>NC_080789.1:50945670-51312545 GCF_028018385.1 Neofelis nebulosa
ACAAGAGCATGTTGAACAGTCTCCAGGATAGACCATATCTTGAGCAATAAAATGAGCCTCAATAAATTTGGAAGGACTGAAATCATACAAAGCATATTCTCTGACCACAATGCAATTAAAATAGAAATCAGTAATGGAAGGAAATTTGGGAAATTCACAAATACATGAAAATTGAACAACAAGTCCATAAATAACCAATGAATCCAAGAAGAAATCACAAGGGAAATTATAAACTACTTTCAGATGAATGAAAGTGAAAACACAACATACCAAAACTTATGGGATGTAGCAAAAAGAGCACTTAAAGGGAAATTTATAGCTGTAAATGCCTACCTTAAAAAAGAAAAGGGATCTTAAATCAATAACCTGAATTTTCACCAAAGGAACTAGAAAAGAAAGTGCTAAATTGAAGGAAGCAAAGGAAGGAAAGAATTAAGATTACAGTGGAAATAAATAAAATAGGTAATATAAAAACAAAAGAGAAAATCAATGAAACCAAAGGGGTTCTTTGGAATAATCACAAAACTGATTTAGCTAGACTAACCAAGAAAGAGAGGAGACTCAAATTACTAAAACCAAAAACAAAGAGGAGACACACTACCAACCCTATAGAAATAAAACGAATTGTAAGAGAATATGATGAACATTTGCATGTAAAAAATTAGATAACTAAGGGGCACCTGGGTGGCTCAGTCAGTTAAGTGACTCTTGATTTCAGCTCAGGTCATGATCTTGAGGTTCGTGGGTTTGAGCCCTGCATCCAGCTCTGTACAGGTGCAGAGCCTGCTTGGGATGCTTTCTCTCTCCCTCTCTCTGCTCCTTCCCCACTTGCGTGCTCTCTCAAAATAAATAAATAAACTTAAAAAAAAATTAGATAACTGAAATGGCACAGACAGATTCCTAGAAAGACACAAACTGCCATAACTAACTCAAGAAGAAATAAACAATCTGAATGGACCTATTGCAAGGAAAGAGACTGAATTAATAATTTAAGATTTCCTACACACAAAACCCCAGGCCTGAATGGATTCACAGGTGAATTCTATCAAATATTTAAACAAAATTTAACATCAGTTCTTTACAAATTTTTCCAAAATAGAAGAGGAGGAAACAATTCCCAAATCATTCTATGAGACCCAATATTATCCTAATACCAATGCCAGGTAAAACTTCACAGGAAAACGATAGTCCAATATCTCTTATGAACATAGATGCAGAAGTCTTCAACAACAACAACAAGTCCTCAATGAAATATTAGCAAAGTAAATCCAGAAACATGTAAGATTATATGCCATGATCAAGTGGGATTCATTCGGGAATCCAAGATTGGCTTACAATATGAAAATCAACCAATGTAATACACCACATTAATAGAATGAAGAACTAAACCCATGAAATCCACTAACCTAACGTAAAAACCCAAGGAATAGAAGAGAATTCCCTCAATTTAATAAAGGGTATCTGTGAAAAGCCCACAAATAATGTCATACATCATTATGAAAAACTGAATGCTTTCCCCTTTACATCAGGAACAAGAAAAAAATGTCTGATCTTGCCACTTCTATTCAACCTTATACCAGAGGTTCTAGCCAGGGCAATTAGGCAAGAAAAAGAAATAAACATCATGGGGAAGTATCGTGTAGAATAAAATTTGAACTAAGGGCACTAAAAGTCATTGTCCTTTTGTTGCCCATAAAAAGGAAGGCAATATTCATTGTCATATAAAATTGAAGATTCAAAATGGCTCTCCTAAGAAGCCTGCAGAAAACTGGATTTTATGTCAAAAGTAGAAAACAATTATGACCATTGAAATATAAATGCAAAATGTGATATGTAAGAGCAGGCATACCAGAAATATAATGAAAGCAGGTAAGGATTCTCGTTTCTTGAACAGCTAGGCTATGTCTGAGATATGAGGGAATGCTTTATGGATGTGAAAACACCTAATGGCAGCCACCTGAATCGCAGGAATAGTGACTGGGAGGAAATACAAGACTTTTCTCAGGAGGGCTTGTAAGAAATTCCAAATCCACAAAGTGATCTCTCCTCTAAAATGAAAACCATCCCACCAAACTGACAATTTCAAGGGAAGGGAGGCAAAAATGGATATTTGAGCAAATAATGGATTATTTGGATAACTGGTAAGTCTGTCCATGGGAGCAACAAACAACAACTAAATCTTTTTTTTTTTTTCAACTTTTTTTTTTTTTGTTTTTTTTATTTTTTATTTTTTATTTTTGGGACAGAGAGAGACAGAGCATGAACGGAGGAGGGGCAGAGAGAGAGGGAGACACAGAATCGGAAACAGGCTCCAGGCTCCGAGCCATCAGCCCAGAGCCTGACGCGGGGCTTGAACTCACGGACCGCGAGATTGTGACCTGGCTGAAGTCGGACGCTTAACCGACTGCGCCACCCAGGCGCCCCAACGACTAAATCTTTTTATGCACTTTCAGTTAGGAACTCTAACTTCTAATTCATTGAGTAGCTATCATAGGAGACACGTGTTCATTAGGCTCACTTAACGGTTTCCATGAATCATCACGCTGCTTCTTTGAACAAGCTAAACAACTAACATTTTAAAGATTTAGTTTCAAAGCATCCACTCAACAAGTTGCAATTAAATAATGCTATTTTCTCAGCAAAGGACTCAGACCAAAATGCTATCCTCCTCTTCATCTCAGATTTACCTATCTCCTGATACTAGGGCAGTAAATAATTGTCTTTCCACCAATCAGCGAATCTCCTATGTTTAAAAATGAAATCAATTTTGCACGTGCAACAGGAGTCAAGCAAGGATGTGAAATTTTCGTCTACTCACAGTCCACATCATTCTCTGCTGTGTAAATAAACAACACAGAGAGTGAAAAGGTATCCTGAAATCTATTCCGGAATCTGTAAATGTAAAACATAACCCTGCGTCCTATCAGATTGGTGTGAGTTTATATTGTGAACGATAAGTTGTGTGGGTGGTTTCAGCAGCTGGAAAAGGCTCAGAGAATGAAAAGGCAGTGCATTTACAGTGTCCAGGGAGTCACTGTACTTTACTTGGTCAGTCAGCTTCGTAGTGAAGCAGTCCATGGGACTAAACCAAGTGAGGAAACAGTGACAAAAGAGATGAGCCACGTTTTACGGGAAATACCGTAGTGGGAGCCTATTGGGAACTGTCTAATATCCCATTAAACGTAAAAAGCATATAAAAGTCAATCTGAAGGTACAGTGTTCTGGTACAAATTTCGCAGGATTTTTTCTAGGTAGGGGTGATAAGGTAGAGGTATATTTGCATGCAAATATACGGAACTAAAAATACCTCTGGATAAAAGAGCCAAAAGAACAAGGATGCTGATTCAAAAGAATTTTCAGCCTAAGAGCCCTGAGTCTGTAACGTAAGACCCAAGATCACTCAGGATCATTCTTGTTGAAGTGAATAAATCTAAAGTGGAGTAAACAGAACAGGGGACACTAGGAACTTATTTTATTGATAAAGAATGAACAGAAAAAGTTTCATGAGCTTTCCTTATCAGGTTGCTTTTAAGTGTAAGTCATGACACAGCATCAGAAACACATAAGACAAATAGAGGGAGGTATTAGGCCACTGTGAAATGAGACTTGTAAGACAGAGTTAGAGACCCTGGCATAAAAACACCACTGAAGATAAAAGATAAGCCCCAGACATCATTTGCACTAAAATACAAGGGCGGGGAAAGAGAAAATCCAATTATATTTTGACGTATATGACAAAGCTAATTATAAAAGTATTTATGTTTTACTCAAACACTGTGATTCTGTTTACGATTCAAATAGTATCAGAGTTTTGGATGGAAAACTGATTCTCTTAGCTAAGAATGAAACGTTTAAAAAAATGTAATTTAGAGGTACCTGGGTGGCTCAGTCAGTTAAGCATCTGATTTCGGCTCAGGTCATGATCTCACCGCTTGTGAGTTCGAGCCCTGCGTGGGGCTCTGTGCTGACAGCTCCAGCAAAGTCTGGAGCCTGCTTCGGATTCTGTGTCTCCCTCGCTTTCTGCCCCTCCCCTGCTCATACTCTGTCTCTGTCTCTATCTCAAAAATAAATATTTTTTAAAAAATTTTAATGTGTAGTTTACAAGTAAAAAATTTTAAAAACCTAAACACGTGGTAGAAAGGACTGTGTTGGATAACACAGGCAATAAGAAAAGAAAGTGTCGCCCAAAAGAAGTGATAAAAGCCTTCAGATAAAGCCTCAGGTAAGGAATCCTTGACATATTGTATAACCAGTCATGGTCTTGAACAAAATGCAATATTTACATTTATAAATTGCAAACTCTATAAAATAGACAGAGAGCCACATCATAAGAATCATAAATGTTTACCATGATTCACAATTAAATGGATAGCTCGATGATGCCCCATCTCCTGGAGGATCTGTAACAAGTCACCGATGGTCTTGTTTTTCTGTGCCCAGGACCAGAGTAGTTCTCTTGTTCCACTTTTACCTTGGTCAACATATTTTTCGATGTGACGAACATCCAGCCAGCTGTTTGAAAGTCGCTCCGCTGTAGAAATCGCAACAGGAAGAACCCAAAAATAGTTTACTTTTATTGGAATACATGTGTAGGGATACTTTATATGTTTTAGTTCACATTATTTATAATTTTTATTTTTTTAATTATTTTTTTTAATGTTTATTTATTTTGAGAGAGAGAAAATGTGAGCACAAGCAGGGCAGGGGCAGAGAGAGAGGAAGAGAGAAAATCCCAAGCAGTGTTCTAGCCGTCAGCACAGAGCCCGATACGGGGGTCGACACAGAACTCAATCCCATGAGCCATGGGATCGTGACCTGAGCTGAAATCAAGAGTTGGTCACTTAACTGACTGAGTCACCCAGACACCCTGTCTCATACCTTTATCTTCTGGAAAGTCTAAAAAATTTAAAAAGCCAGATACACATGGATGGATAAAATCCAATTGTCATCTGAGTGTGGTCGTGGGGACCCTCAACACGTCACCATAACTGGCTATGGAAATCAGCCTTTTCTTCTGCCACACACAAATCTGGAAGCTTCTCTCCAGCAGTAACCAAGGTAACCTCATTGGAGGACACCCCTATCCCCCAGTGATACTCTCCAAAGGTTGATGTCCTTCTAAAAGACGAACAGGGGCTCAGACCTGAGAAGTATAATAAGCCCCCTACAGAACTATCTCTATTCAGTTTATTTCAGACTCTAAAAGACTCTAAAGTTTTAAAAAATTTCTTAGGGAGCTACTACACTAGTTATAGTACTTGAATTTTTTTTAACATTTATTTATTTTTGAGAGAGAGAGAGCACGCACCCACGAGTGGGAGAGGGGCAGAGAGAGGGAGACACAGAATCCAAAGCAGGCTCCAGGTTCCAAGCTGTCAGCACAGAGGCTGATGTGGGGCTCGAACTCACGAACCGTGTGATCAGCACCTGAGCAGAAGTCAGACACTTAACCCACTGAGCCACCCAGGTACCCCAATAGCTGCGGTATTTGAATCAAGACATCAGAAAGACAAACATCTTTTGATTTCATATGGCATCCCTTCTCCCCACATTTTCAGTCCTTCAAGGGTTTGCTAGACTATTCAGTTTCCTTCAACTTTCTGTTTTTGCTGAGAGCATAAGTATATCCTGAAAGTTGACAGAGATTACAATATGCAACCATAACTGCCCCCCTCTTCCTGTGGACCAAAAGTGGACTCGGTAGATATTACCAGTGCTCACCAATATTTCCAATCTTCTGCCCCTTCAGAGAGGATTACATCTTCCTGCCCTGGGTTAGTTATGCCTATGTGTCCCTTTCAGCCAGGAACACTGAAGAGCCAGGGGGCAATTCACCAGGCACCCATGCTCGCCACCAGGTATAAGCACATGTTGATACGGGGGTGCTTCAAGATCAAAGCCACCTGGAATGCGGGGCCACCTCATGAGGTCAGCTGTTTTGGACTCTCAGTGCTGTTCCCACAAGCAAAAAGCAAACTTCGGTTATGTTAACCACTGGCAGTGATTTGGGCAGTGCTTGTTACTGCATAAAACTTAGTCTATCCTGGTCAATACCCACAAAGTTTCATCTTTCAGTCACATCTTGTATCAGAAAAGAGTGAAAGGAAGTGGCATTTCCAGTAAAGGATGATGAAGTTGAGACATTCAACTGGAATGTATGCTTAGGCTGTAAAGGAAAAAACAGCTACAATAACATATCTGACATCATTAAGTTGGACTGTTTTTGCCTTTCCTCCATATTTTAAGTTCTGGCAAGAATATCTTTATTATCTATTTCTTGGAAGAGATGATGTCTCATGAAGAGGCAAGGACTATCCAACTGTCAATATATGTTTTAGATAGCTTCACACTACAAAATAGAAGGGGACCTTCAAAGCAAAAATATTTATCAAGACGTAGTAACTCTCTATTTTTTTTAAATTAAGTTTGCTTTAATGTTTGTTTTTGAGAGACAGAGCGGGAGAGGAACAGAGAGAGAGAGAGAGAGAGAGGGAGACAGAATCTGAAGCAGGCTCCAGGCTCTGAGCTGTCAGCACAGAGCCCGACGCGGGGCTCGAACCCACAGACTGAAAGATCATGACCTGAGCTGAAGTCAGATGCTCAACCGACTAAGCCAGCTGGCACCCCAGTAACTTAATTTTTAATGTATTTCTTTTGATGATGTGATCTACCTATTTGGTTGAGGCACACTTTTCATAAACACTTTAACTATTTCTAAAAGCTCTTAGGGGAAATAGTGCAAATCGGTACAATTTGTCAACAGGCCCAAAATGGCGTCACTTAGGCCAAGTCACCAAACGGGGCTAAATACCTAATCCAGTACTGTAGTTTCAACCTGCATCAGAAATATAAATCTTACCCAGTTAGTCAGGAATTTTCTGATCAGTTCCTTTGAAGTAATCTGTTACATGGGCCCTCTGTATCCCCAGAGGAAGATGAGGTAATCTGCATGATAAGACCCCCTGCTCTTCTCCCTAAGGGAAAGAATCTTGCCAGGAACAATACTTTTTTTTTTTTTTTTTTCCTTTAAGTTTTTGTTTATTTATTTTGAGGGGAGGGGGCGGGGGAGGGGCAGAGAGTGAAGGAGAGAAAATCCCAAGCAGCTTCTCTGCTGAACTGGGGCTGAAACCTATGAACCGTGAGGTCATGACCTAAGCAGAACAATACTTTTCTTTTGCTAATAATTTTCTTGCCCACCATCCTTCCTGGAAAATAACCTTCCATTTTGTACAACTCCCCGGAACTCCCTTCTACTTGCTAGGCGGAATACTGACTGATTCGTGAATTATTAAATAAAGCCAATTAAAATCTTCAGATTTACTTGGTTGAATTTCACTTTTTAACAAGTTCAAACATTTGTTGACTGTGCTAGTAGTATAGTAATTGCATACGTCAAGTGTATGTGCAGCAAGAAGAGGGGTCCCTAACTAAAAATGGGGGCCTCATGGAGGTGCCTGGCTGGCCCAGTCGGGGGAGTGTGCAACTCTTGATCTTGGGATTGTGGGTTCAAGCCCCATGTTGGGTGTAGAGATTACTTAAAAATAAAATCTTTAAAAATAGGCGGGGGGGCACCTGGGTGGCTCAGTCGGTTGAGCGACCCACTCTTGATTTCGCCGCCCAGGTCATGATCTCACGTTTCATGAGATGGAGCCCTGCATCGGGCTCTGCACTAACAGCACAGAGTCGGCTTGGGACTCTATCCCTCTCTATCCCTCTCAAAAAGATAAGGGCATCATGGAAAGCTTCCTAGAGGAATGGTTTCTGGAGCCTGAGCCAAGTTTAAAATTATGCATACTTCTAAAGAGAGGCCAATACTCAAGGAATTATTGGAATTAATATACTATACTGGGGAGAAAAAAAAATCATGGGAATTTCAGTCGGGAAACAAAATAAAGGAATGAACTGTGAACCCCAAAAGTAGACTACATTGTCTTCAAAAGGGAAGTCTCCATCAAGACAGAGGACCCTTGTGGCCACCTGGGTATACGCATGAAAATGTGTGTTTATTCGTGGCTCTGCCATTCGCCTGCGGTGCAACTCTAGGCAAGTCACTGAGCAATTTCAAACTTCTCATCAGTAAACATCCTCTGCAGTCCATTTGAAGTCCCTCCCAAAACAGACACTAAACTTGGTTGCCCCTCTCTGGTCTGCTGATTATAGGAGCACTGACCTTAAAATACCTCTTCCGGCCTTTGGAACACTTCCCAGTCTCCAGATTAACATTCCAACAGGGGAACACTAAATATCAAATCTCAGCAAAGTGAAAGTTTAGGTTTCTACTTTTTCTATTAGTAGATTACTTGGCTGAAATTTATAGAGTATCAGGCATAATGTACCATATAAATTAGTAATACGTATACAACATACGGCAAGCTTTTATAAAAAAAATAAAATAAAACAGCTCTGTCTCAGGGCACCTGGCTGACTCAGTTGGAAGAGCATGTGACTCTTGGTCTTGGGGTCATGAGTTCAAGCCCCACGCTGGTGTAGAGATTACTTAAAAAAATTAGTTAAAAAAAAAGCAAACAGTTCCCTCTCTACTTTAAAACTCTGGATAAGACATGACATGATTTTGGGATGAGACATGAAGGGAGATGACAGCCTTGCGGGCTACCAGTCAGGGAGGAGTATGAGGGTGTGACATTGTCACCAGCTAGACCCCAGGACCTGGCCTTTACTATCCACCTGCTACACTCATTAACTTTTGTCTTACATTTTTCCCTAAGCTCTACCTTCTGGCTTTTCCCTTAACTCAGACAAATGAAACCCAAAACCACCCCCTCCCCCCAACAACCCCAGGTGATGGCGACTGCCTTGACAAGACCTCCTGCTGGCCCAGACCACCCAGATCATTTATGCTAAACCAGCCTGGAGCTTGTGCGGCTGGACCATGGAGTGAGCTGTGGAATAACTTATGATTATCTTTATCTCATTATAATACTAAAATCTCCACCCAAGGAGGAGCTTCAGTGTCATTTACATAACACACGATGTCATATTGTCATGTTTCCTTAAGGTGCATGTGTGATGTTATGCTCACCTCTACACAGGAAGACAAGGCTTCCCAATCTAAATATTCATCCTAACACTGAACAAAAGGAACCCATTCACCCTCTCTCAGGCAGTCATGGCTTTGGAAGCCAGTCCCCATGATCTTATTTGCCGCATACAAAAGTTTTCTTTGTGGGAAAACGCAACCTGGTGCAGTTTCTGACTCACCAAGGCACCAACTCATGTTTGTCCAGTTATGACATCAGCTCACTTTACAACAGGGTTGAATTGGGACAAAACAGAAGAGCCTGTCAGATGGGGAATTGTTCCAGAAATGAAGGAAAGGGCCTGAGAGGGCAAAGAAGAGGCCAGTATGCTTAGAGCAGAGGGTTCACGTTAAAGAAAAGGTGAACAAGCCCCATGGGGTCTCCCTGTTACCTTTGTAGGTACGCACTTGGCACATAGTAGATGTTCAATACGTATTTGCTGAGTGACAGAGGCCCTGGGTGTTAGCACACAAACTTAAACTCTATTCTGAAAGTAAACAAGGCCAAAGATTTCTGAGAAGGCAGTGCAAAGATGGAAGCTTTAGTTTTGGGAGGATCCATCTGGCCGCAGGAGTACCAGGAGTCTCATATACCATATTTGCACATAAAAAGGTAAAAACATTTTAGGGCCCACAATTCTCACAGTAGAAAAGGAATAGTTTAGGGGCACCTGGGTGGCATCCAACTCTCGGTTTCAGCTTAGGTCATGATTTCACAGTTTGTGAGTTCAAGCCCTGCGTCGCATCAGGCTCTTTGCTGACAGTGCAGAGCCTGCTTGGGATTCTCTCTCTCCCTCTCTCTCTCCCTGCCCCCTCCCCTACTCATGCTCTCTAAATAAATACACAAACAAACAAACAAACTTAAAATTAAAAAAGGAATAGTTTATAACCCCAAAGGAGATCTAGAGTTAACTTTTCAAGTCCCAGGGAATATCGGATTTCCCACATCATTCTAGTCCCCAGTTTTCTTTTTCTTTGTTCAGTTTCTGAATTTCCCTTTTAAGAGTGCAACAGGCCATGATTCTGTGCTCTCCCACCTTGTGACTTGAGACACAACAGATACCAAAAGAGCTGAGGTTTTACTTCCCTAACACTGACCAGGATCAAAGGGTTCACAGTTTGCACCAGGTCTATGGAAAGCAAAGGCATTTTTCTAGTAGCAACAGTTCATGGAGTAAAACTGACCCAGGCTCAGTTGAAATGGATACCGCATGCATGGGTTGCTTCCAGGATAAGAAACGAAATACATTTTCTCTTTCTCTAACTGGTGATTCATAGTACAAACCTTAATAGCTTTTCTTCAATGATGATGCATTCTGCATAGAAACACCACTAACGAGCATTATCAGCATCCATAAAGTGTATAATTCATTTAGGTCAAATTCTAGACAAGAGCTTCAATGTGATGATACAGGAAGGCAAACTCTTGACATGTTTATTAGTCAGATCCTTCCATATTCATAGTTTTCTCTAATCCTTTCCTGTTTTCTTCCAGAACATAGATCTTTGTTTATTCATGGCACTAAACAAATAAAGAGTAAAGTTCTCAATGACTAATTGTGTTGTTAAACTTAAGAGCATTCTAAATGAAAAGATAAATTAAGAAAAATACGCTGTTGGGGCTTCTGGGAGGCTCAGTCCGTTGAGCGTCCAACTTCGGCTCAAGTCATGATCTCCTCGTTCCCAAGTTCCAGGCCTGCATCGGGCTCTGTACTGACAGCTCAGAGCTTGGAATCTGTTTCAGATTCTGTGTCTCCCTCTCTCTCTCTCTGTCCCTCCCCTGTTCTCTCTCTCTCTCTCTCTCAAAAATAAACATTAAAAAAATTTTTTTTAAGAAAAATATGCTATAGTTAAGTATTGTTTAAAAAAATTTTTTTGGAAGGCAAATCTTTTCTTTGAAAGGCATCTTGGCATAATAGAAGCCAAAAAGTCCACCTGAACAGTTCAGATTAGTTTATCTGAAGATACTGATTGCTTAATACTCATTTGACGCTCAAAGGTCCTTTTGGGCTCTGTTTGAGAGAGCAAGACTATCTAGGTAATGCTAACCACTGGGGAATTCAACTGCAGAAAGCACTCTCCACATGCAAATATGTCTCTGAAGGGGTTTTTTAGACTAATGCAACACACCCTTGTTTGGAATCTTTGTATTTGCATATAACCACAAGTCAAAACCCCTAGTAACTTAAGACTGCACTCTTGCAAAGCTTGTTTTGAGACAATATAATGGGAAAAGGAAAAGAAGTCTCTCTTCCTACAAAGCACACAATGCAATTAGGCATTCTTTTAAAATAACATTTAAGATTGAAGATATTTTTAATTCCAAAAGAAATAATACAAGTCAAATGTGTCAGTTAGCTCAACTCCTCTTACCAGACTATAGCATTAACACCCACTAGCTAAACATAGGGGAAGGGAAGGAAAAATAAGATAAAAAGAGAGAGGGAGGCAAACCATAAGAGACTCTTAAACACAGAGAACAAACAGAGGGTTGCTGGAGGGGAGGTGGTGGTGGGGGGGATGGGCTAAACAGGGGATGGGCATTAAGGAGGACACTTGTTGGGATGAGCACTGGGTGTTGTATATAAGTGATGAATCACTAAATTCTACTCCTGAAATCATTATTACACTATATGCTAACTAACTTGATTTAAATAAAATTAAAAAAAAAACCCACTAGGTAACAAATTTTACAAGAAGTAATTCTTATCCATACTTAAGCTTATGTTTACTTTTTACCCATACCTGAGCAGGACTCATATTCCATGGAAGGGCTATGCATGATTTTTCACGTATCCTTCTGCCCTACTCCCTCCTCAATCCCAGACTCAGGTAAGGACCTAACATTAACTACCTCTGGGAGAAAATTTTACAACAGTTCACCCTGAACACCAGCATTTCAGTCTGAAGCAGAGCTGTGTAATTCCTTACCCAGGTTATGATCAATACTATCTCCCCATGTTTTCTTCCTTTGTTAAACTTCTTTATAAAATGTGTATAGGCCGGGGCACCTGGGTGGCTCAGTCGGTGAAGCGTCCGACTTCTGCTCAGGTCATGATCTCATGGTTTGTGGGTTCAAGTCCCGTGTCGGGCTCTGTGCTGACAGCTCAGAGCCTGGAGCCTGCTTCGGATTGTGTGTCTCCTTCTCTCTCTGCCCCTCCCCGACTTGCAGTCTGCTTCTCTCTCTCAAAAATAAATAAATGTGTAAAAAAAAAAAAATGTGCATAGGCCTGTTGCCTACCTTAAATTGGAAAATCCCTAAAAGCAGGGACCATGACTTGTATCAGGTACAACGCTTTGTTTGATATTTTGCCCAAGAAGGTTTTGGATATTTAACAAACATCTGTTCATTATTCATTCAATCACAGATATTTATTGAATGCCTACACTGTACTACATACACTTTCAGATGCTAAAGGAGTAAGCAGGACATAAGGCAAACAAAAAATTCCCTGCCTGTGAGAAATAAGCCCACTGACCCAGTCAAAGGAGGGATGTTGAGACTCAGAGCACAGTGAAGCGAAGCTTTAATCAACGTTCTTGCAAGAGCGGGGTGTCTAATGGACAGGCAAACTGGGGGAAGTCACAGCAGACAACTTATCTCCTAGTATGTAAGCCCCTCCCCTGGTTCCTCTTTGGCTGAGTACTATAGCAGTGACAGCTTACCTGGATGTTGCCTGTCCCCATGTAAGGCAAAAAGTAGTCTGATTGGCACAAATGTACATTCCCTGAGGTGACACAGAGACCTTCAGTCCCTTTTCCCTCTGTTCTTTGGCGCATGTTCATTGCAAAGCCCACAAAAATAAGCACAGGAAAGAGAGAGGGGAAGAACCAGGAAGCGAAGTGTCTAAGGGTTTGGGACTCCACTATGGGGTGAAGGGGCTCATACATATTCCCAGTAGGTTGCAAACTTATCGTTAGGCAGCACAGCTTTATTTGGTATTTCTAAAAATGACTCCTCTCGCTTACTTCTCACACTGTCCCCTTGAAGCTTACTTCTAGATTGGCAAAAAAACAAATAAAAATTTACAAAATATTTGAAAGATGATAAATGATGGAGAGAAAAAGGAAGCAGGAAAGGGGCATAAGGAGGAGGAGAGTGTCTATTTTATTTTATTTTATTTTATTTTATTTTGAGAGACAGAGACAGTGTGAGCAGGAAAGGGGCAGAGAGAGAGGCAGAGAGAATCCCAAGCACTGTTGGGCAGTGCAGAGCCCAACAATGAGGCTTGAACTTGCAGAGCTCCAACTCACAGACTGTGAGATCGAGACCTGAGCCTAAACCAAGAGTCAGAAGCTCAACTGACTAGGCCACCCAGGCGCCCTGGGTGGTGGTGGGGGGGGGGGGGTTGATTTTAAAAGAGTGATCAGGAGAGATAATAGTTCATCAAAAACACAAAGCACAAAGGAGGTAAGGAAATGAGCCTCAAGGCTACCTGCAGGAAAATGTTCCTTGCTTGTCCGAGGAGGCCAATGGAGCTGGAGTGGAGCAAACCAGAAGGAAGTGAGAAAAGGCATGTAGGACTTTGGTGTTTACCGGGAGGTGGGAAGCTACTGAAGGGTTCTGAACAGGACAATGATATAATATCCCCTGCATATATACTTTAGTTCACCGGTCGGTGGCTGTGCTGAAAAGAGACTCGAGGAGGGCCAGGGTGGTAGCAGCAGGGAGCCCAGTTAAGAGGCCGCTGAAATTAGCCAGTGGGATCTCACGGTGGTTTGGACCAGGAGGGCTGTGGAGGCTGTGGTAAGAAGTGATCAGATTATTAGATAGATCCTGAAGGCAGAGTTACCAGTATACACTGAGAGACAGGATGTGGCTTGTGAGAGAAAGCTAGAAGTCACAGAAGACTAATATTTTCGGCTTGAACAAATGAAGGATGGGGTTGTCATTAGCCAAGATGGGGAAAAACTTTGGGGGAGGGAAGCATTTCTGGGCTGTTAAGTTGGAAATATCTGTCAAGTAGGCAAACAGAGAGATGGTACTGATGTTAAGAGGGAGACCTAGGCTAGAAATGTGGCATTATTACCATACAGATGCAATTGACAAGATAGTGGGTAAAGTAGATAAATGGAAAAGAGGGCCATGGACTAATCCCAGGGGCATTCGAGGAGGTCAGAGAGATAAAGAGGAACCTGTAAGAAGACAAGAAAATGAAGAGAGTGTGAATTCTAGAAGTAAAGAAAGTGCTTCATGGAGGAAGGAGTGATCAACTATGTCAAATAAAAAGAGACTGAGAACTGACCATTGAGTTTAGCTGCTGTGACCTTGGATGAGAGGAATTTTAATGGAGCAGTGGGGCATGAAACCCTGATTAGAGCAGGTTCAAGGGAAAATGGAGGGCCTGGAATATAATACACAGAATTTTGTCTTAAAGGGAACAGAGAAATGGGGTGGTAACTCAGAGTAGAAGTGAGATCTAGAGAGAACACTGCAAGATCAGAGAAATTACATGGTGGTCAAGAGAACACAGGCTCTATTCCACTTTCAGGGAGGGGAAGCATAACTCTCTCTTCCTTAACTGTGGGCTGCACATGGTGACTTTCTTCCAAAGAGTATGCCAAGAGGGAGAAGTATCAGTGTAGAAAACAGACAGACACTACCTCAGCTATGGTTAACAGCAACAGCGCTAAGTCATGTAAACAGTGGGCACCCTTGATATGATGTAATGAAAATAGCACTTTACCTCTGCCTCTCAAAAATCCATAACTTCAGTCTAGTCATGAGTAACACATCAGTCAAATCTTAGTCAAGGGACATTTTACAAAACTGTAGACCAGTGCTCCTCAAAACTGTCAAGGTCATCAAACACTAGAAAAGTCAGAGAAACGATCATGGCAAAGAGGAGCCTAAGGATACATGATGGCTAACTAACCTCTGGATGGGATCCTGGAAGAGAGAAGGGGCGTTAGGTAAAAATGAAAGAAATCCCAATAAGATATGGACTTTAACAATAACATATCAATATTGTAACAAATGTACCAGACTGTGGGGGATAAGCTTAGGAATCCCCCAGGGCCTACACCAATGGGTTAACAGGGCATAAAGAAACACAAAGTCATAAAATGCTCACACCCGAGTTTGGGTAAACAGATTGGCACTTTAAGGATAGGGAGGCACAAAGGTGCCAAGAATAGAGAGGTGCAAAGGCACCCCAAAACAGGGAAGGGGTGCTGAACCCCTAGATATACATACAGAGAGGCAAAGGCCTGAAATAGAATCGGCACAAAGGTGCCCAATACATAGGAATAACAAGATTAGATATTCAGGGTGAAAGCACCCCAAGTTTAGTACTACAGCAGAAAGCTGCTTTCATAGGAGAATAGGGACAGGTTAGGTAAATTGGTGAATTGGACTCTGGACCTCTGCACTGCAGGCAAAGCAGCCGGAGCGGAGATGGTTAACGAAAGAAAAGGTGTCTTGTTAACCCTGAGGTTATTCCCCCTGTCTGTCTCATCCCCTAGGCTGGCAAAGATAAATAGACACGGTGCCTCCTGTCTGCCGTTAACAAACATCTACCCATCTGCCCGGTGCCTGGATTTTGTTTTATATTGACCCAAACCCCAAACACTGTATATCTTCAAAATTCCCTTTTCCCCCTCACATCCACAAGTTAATGTTCCGAGTTTCTTTGTCTCTTTGTACACACCCATCACGTTTGCAAGCCTTCTGATCTGAATAAATACTAGGCAAGGTCCCTTATTCGATGTTCTTATCTCTCCCCCCCCACCACATTAGCCATCTCTCGTTTTAATCCTGCGTCTGCTCTTTTGCTAGACAAAAGAGAACTTTAGGCTTAGAGCCTACAACACCAGATTAGTGTAAGATGTTAATAATGGGGAAATTGAGTGCAGAGTATGTGAGAAAGACATTAAATATATGAGAATTCTTTTAACTTGTCTGTAAATTTAAAACTGTTCTAAACAATAAAGTCTACTTAAACATTTGTAAAATTTTTTAAATCTATTTTGAGACACAGAGAGAGGGTGAGTGTGTGTGTGCATGTGTGCACAAGCAGGGGAGAGGCAGAGGGAGAGGGAGAGAATCCCAAGCAGGCTCTGTGCTGTTAGTGTAGATTCTGTCACAGGGCTCGATCCCACGAATGAACTGGGAGATCATAACATGAGCCAAAATCAAGAGTTGGACACTTAACCGACTGAGCCCCCCAGGCACCCCTAAACATTTTTTTAAAAAGAACATAGGCTCTGGAGTCTGACCATCTGATTAGAAACCTAGTCTGTGCTTTACAAGACCATGACTTGAGGTAATTTGCTTATATTCTCCGAGAGTCAGTTTCCCTACCTATAAATGGGAATAGGAAAAGTGCCTACCTCACAGGATTTTTGTGATCAAGGACACACTCCATAAAGTGCTTAGCACAGAGTATCTGGCAAAGAGTAAACAGTAGATGGCAGCTACTATCGTTATTATTCCTATTATTTTAAGTCTTTAATATTCAAATACATATTTAATGTAATTTTAAATTTAATGATGAATTAAATTAAAATGATGAATAATAACTGCTCTGATAATTTCTTTTTTTTAAGAAGAGGAAATCTAAATACAACCATTATAGACTATCTGTAAAAGGGTCTCCTTCTCAATGTATCATAAGCATTGAAAGGTTTCAATTTAATTCGAATAACACTCAATAACCCTCTACCGTAAAATAATGAAATGACTTGCCACCAAGTACACATGTTCCCATGTCTGTAAGATAGTATAAAATAAATAACATTTTCAATTTGGGCTCCTACTTTCATTGCGAAGCCATAAAATCATCACCAACCAGAGAATGTTAACCTAGTGATTACACTATTCTTAATAATAATACATGATAAAAGTGACTTGAAGAATAATATGCAGAATACGTTTAAAGATAAAGAAAATTAAGGGGCACCTGGGTGGCTCAGTCAGTTGAGCGTCTGACTTTGACTCAGGTCATGATCTCGTGGTTTGTGAGTTCGAGCCCCGCGTCGGGCTCTGTGCTGACAGCTCAGAGCCTGGAGCCTGCTTCAGATTCTGTGTCTCCCTCTCTCTCTGCCCCTCCCCCACTCATGTGCTGTCTCTGTCTCAAAAATAAACATTAAAAAAATAATAATAAAATTAAAAAAAATAAAATAAAGATAAAGAAAATTAAGTGGAGGAGCACCTGGGTGGCTCAGTTGGTTAAGCATCCAACTTCGGCTCAGGTCATAATATCACGTTCATGAGTCCAAGCCCTGTGTTGGGCTCTGTGCTGACAGCTCAAAGATTCTGAGAAGCAGACAGCCTGCTTCAGATTCTGTGTCTCCCTCTCTCTCTGCCCCTCCCCTGCTCGTGCTCTGTCTCTCTCTCAAAAGTAAGTAAACAAAAAAAGAGAAAAAAAAGAAAATTAAGTGGAGAAGTGAAAGAGTGTGGTAAAATAACTGTTATGTGTATATATATTTTAAATATTTATTCATTTTGAGAGAGTGCATGTGCCTGCATAAGCAAGGGAGGGGGAGAGAGAGGAGGGGAAGAAAGAGAGAGAGGGAGAGAGGGAGAGAATCCCAAGCAGGCCCCGTGCTCAGCACAGAGCCTGACGCAGGCATCAAGCTCATGACCGTGAGATCATGACCTGAGCCGAAATCAAGGGATGGACACTCAACTGACAGAGCCACCCAGGCGCCCCCAAAATATCTATTAAGATGCCACTAAAGAAGAGAATTTGGCCTAAGCAAAGGCTCCCAAACCAGGCTGTGCTTCAGACTCACCTATAGGGCTCAGCAAAAAACCAGAAAGATGCAGGATCCTCAAAGCAGACCTACTGAATTGACAGCTCTGAGCCATCTGTCTTTAAAAGGTTGCACAGATGATTCCGGCTTGTGAATGACTAGGCGGCCATATGATCTATCTGTGGTGGAGCTGCCTTTGCAAATATAGTCTGATGTTCACCATCATCAAGAAAAAACACAATCGGCTTGAGACAGTCTTACCTATTACGGTTGTTCTCTATATGGAATCTTGACACTGTATCTTTAGGCTCTCCACTGTCCTGAGCATAAATAGGGCTGTCTCCTTGATTCAGTCCCCTAACACTCTCCTCCCTCTACCCTCTAAGGTCAAGTTTTCCCTCCCTGCACCTCTTCCCCTCTTTCTCCTTTCACTGTGCCAATAGGGAAACGGCATACTTAACATGGGCAGTTGCCCTCAACCACCCTGAACTGAGCCAGGCTTCCTTTCTTGCTGAGCCAATAATGCATGAGGCAGCTGGTCTGTTCTAGATCTCCTTTCAGAGCTATGTGGTCCAGCTATGTGCATAATAAATTATAGCTAGGGAATCAAGGGCTAGGCATTTTAGATTCTTCTCCTATGAAAGAATATACAAAGGGACAATGGCCAGACTATATATAAAAATAGAACTGTGACCCACAAGATGCATCAAGCAGCCCAGGATGCCAATCTACTACCTAGGGTGACTAGTCTGGGAAGTTGTATTAGCATCTGTAGCAACTAGTCCAGGAAGCCAAACAATAATCGCTATAGCAATCAGCCCCAAATAGTCAGGACTTGATCAACAAGGGACAGCTTTCCTAATTTTTGCCCCTGCTTCCAGTTTAGGGCCATCTGGAAAGAGTCAAATATGCTCCCTAAACAATCACATAGAATGCTCTCCTGCTAGTTAGCTTGTCCATAGCTTCTCCATGTCAACTGCCTCCAATAAGGACAGACCTGAAGCCTTCCCCTTTTTTCCAACATAAAGCTTTTCCACTCCTCAGCTTGCCTTTGGGTCTCTGTCAGATGCGAGTGATGGTGGCTGACTCCCTTGCTTTGAATAAACAGCCCGAGCTTGTTCTCATTTGGGTGGTCTGATTTCCACAACTAGAAAAATGGGGCTGCATGTGTGAAATGGCTCACTGAATTGTTCTTTCATGGCTGAAATGACTACACTTTAGAGAGGCTGTGAGATACAGCGGAAAAGAGCACAGAAGTCAGGACTCACGACCCTGAGGAAGTCAGGGTCGGGAAGTGTAGAGTGGCTGTAGGTTAAGGGCACAAGCAGTGGATCCCAACTGCCATGGTTCGAATCCTGGCTCTGCCGCTCCTTAGCAATGTCAATTTGGGCAAGTAACTTAATGCATATGTACCATGATTTCCTCCCCTATTGAAACAGTGTGATGATAATCGCACCTACCTCCCAAGGGCAATTGGAAGTGTTATATGAGACAGCCCAGGTAAAGCACGAATATCTGTATTTCAGTGCTGAGAGAGAGAGAGAGTCCAGCAATTCTGGGCTGGACTTCCTGAAAAGTGGCAGTGACCTGGGACTGAGGACTAACTGCCCCTTTCAGATGGGACATATGTTTTTCATTTCCAGTCTTCAACCTGCCTTACTCATTTATGATAGCTGCCTGGCCCTATTCATTACCTGTGGGTTGGACTAAAAAAGTTTCTTTCACAAATGTAGTAATTCCAGGACACCAATGGGTGCTAAAACTGCCCATGTCATTATCCATTTCAAAAAGATCTGGTGTGGAAAGGATCTTACCCCTCAAACGCATACTGGAACTCTCTATGCTTTCCAGAAGCCAAAGAGTCAAGCACCCTTTTCTGAGATGTTTACATCAGGGTCATACTTTGAAAGTGACAGAGCTTATAATATAATTTACATTAACTCAAAGCCCAATGCCACATTCCAGAATGTGTGACCATATTGCTCATCAACACAAAACTTTTTTCTCATAGGTCTTCTGCTGTTGTTTAAAATAAATAAGGCAATTTCAGAGAATCAAGGCTAAGTTATTTTGACATGACTGTGTTTATTTTCAATCATATTAAATGTGGCCTCATGGAAGCTCAAATCTAACAAAAACACCTGTACTTATCAAAACAAAGGATTTTTGTCCGAATTCTGGTGAAGACACTCAACACTTGCCAAAAGCAGTCGGTTGCCCAACTTCCCAATGGCTGCATAAAATGGGAGTCTTAAAAGCCAATTTTCGGGGCGCCTGGGTGGCGCAGTCGGTTAAGCGTCCGACTTCAGCCAGGTCACGATCTCGCGGTCCGTGAGTTCGAGCCCCGCGTCAGGCTCTGGGCTGATGGCTCGGAGCCTGGAGCCTGTTTCCGATTCTGTGTCTCCCTCTCTCTCTGCCCCTCCCCCGTTCATGCTCTGTCTCTCTCTGTCCAAAAATAAATAAAAAACGTTGAAAAAAAATTTTAATAAAAAGCCAATTTTCTAGATTAAAATAAAAAGCCAGCATCTAGCATAAACTTTCATGCCACAAATTGGGTAAATAAGCCAGAAATACTTAATGAGGAAAACTGGGAGCCACATTAATTACAAATCGTATTCTACTTTAGCATTTCACCTGAAATTTAAGGAAGGTGGGGGTACTTGGAAGTGGGCTGAAAACACCAAAGGGTACACTGAAAGGCACAAAAATGTTTTAATATGAAGATTATATTCTGGGGTAATTTTGCAGGAAGAGGACATCACACAGGCGTTCTGATCGAAAATACTCGGAACCAAGCAAAGGAGGCACAGTTGATAAATATTAGATGGTTTCACGCGGGTTGCCGCTTTTCCCAAGCCTCCGCTCACTTAACCTTGCAGAGACACCCCAGGTGTCTTTGAAAGAGAGGGGGGAGCTCTCCTTCGGGCCTCGGGGCGTGTTTGCCTCCTTCCCGGGGCGAGGAAAGGGCAGCCGCCCCGTCGGAAGACCCCGGAGGCCGCGCGGCCCCCTGCGGGCCGGACCGCGGGCAGCCCGGCCGCGAAGCCGGCGGGCCCGGCTGAGCATGCGCGCCGCGTCCCCGCCGCCCCCCTCCCCGCCCCGCCCGCACCGCCACAGCGGCGGGCCGCGCTCACCGAGGCCGCGCCAGCCTAGCGCGCCGTCGCAGCTGTCCAGGACCGCGCACAGCTCGCCCAGCAGCGCCGGCGGGAGGTCGAACAGGAGCGTGTGCGCCGAGAGCGTACCGCGGGCCCCGCCGCTCGCCGCCGCCGCCGTCCAGGCCATGGCTCGGCCGCCGGAGACCAGGGGCCAGTCCGAGGAGGGATGCGGAGCCCAGGCCTCTCCGCGCCCGCGAGGTGCTATTACACAACCGCGGAAATCCTGCTTCCACGACGGCCAAGGCTGCAGAACTTGCCGAGCCCCACCAGGGGGCGGGCCCCACATGACGCAAGGCGCTGCCCGGCAGTGATGCCCCTGGGGACGCCCGGCCTGGCGGCGGGGTCTCCCCTGCGTCTGCGTGGCCCTCCTCACTGGCTTTTACGTTCTGAGCAGGCCTTTCGTCCCTCCGGGTTTGGGACGTGACTGGAGAGGCAAAGAGCGAGAGCCGGGGGAAGACCAGGAGGGCAGGACTAATGGAGGAGAGTCTACATCCCACTCTGCCTGCCCTGGCATGGGCTGTCTCCTGGCGTGGATGGACGGAAGACCGGTCAATAGTTCTTTTAAAGACGCGTTTTGTTTTACCCTGTCAGAAAGCGATACATGTGTCCCGAGGAACTCTTGGGAAATCCAGAAAAACTGACAGGAGAAGATAGTCACTGAGCTGAAGACAACCATCCGAAACGTTTGGCGCATTTCCCTCCCAACTTTTACTGAAGTCGAACAGGTAAATGTGCACATACGAAGTGATTGCTGGAAGAGACCAGAGAAGATGCCAACAACAGGAACGCAAAAGAGAGAACAAAGCAGAAGAAAATTGTGCTCGTTTTCTTCCAGACGCTGCCCATTCTCCACGTTGCTACTTGGTTTTTCTACATTCTTTTGTCTCTGGGCTTTCTTGATAAAACATTGTTCCGCTACTTTTCCTACTTCAAAGTGTGTCACAGACTGTTTTGCTTTCAACAGGGAGTTTAAGTAAACTTGGCTGTTGTTTTGAAATATTCTGTCACGGTATGCTGTACCCACCGCAAGCATGATACGAATGCTACTGACAAAAAAGAGGAGATGCTTTGAAAGTGCTGAGAAAAATCCCAGCCTTAATGACTGGAGTGGACAATGGCCATCAACCGAACAGTATCAACCCTGTTGAAACCTTTCAGATTTGTACTCTTTGGCAATGGCGCCCCCTAGAGACCAACAGTTGATGATACACCATCGTTTATTACCCCTGACGCTACCTGAATCCCAAGTCGTTCTCAGCTAAAGTATACCACAAAATATACTTGAAAATTGGTGAAACCAATACCGGTTGGGCAAAGGTTTCTATATGCCTTTGTTCAAATAGCTGAAATTTTGTCTATCTGTACACGCTTAAGAAACTCGATACCTTTCAAAGGTACTACCTGAGTAAACAGCAACAGGCAGGATACAAGTATTTGGTAGCTATTGGATTGGTGAATTAGTACAATGAGAGATCCAAACTCAGTTACGCAGAGGATCCAGGAATCACGGTTGCTGAGTGAAGCAGTCAACAAGGCCTGCTTTTCCAGATCTTCTGATCTACAGGGAAGCAAGAATTTTATGTGAACACCATAGTATTTAAAATGTATATGGATTATGTGAAATTCTTGTATTTTTAATGTTGGCAGTTAGTATCAGACCATGCTCTCTCTGTATTCCTTAAAACTGCCTTTGACTTCTGAATTTTATATCATCAGATTATATCGCTCACTGTTCTTCACCATTGCTGTCATCCACTGCTCTCCCCCACCTTAATTCTTCCCTCTCATTTTTAGACTATATAGCTCCTGCTCACTGCAATTCTCTCCAATACTAGCCCTATCTTATTTGATGATTTGAAATCTATGTAGAGTAGATGATGATCTTTCCAATACCCTGTCCTGTGAGTTCTTTGACCGATCCTCCTCCAGTAATCTTATTCTCCACCCTATTTCAGCCACTCACTCCCATGATCATTCCCTAGAACTTGTCATTATCGACTGTGCCCCTTCTGTAATTTCTATTTCATGAATCCACTCTCAGACCACATCTCCTGTCCTTCCAGTGCATTCCCTGTAGTGCTCTGACCCCAACAATTCTTCCCCCCGCCCCACCTTCCCACCCCCGTAGTTTACCAAATCCAAAATCTTGCCACCTCTTCTCTGGCCCCACCCTCTTAATGTCCTTACTTCTCTCTTTATCCATAAAATCCACACTCAATTTTTCTAATCCCTCTCACATATGCTCTCCATTCTCTTGCTCCTCTTTGGCTTTGTTGAGCTGCCTTGGCAAATCTACCCTCCTGATCAGATACAATTTTCTAATTTTTGGCTCTGCCTCCCCTGCACCAGAATGTAGCTGGAGGTGGAGTGGGGAATAAAAACCCTGTTAATTGGACCCAATTTAAAATCAAAGCCATGACTTTCAAATGGGTCCTTTATGCTTCCAGGTTGTCACACTAAGTGCCCTTTGTTCACTTACTCTTCGGGTCCCCTTGACAACTATTCTATGCCTTCTCTTTTCCCAACTCCGTTTACCTTCTTCTCCACCCTTCTGCGCAGCCAATGATCTTGAGAGTATTTAGTGAAAGTACTGAAGTATCAGAAAAAAACATCCACAGACTCTCAGCACCATCAGCAGCACCACATTTATCTGCCCACCAGCATCTGTAGGGACATACACGCCCTCCCTCCTTTTCCATTAGTCAATTAGTAGGCTCCTATCTAAGTCTAATCCCTTCACTAGTGCATCTGATCTGATCTCCCGTCTCCTATTCAAAGATGTCAGGGCAGCCGTTCTCGCTCGCAGCTACACCATCAATTTCTCACTCTTTGCTGGATTAATTCCATCGGCATACAAATATGATGTTATTTTTCCATCTTAAACCAAAAAAATTTGATATGATTTCCCCCCTTTGATGCCATAATTACCCCCATTTCTTTACTCCTTTTTGTAGTAAAGAGTTGAATCTTCTACCTCCAACTTTTCTCCTCTAATCTTCTCTTAAACCAACTCCTAAGCCACTCCTCCTACCTTACTCCACTGAAATGGCTCTCAGGGTCATCTATGTCCACATCATTGCTAAATATAACAGTCAATTTTCAGGCCTCATCTTACTCAACCTATCAGTAGTTTTTCTGTTTTTGGTTTTTTTACATTTATTTTGAGAGAAAGAGTGAACACGTAAGCAGGGGAGGGGCAGAGGAAGAGGGAGGGAGAGAATCCTAAGCAGCCCCACATGTGGGGCTCAATCTCACCAAACCGTGAGATCACAACCTGAGCCAAAATCAAGAGTCAGATTAACCAACTAAGCCACCCAGGTGCCCCAACCTATCAGTAGTTTTTGACAAAGGTGATCCCTCCCCTCCTTCTTGGACACTTTCTTTGTTTTCCAAATTCTCTTTTTAGCCTACTTCACTGGTCACTCTTCAGCTTCCTGTGCTGTCCCTTCTCTTCTTCCTTAACTCTTAATGTTGGAGTGCCCCAGGGTTCAGTTCATAGTTCTCTCTATGTACACCTACTCCGTTGATGATCTCAACCAGTTTCGAGGCTTTAAATACCATCTATCTACCAAGGACTGCCAAATGTATATGGTTAGCCCAGACCTCTCCCTTAAACCTAAGACTCATGTCCAAAATTGAACGCTTGATCCTGTCTCCCGAACCTGTTCTTCAACATTCTTCCCCATCCAGGTCACTCTATCCTTCCAGCTGCTTGAACCAAAAGCTAGAGAGTCATCCTCGACTCCCCTATTTCTTCACAGCCCATGTTCAACCCACTAGCAAACCCTGTTGACTCTATTCAAAATATATTTAGAATCACACTTTTCTCCACCTCCACAACTGCCAGCCTGGTTTGAGCCATCATCATATCCTGTTTGGTTTACTGCAGTTGTCTTCTAACTAAAGTAGCTTCCACTGTTACAATCTATAGACTGTCCTCAACACTGCAGCCAGATTCATCCTTTTAAATCAAATCTGACTATCTGATTATTTGACTATGTCAACTAAATCTATTTAGAAGCCAACAATGGCATCTAATTTGGGTCAGACTAAAAGTCAGACTCTTTGTATGATCTGCACTCTCTCTCCTCCCACTCTGCTGTCACCTCTGGTCTTATTCCCTTGTTCATTCTGCACTACCACACTGCCTTCTTGTCGGTCTGTGAACACACTAGGCAGAGTCCCACATCGGAACCTTTGCGCTTGCTATCCCCTTGCCTACTATGCTCTTCCCATCTTGCTGCAGTCTACCCTGCCCTCTGTATTTGAAATTGCACTCAGACTCAGGCTGGCGTGTGACTGCAACAGCCAATAACATATGGCTTGGGGTACCAGATCTCATTCAGATTTCTCCTTCTGGATCTGAACAGGAACATGTGGCAGCTCTGGCCATTTCTGGAACCATTTTGCAACCACATGGAGGTAAATATTAGAATGAAGTGAGCCTTGGGGGTGGTCTCGGGAGAGAAAAAAACAGATCCTTCATAATGTCATTAAGCAGCTCTTTTGTTCTCTCCATGGAGAATGTCCTGCTTATGGGCTTATAAATGCTATCACATAAATTCCTTACTAAGTAGGTTTATAAACTAGGAATCTTGTGTTTGCAGCCAAATGCATCCTGATACACTGAACAGACATTTGGTGATACTTCCTATTTTGTTGATGGCCCGTAAAACTGTGGGAAGAAAACTGACCTCTGTCCAAAACTGGAGTTCAAATGTATACAGCTATATCTGTGAAATGTCAGATGGGCATGGAAACTGGACGGTAGAGGGAGACAACCGGGCCCCTGAGAGAAAGTAAGTGTTGGTAGAGAACGGTTCCGACGGCACAGACAGAAGCAGTATGAAGTTCCAGAAGCCCATGACACTAACACTGAAATCCACACAAACCCAGACCCTGAACTGCACCCTGCCCACCCACTCCCAGCATACGTGCTTCTGGCAAAGAGAGGGCTGCGGTTAAACCTAAAACTGTCTCACTGTGTGACTTCATCTTTTGCCACGGGAACTTTTGCCTCCCCAACTCTGCCCCCCACCCCCCTGCCCCCGTATTTCATATACTAGAAGAAGAGCTTCCTTCCTAGCTGGAGGTAAGAGAGTAATGAACTACACAGATTACGAAATGGAGATGCCGAGGAAACCCTAAAGGCTATGGCCCAGATGGCACCATAGCACAGATACACAGTATTATCGGTGGCAAAGTCCCAGCTAAGCACAGGCATCAAAGCCTAAGATAAAAAATCAGGTGAGGAGGAAACTAGAGGAGTCAGATAACAGCTCTTTGTATACATGGAAAACTTTTCTTGGTGGCAGTTACTTACCCAGCATCCCTAAGGATGAATGTGCAAAGGACACCCAGCTTGTGGAACATAGATTTTCTGGTTTGGGAAATAATTTTCAAAACAAAGATCACTAGCGTATTCCCTCTTTGAGCCTTATCCCATCCCCAGGCCATAGAGGGTCCTAGGTACATTGGAGTTCAGGGGTGAGGTAAAGATCAGTAATGGGGCGAGAACATTTGTGGTGCATATTACTTGGTAATTCTATGAAGGAAAAGTTGGGTGGTTTTAGGCCTTCATCAAAATGACCTAATACTAATAACATGCAATAATTATTCCTCCAGTTCAGTGTGGATTTTTAAAGATTAGGTTTGCATTGTCTTATAACTCAACCCTTCCCCATTTAAGATACCAAAACCAGTGTTCTAAAAATCCATTACTTTGCAACATGATCTATATTAAAATTTTAGCAATTATCCTTTTAGGGTTGAAGGAAGGATAACCGGTGATTTTATTTTCTTACTCTGTGTCTTCCAAACTTTCTAAAGTCAACAGCTATTGTCTATTAGAAAACCCTCAACTATAGAAAGTAATTTCTTCCAACATTTTCATGCTTCATCTCATTTCACTATTTTCTTCTTAAATCATTTTCCTAGTATTTCTCACCTCGAAGTGTGTGGCTATAATAACTTTTGCCTAGTCAGCACTGCCTTCTAAAATCTGATTTTTATAATTGAATAGTTTTCCGTCAAGGGCTTTCAATATTAGCTAAAGCTCTATTTTTGAAGCAAACATTTATTTACTTCTAGAAGAACCCCAAACATGTGAAATAAATCTGAGATTATGGCGGAATGTTTTCTTTTGCAGTCAAGTATCTACTCAGACTGTTTGCAATTTGATAATGGAAAATGGCTTAGACATCCTAATCCAACTTCTGCACTTCACAGATGGCAAAACTGCTGCTGGCTAGGAGAACTCTGGAGGCAATGTTTGTTGGAAAAATAGATGAAAAAAAATCTCATTCAGGATTTCCAAAGTTTCCTTGTCAAGTTATAAGCACAAATCTTGTGCATTTTCCATCTCAAGGATTTGGCCCTCCTTTCCTTGTTATTTAGTAAATCCCCAAAATAAATCCTGTCTGTTCAGGCTGGCATTGAAAATGTCACAGACTGCGTGGTTTAAATAAGAGAAATTTATTTTTTTTTCCACAGCTCTGGAGACTACAAATCCCAAGATCAAGGTGTTCACAGGGTTCAATTTCTGGTAAAATCTCTTCTGGCTTGTAGATGGCCTTTCCTGGATGTGGGCACACGCACACAGACACAGGCACACGCACACATACATTCAGAGAGAGAGAGAGAGCGAGAACACAGGAGCACACAGGCCAGCATTCTGGTGTGTTTCCACTTATCTAATCTGATCCTATCTAGTGTCTCATCTCCTCTTATCTGATCTGATCCTATCTGATCTGACCCTACTCTTATGACCTCATTTAATCTTAATGAATTCCTTCTAAGCCCTTTCTCCAAATCCAGCAACAATGGGAGTTAGAGCTTCAACATACAAATGGGGGGCACACAAACATTCAGTCCATAACAAGCCCTTTGCACATCAAGAAATGATGTCACATCATTGGGTTTCAGAGGACGCATTCTAAAAACACTTGGTAATTTAGTTATCCACATCTTCTGGCCTGTCATGGCCATCATAGTTCTTCTTGTTCCTACTGATTTTGTTTCATTGTTCTGAACCTTTGAAACAAAAATAAAGGCTTGGATTTTGAATCCGGCACTGTTGATAATGAAGACAATACCAAGTCTGTATATGAAAATATCCAGCATATTTGGATTTAAAAATACTAGTAATTTCAGATCAAATGGCCTTTCCTCAGGGCTCACTCTGACAGTTCCATAGCATTGGTCCCTCATCACACCACCTTTTGTGAATTTTTGCCTTTTTTTGTCTTTTATGACGATACTCAGTGTTTTCCTACACTCCTGATGGTTTCTTCTGTTTTCTGAACTGACTCTTCCTTTGGCTTATACCATGCACTCACAGGTGGAATTCTAGTGATCATTTTATTCCAGGTCTTGAAGATTTCATATAATCTCATTGTTCATCTGTTACCTCTATGTGGACCATGCTCATATTTGTGCCTTTAGTCCTAAGCTGTCCTATAGATTCCCTTCTCACTCCCCACCTCCAGTGTTTACTGAACAATTTCATTTGATTTCTTTCTTTCATCTCAATTCAGCATGCTCCAAACTGATCATTTCCTAGAAAATCAGCTTTCTTGTTCTGGTCACATGGGCCAAAAGAACTCTTAGTAATTTTGATTGACTGACTGATCAACTGATATAGTCAGAAGAACTTACTAAGCACCTGCTATGTCAGACATTACACTTGGTGGTGCTTATATCCAATAAATCACCAAATGTTATTCTTCTGTAATGTCTCTCATAAGTGTCTGGGTCTTTTCCAATTTGTACTAGTTATTTCATATTTGGATTTTTTAAAGTATCTCCTACCTGATGAACCCCTAATTATTTTTTAAGATGCTATTGAAAAGTCACCACCTCTGTGATGTAGTTTGACTTGTGGGCTCCCATAAAATACAGGTAAGTCTTAACCACTGATATCTTTGAATGTGACCTCAACTGGAAATGTAGGCATACATGGAACATATTGCAGATTTGGTTCTAGACTGCTGCAATAAAGCAAATATCGCAATAAAGCGAGTCGAACTAATTTCTGGTTTCCATATAAAAGTTTACACTACACTGTATTACACTAAACTGTAGTGTATTAAGTGTGTAATAGCATTATGTCTAGGAAAAAAGCATACACCTTAATTTTAAAATATTGCTAAAAATGCTAACTATCATCTGAGCTTTTAGAGGGTCATAATCACTAATCAGATCACCATAAAAACATTATAATAATGAAAAAGTTTGAAATATTGTGGAAATTACTAAAATGTGACAGAGACATGAAGTGAGAAAATGCTGCTGGAAAAATGATACCAATAGACTTGCTCAATGCAGCAAGTGGCTCAATGCCATAAAACTTGTTTTTTTTTTTAGTGTTTATTTATTTATGTTGAGAGAGAGAGCGCGTGCAAGCAGGGGAGGGGGAGAGAGAGAGAGAGAGAGAGCGAGAATCCCAAGCAGGATCCACCCTGTCAGCACAGAGCCCAGCACAGGGCTGGATCCCACTACCTGTTAGATCATGACCTGAGCCAAAATCAAGAGCTGGACGCTTAACTGACTGAGCCACCAAGGTGCCCCCTATAAACCTTCAATTTGTAGGAAAAAACACAGTATCTTCAAAGCACAGTAAAGTGAAGCACAATAATACAAGGTATGCCTGGAAAGTCTCCGCAGATGTAATCAAGTTAAGATGAGGCCATAGTGGATTAGGACTGGTGTCCATAAAAAGAGGGAAATTTGGACATGGAAACAGAGGAAAGAAGGCCTGGTGCTGATGATGGCAGAGATTGGAGTGATGCAGCCACAAGCCGAGGAAATCCAAGGATTGCCAACACCAGAAGCCACTAGAGCATGGAACAGATTATCCCTGAGAGCCTCTGTAAGAAACTAACCCTGCTGACAACCTAATTTCAGACTGGTGGCCTCCAGAACCGTGAATGAAGAAATGTCTGTTGTTTTAAGCTACTAGTTTGTGGTAATGTTTTACAGCAGCCCTAGTAAACTAAAACACTCTGTGAAACCGCTTATAATCTCCCCCAGAGCTCTCATTTCTTTTGCAGTTTCTTTACTTGCCGTGATTTTTTTTTTTAACTTTCTATTTACTGTCCTTTAAGTAAAGGGGAAAATATCACTTAAAACTATTAGCACAAGCTTTATAATTGATCTTTATATTGTGCAACAGCAGTTTATTTTTTAATATATATATTTTTAATGTTTATTTATTTTAAAACTTTTTAAATGTTTATTGTTTATTTTTGAGAGACAGAGACAGAGCCAAATGGGGGAGGAGAAGACATAGGGAGACACAGAATCCGAAGCAGGCTACAGGCTCTGAGCTGTCAGCACAGGGCCCAAGGCGGGGCTGGAACTCACAAACCTTCAGATCATGACCTGAGCTGAAGTTGATGCCCGACTGACTGAGCCATCTAGGCGCCCTTGTGCAATAACTGATTTAAAATGCAAACTCCTATGTGGATCATCCAAATTACAGTTTGCATTTCATGGCCTATATATGCATATGTATTTCATTCTTACTAGAACTGTGAAAAAACTGCATAAAACTAATTCATATATATTTTTTAAGCTTATTTCTTTTTGGGAGAGCAAGAGAGAGAGAGAGAGAGAGGCAGAGAGACAGGGAGAGCGAGAATCCCAAGCAGGCTCTGCACCGTCGATGCAAGACTCGAACCCACAAACTATGAGATCATGACCTGAACCGAAATCAAGAGTTGGACACTTAACCGACTGAGTCACCCAGGACCCCCACTCATATATTTTTATTTCACTTCTCTCTACCTTCAGCTTACATGTAAGGAAAAGAAACTATAGTTGTCCCTCTTACCCTTTCCTACAACATCTTCATTTTTAGTGTTAGTGGCTGGCTAATACTGGGAACTGACACAAGTCAAAAAGGATGTGATAGGATTCCTTGGTCATTTATGCTTCTTAGAATACCATTGCCTTCTTTCTGCATTCACAGTAAGTTCACAGCCCTTGGCACAGTCTGTGCCCTCCTTTTCCTTCCCTTTACTAAATTGTATGTATAATACACTTACCTTGTACTGATTTTGTATCTACTCTAACTTCCATTCTTTGTAGTTTCAATAGAATTCTGTGCTCACGGGGCATCTTGAATGCTAAATGCAAATGGTTGGCAAAGAATGGACACTCATATATTGTGTGTGCCTCTTCTGCTCATGCTCATGCTGCATTGTGCCTCCACTCATACAACAAAAGTTCAAAGGCAAAATTATTAAGTATTTCAAAATGGTGACAACTGAGCATGAAGCCAAATGCAAGGTCCTTCTGAGAGCAGGGCTTTGTGCAGTTGCACATGTTGCATGTCAAGGAAGCCAGCTCTAGTTTAAGAGTCCCAGTTAATCCACAACCTTTTTAATACTTGGTATTGTCCACCTCTTAATTTTAGCCATCTGTGTGGAGATATTGTGACATTTATTTGCATTTCTCTGATCATTAATGATGGCAAGCATCTTTTTATTAGCCATTTGGCATATGTGTGTGTGTGTGTGAGAGAGAGAGAGAGAGAGAGGTAGAGAGAGTGTGTGGTGTGCTTGTTTGAGCCTTTGCCTATTTTTCTGTTGGCTGCCTGTCTCTTTTTTTCTTCTTGATTTGTAACAGTTGTTTTTATATTCTGGAAAGGAGCATTATGTAGATTTCATGTGTAGCAAATATCTTCACCCATTTTGTGACTTGGTTTTCATTCTTATATTTTGATTACTAGAAGTTCAAATTTTTTAAAATTGTTTTAATTTAAATTATTTTTAAAATTTACACCCAAGTTAGTTAGCATATAGTGCAACAAAGATTTCAGGAGTAGATTCCTTAGTGCTCCTTACCCATTTAGCCCATCCCCCCTCCCACAACCCCTCGGGTAACCCTCAGTTTGGTCTCCATATTTATGAGTCTCTTCTGTTTTGTCCCCCTCCCTGTTTTTACATTATTTTTGCTTCCCTTCCCTTATGCTCATCTGTTTTGCGTAAGATTTTATTTTTAAATAATCTTTACACCCAATGTGGGGCTCCAACCCAAAACCTAAGACCAAGAGTTGCACGCTCCACTGACTGAGCCAGGCAGGCACCCCTTAAAATTCTAATATAGTTTGTCAACATTTTCCTTCAAAGTTAACTGCTAGTTTGTATCTGGTTTCAGAAATCTTTGCTTTTCTCCAAATCATAAAGATATTCTCCTATATTATCTTCTTAAAATTTTATTGTTTTGTCTTGCACATTTAGATCCATAATCCATCTGGAATTTATTTTTTTTGCAACTGGAAAGAGGTAGGGGATTAAATTCTACAAATGCTGCTTTTAGTTAATAAAAAGATGGATTGGCAGCACAACTCCAGTTTGTCCCATTTAGCAACTCCTTTTATGATTTTATATTAAAATGGGTAATATGGGGGTGCCTGGGTGGCTCAGTCGGTTAAGCTTCCCACTCTTGATCTTGGCTCAGGTCATGATCTAATGAGTAGTGGAATCGAGCCCCGCGTGGGCCACTGCGCGGAGAGTGTGGAGTGTGCTTGGGATTCTCTCCCTCCCTCTCTTTCTCTGTCCTTCCCCATTTGCACGTGCATACACACTCTCTCTCAAAATAAACTTAAAAAAATTAGTAATATGCTTATAAAATGAAAATCATAAAAGGTAAGGTTTTGTTTTGTTTTGTTTTTGGCTCATCTTTTTGGAAGTGAGTTTAGTTCTTTTGACAAAAGCTTCCAATAACATCAAATTGAAGGATTTTGTTTCAGAATAGACAGTTCCACAGCTATTCTGAGCTCCACTTACTAAGTCTTTTGAGTGTTTACGGTTAAAGTGGAGACTAGGTGAATTTGAGTGGATCAAATCAAACTCATCAAAAAATTCCAAGGACCCCTGGGATGGTGTTACTCTGGGAATACCTACATCTCATATTTGCATTTGAATGACAGCAATACCATGAGTATTCACTCTGATCCATCGAATTTGCCTTCATCATTTGTTTTAGATTAAACCAATATTCCCTTTTTCCTGCCTTTGGTCATGACTCTCTCCAATGTATTCTGCACCTGGCACACAGTGAGCTGGCCTTTATTTATCTATCTAGTCTCATTTTCTTAAAATTTTTAAATGCTTATTTTTGAGAGGGGGGAGAGAGAAGAAGGAGAAGGAGGAGGAGGAGGAGGAGAAGGAGGAGAAGGAGGAGAAGGAGGAGAAGGAGAAGAAGGAGAAGGAGAAGAAGAAGAAGAAGGGGCAGAGAGAAGGAGACACAGAATCTGAAGGAGGCTCCAGGATCTGAGCTGTCAGCACTGAATGGACACGGGGCTTGAACTCACGAACCCTGAGATCATGACCTGAGCTGAAGTTGGTGAACCCTGGGATCATGACCTGAACCGAAGTAGGACGCTTAACCAACTGAGCTACCCAGGTGCCCCTATCTAGTCTCATTCTTTGTCATTTGTATCTAACCTTAACTGAGCTTTGTTCCCCATCTCCCCACCCCTTGCAGATGCTGGTCTCTTGAGAACCTACCTACCTGCATCAGCCCACTCTTCTCTGGTTGGCTCTTGTCTTCCAGGATTAAGCATCATCTCATTCAGAAACCCTTTAGAGAAAGTGCTCAAGAAACTTAGGGATTATTAGTAACATTAAAAAATATATAATTAAAATAGTGTCTCCCGTGTGGACTATGGACGGAATATGTGAATGAGAGATTTGTTGAAAGGATGGATGGATGGGGCCTCGGTTCTATAGCTTTCAGCAACTCTCCTGGCGAGAGGATCTAAAACACCTTGTTGAGAAAACTCTGAGAAAAGTTTCACTTCGGATGATGCGAACAACGTCATTCGTTTTTTTCTCCCTCCCCAACTTGAAGCAATCTCCTTTTCCCCCAGCCGAACTGAAGCGCTGAGGTGAGCGCATCGATGAGCGTGTGCTGCGCATCGATGGGAGCGGCGACTCGGCTAGTTGGGGCTGGATTGCTTCATCCCGGAAGTGGGTCGAAGGCCGTTGAGCCCGAGTACTGGGCCTAGCTGGGCGGGGTGGCTGGGGTTCTGCTACCGACATGGCCGACCCCGACCCCCGGTACCCCTGCTCCTCGATCGAGGATGACTTCAACTATGGCAGCTGCGTGGCCTCTGCCAGTGTGCACATCCGAATGGGTACGTCTCCCCCCGCCCCTTCGGGCCGCCCTGCGTGGGGCTGCTGCGCTGTCGTCGGCCTCTGGGGGCGGCTTTCGGCCTCCGGGGACAACGCCTCCCGGGCAGGGCTGGCAGGCCAGCGCGGGTCTCCAGGAGTTCAGAGCGGAAGCCCTGCTTCCAGCTCGCCTCCCCCAGGCCCCGGGCTCCTAGGAAGAGCGCCCTCCCCCGGGAGTTGGGGGGAAGTGTCGCTTCCGCTCCGCCAGGGCGCCCAGGGAGAGCACGGCTCTAGGGAGGTGTGGTGGTCCCCTGGCTGTGCGACCGAGAACCGGAACAGCAGCCCGTCCCACTTTAATCCTTTCCCTCCTCTGCGTAGAAAGGGTAGATGAAAACCTCAGCAGCCTTAATTTGGCGTCTTTATATTAAAAGAAACTAAAGGTTACTTTTTAAGGTGAAAATAAGTTTATTATGCGATCATGGTGACGTCCGCCTGAATGCAGTTACTTGCCGGCACGTCTTTGGTGTAGGGGATGTGATCGCGTTTCAGGTTTCTGTTTACTTGTCTGCCTCCTTTACTGGATTGTAGGATCTGTGAGGGCAGGGACCATTATCTCTTGTTCACTAGTCTCTGCAACACCTGGAACGCAACCTAAGTTTGAGGATTCGCTGACGCAGTTGCTGGAAATGGAAGCTTTAGAGGTCAATCAAAATGCAATATTCGTTTTAAGGAATTATACAGTATTTAATGGGCAGAAATTATGTTGAATTTAAAATGCTTTAAAAAAATAAAATGCTTACCTTCATATAAGTGGAATTCATTGCCCGCTCTAGTTCAGCCAATTGATTACAGAAGTTGCCCCAGATTTTCAGGCTATCCCTGTGGCTGGAATTTGTTCCGCAAAAGGAATTGTGAAGATCTGATGCATTAAGAATCTCGATCCCTACCATCGTTATTCTTGGAATGGAATTTTGGAATGGTTTTGGCCAATGAGCGTAGTTTTTTAAATTAAGATTTAAAAAAAAAAATTTTTTTTTTAATGTTTATTTATTTTTGAGACAGAGAGAGACAGAGCATGAACGGGGGAGGGGCAGAGAGAGAGGGAGACACAGAATCGGAAACAGGCCCCAGGCTCCTAGCCATCAGCCCAGAGCCTGACATGGGGCTCGAACTCACGGACCGTGAGATCGTGACCTGAGCCGAAGTCGGACGCTTAACCGGCTGAGCCACCCAGGCGCCCCTTTAAATTAAGATTTTAATGTGGTGAAACACAGCCCATTAAAAATGTACCATCACCATTTTTCAGTTCAGTAGTGCGAAGTATATTCACTTTGTTGTGCAATCAATCTCCATGACCTTTTAATCTTGCAACACCGAAACTATACCATCAAGCAACTCCCTATCTTCCCCTCCCCCAGAGCCTGGCAGCTACCATTCTACTTTCTGTTTTATGAATTTGGCTACTCTAGATACCTCATATAAGTGAATCATGAAGTATGTGTCTTTTTGTAACTGGCTTATTTCAGTTAGCAGGTGTTCACGGTGTATCCATTTTGTAGCGTGTGTCAGACGGCACTTTTTTAGGATGAATAATTTTCCATTGTGCAAATAAACTACATTTTGTTAATCCCTTTATCTGTTGGTAGACGCTTGGGTAGCTTCCACCTGCTGTGAATGATGCTGTTATAAACATGTGGCACAGTACCCCCTTGAGATCCTGCTTGGAGTTCTTTTATGTACATACCCCAAAGTGGAATCGCTGGATCATATGTGTTTTAGTGACAAACTTGCTTTTCCCCCTTGAGTAGGGAAAAAACCCAGTTTGTCCTCCTGTGTTTCTCTTCGCTGCTCACACAGAACACTTCAGTTCTGACACTTCTGGTCACCAAAGTGTGGTTTTTAAATTTCTTTTTTCTACACCAAGCAATTCTCCATGACGCCAACTGTGGGTCCTACAATTGAACTCAATTCTGACACCGTCTCCTAGTAGATAGTAACAGATCCCCCAGGTTAAGGGCTCAGTCCCATAAGAATACTCCCACCCCACTTCAGATGCCAATTGTAAGTAATAGGTCCCCAGGTTACCCTTAACTTGTTAGACTTGGCTGTAAGTTGAAGGTTCCCATGACTCCCTCCTTGGGTTTGATTAATTTGCCAGAGCAGCTCACAGAACTCAAGGAGACACTTTTACCAGTTTACCAAAAGATATAGGTAAACAGCCAGATGAAGAGATATATTGGAAGGTCTGGCTCCTGTAGCATTCACTCTCAGTGGGACAATATCGCCTCCAAGGGGGCGGAAATTTGTTCTTGAGGTGGAGGGCAAAAAAAATCTCAAATTTTACGATAATATTAGCCTTCCAAAGACCCGTGGTACATAAACAGATGTATGCGGCATTAAAATTTTATCGGCAGACTATTAGGAAAGTAATGTCCAGAAGGCTCCTTAGGTTCACAATAATGAAAAAAGGAAGGTTGAGCAACAGTTCCCTAGAGTGAGTCCTCTAAGAAAGAGCAAGTGGGTGGCTGTATTACTTTTTTTTTAACTAAGGTATAAAAAATTACCTGTTATGACTTAGCATTAGGCATAACATACATTGTCACTTCTGCCTTATTTTTGTTGTTAGAAGTGAATCTCTTGAACGGAGTGTCAAAAAATTGTGGCTGTTTTAAACCACCATTCCATCTAAAGAAGGATAAAGGCATTCCAGGCAGGGGAAATAGCAAGGGCAAAGGCCCAGACATAGGAAGGAGTTGGCATGCTTGGGGAACAGAAAGGTGGCTAGCGTGGGTAAAGCATAGTGAGGAAGGGAAGAGTGGTGCATGGCTTGGAAATTAAGATTTCTTTTTAAAATTTGTATCTAACCATATGCTTTCTATTCTAGCTTTTCAGTTTCAAGATTTGTTGTTTGGAAATGTTCTGTTTGTAATCTTTTGCTTTGTTTATGCTGCTGTGTACAAACAGTGTTTTATACTTTCTTTTCCTTTTGATGAAAACATTTTCTTTTCTTCCTTCCTTCCTTCCTTCCTTCCTTCCTTCCTTCCTTCCTCTTTCTTTCTTTCTTTCTTTCTCTCTTTCTCTCTTTCTTCCTTCCTTCCTTCCTTCCTTCCTTCCTTCCTTCCTTCCTTCCTTCCTTCCTTCCTTCCTTTCTTTCTTTCTTTCTTTCTTTCTTTCTTTCTTTCTTTCTTTCTTTCTTTCTTTCTTTCTTTCTTTCCTTCCTTCCCCAACATGGGGATCGAAATTAAAAAAAAAACTCTGAGATCAAGAGTCACATACTCTACCTACTGAACCAACCAGGCCACCCATGGTTGAAAACATTTTTATTCTGGCCTATTAATTTTTTTTAGACTCCTGCTTCTTGAAGGATAGTTATCATTTACAGTTTGTGATTTCTTTGGAAGTGTTTTTGTTTTTAGTTTAAGTTACAGACTACATTATTTGCATTAAGATTTACAGATTATATATAAAAATTTAATGTTTCTAAGAACATATTTGTTCCTGATGTTCTGTGATAAATGCTTAAGAATACTGTCATGTGTAATTATTTTCTTTTTCAGGCTTTCTAAGAAAAGTCTACAGCATCCTTTCTCTGCAAGTTCTCTTAACTACAGTGACATCTTCTTTTTTTTTATACTTTGAGTCTATACGGACATTTGTACATGAGAGGTAAGGTGATAAGATGCTTTTGAGTCATTTTCTGCTGCTGCTTATGATCAAAAGGGCATATTATAAGCAAAGTTCGCTTTTTCCTCTATTAACTTCTGAGGTTAGAATGTAAAAAAGGTTCATTATTAACTCTTATGAGTAAGACTAGTTCTGATAAAGAAAAGGTTCTGCAACATGGTACTTACCTCTGAACTTTTTAGCTGACAGTTTTGTAGGGTTAAATTTTCATCTTCTGATGAAATTAAGAATTTTTACTATATGCAGGTTTTTTTAAGTTTATTTATTTATTTTGAGAGAGAGAGAGAGAGAGCATGAGCAGGGGAGGGTCAGCAAGAGAGAGGGAGAGAGAATCCCAAGTAGGCTCCACACTGTCATCAGCACAGCCTGATGCGGGGCTCGAACCAATGAACCATGAGATCTTGACCTAAACCAAAATCAAGAGTTGGTCGCTTAACCGACCCAGCTACCCAGGCATCCCTACTGTATGCAGTTTTGAATTTTAATTTTTTTGCTTTTATTATACTTATGCCCAGTCCTCAAAGCCTAAGACAGTGCTTGAATAAGCACTAATAACCGTGTGTTTAACTTTTCTTGGTGTTGGCTCATGACTAGGATAATTTCACTGAGAAATTTCCAAAGGAGCTTCATATGGTTCATCCCTAATTTGTTTAAGATTTGACCTCCAAAATAATTATTTCCATAGCTAAAAGTTATATAGATTTTTTTGTATTAAAGGAAAAATATGGGCACCTGCGTGGCTCAGTTGGTTAAGCGTCCAACTTCAGCTCAGGTCATGATCTCACCGTTCATGAGTTCGAGCCCCGCACCAAACTCTGTGCTGACAGCTCGCATCCTGCTTCGGGTTCTGTGTCTCTCTCTTTGCCCCTCCCCTGCTCATACACTGTGTCTCTCTCCAAAATAAATCAAACGTTAAGAAAGGAAAAAGAAAGAATGAATATTTTCTTGGAAGTAGACAATTTCTATCATCACTTCCCCTACAAAAAAATTAGTGTGCTATTTGAGGTAAAGTCCTTTAATTTAAATGATAGCTACATAGTAGATGTATATAAAATTTGTTTATTATTTCATAGCTATTCTTTATGTCAGTTTTAAAAAGCAGTATGCTAATTGCAAAAATATTCAAATACGCTAAAAGTTACTGAAGTAAAAAGGAAAAGTACTCCCCATTTATTATGGGCTCTTTTCTTTGTCCTGCTGCTCTTTCCCAGCTCACACTCCTCAAATTCCCTGAATGGAAAAATAGTTTCTTTTGACAGCTTGGTGTGGTTCCTTCCACACCACAAATACACACAAATACAACAGACTGATTTTATTCTATTGGTTAATACTATTTATACTGTTCTTAAGCTTAAAAATGCTTTTAATTTTATGTCTTTTAGTCCTGCCTTAATTTTGGTGTTTGCCCTTGGATCTTTGGGTTTGATTTTAGCATTGACTGTAAACAGACATAAGCATCCCCTTAACCTGTACCTGCTTTTTGGATTTGTGAGTATTTTGGCAGTATCTGTTACTTTAACGTTTTATTCTTGTGTTTTAACTTTCTTTATTTCATTGAGTGCAAGTACATATGTAATAAGTAGTAGCAAAACAAAAGTAATGAGTTTTTAATAAATTCAAATATCTTAGGAAATTACTTGTAACTTTCTAGTCTTTTAAAATCAACCTTTGTCAGTTTCAAAGTTTTTTTTTTTTTTTCTGTCGATATTATGACATAGTGGAAAAGAATAATGAATTGGACTCTCATGACTTGGCTTTGCCACCATCTGGTTATGTGACATTTGGCAGGGTGTTTAGCCTTTCTGTACCTAGTTAGTTCATATGTAAAATGAAAATGTTAGAGTAGGTTATCCCTGTGATACTTTGTATCCCTAATATTCTGTGATTTCCTTGAGAAAAAAATTATAGCCTTAATTTCATAGACCTTAAATTCAAATCTTTATGATTAACTCCTCAGTGTTACTTAATTTTTAATTTCTTTCCAATGTTTATTTTTGAGAGAGAGAGAAGGAAAAAGAGCAAGTGTGAGTTGGGGAAGGGCAGAGGAGGAGACACAGAATCCAAAGCAGGCTCCAGGCTCCAAGCTGTCAGCACAGAGCCCCACGTGTGGGGCTCAAACGCATGAATTGTGAAATCATGACCTGAGCCAAAATCAGACACTCAACCGACTGAGCCACTCAGACACCCCCTCAGTGTTATTTTTATGTTAGTACTCTGTTCTTTTAAAGGACCATTTTGCTCACTTGATGTGCTCTACTAATTTGTTTTAAAATCATCATTGGGGAGGGGAGCCTGGGTGGCTTAGTCAGTTAAGTGTCTGACTCTGGATTTCAGCCTAGGTCATGATCTCATAGATTCATGAGTTCAAGCCCAGCATTGGGCTCATGGAGCCCGCTTGGGATTCTCTTTCTCTCACACTCTCTTTGCCCCTCCCCTGCTTGTGCTCTCTCTTGCTAAATAAATAAATAAATAAATATATAAATAAATAAAATCATAATTGGGGAACTTAACTTTAGGTCATGTTTGTTTAGATGTTTGTGAGAATTAAAACCCAAACTACTACCTATTAAAACCCAATCCTATAATATGACCAGAATGAGTTGTAAGGCTCAAGTTATATATCTTTTAAATTATTTTTCTTGTTCTCATATCCAGTATGACTTTGGGTTCTAACCTAAAAATTTACTTCAAAACATTTCAAACTAATGCTAATTTTATAGTCAAATAAGAGTGAAAATGCTATTTACCAGATTAAAATGCTTTAAACTAAAGAAAGTTTGTGAATTCTGGTAACAAGTTTATGTTAATATGATGAAACAAAAGCTCATGACTTTAGAAATTTCAATTATAGGACAGGTTATTCATTTAAATCTTAGGTTCTTTTGTTTGCCAGCTATCAGAACCCTAACCCAAGTTATCTCAAGTAATGTGAAGTTTATAAGAGCTTGGGAACCCCCCAAGAAGGGGCCTTAAGAACTAGACAAGGAACACTAGAGGAAGCTTCCAGGAATGATGCTATTGTAGGGAATCCGAAGCAAGAATTGGGAGTCTCTTCCCCCTTCTGTAACATCTCTTTTCTACCTTACAGTTGTCCTTACACATAGTTTTCCTCTTTGCTGTCTTTAGTTATTTTTTTTTAAGTTTATTTATTTATTTTTAAGAGAGAGAGCAAGTGGGATAAGGGCAGAGAGAGAGAGAAGAAAGAAAGCATCTCAGGCAGGCTCTGCACTGTCAGCTGCACCGTAAGCACGGAGCCTGATGAGGGGCTCTAACTCACACACTGAGATCATGACCTGAGCTGAGATCAAGAGTCAGAAGCTTAACCAACTGAGCCACCCAGGTGCCCCTGCTATCTTTAGTTTTTATATGGTGCATTGTGGGCCGTCATATGGTTCGTTAACCTTTAGCTTTAGCTCCTGCTGCCATAACTTCATTCTCTAAGTTTAGATTCCCAAGTGAGAAAGAATCTGATTGGCACTGCTTATTATTGGCACAGGTCACATTGTAGGTTGTTAACCAATACACGGGTTGGTAGTCCTAGGGTTAGATACCAACTCCTGCCCCAGTCATCTTTGTCCTAGGAGAGAGAGGGGGTCATAAAAACAAACTGTCATATGGAGTTCCTCTTCAACTCTATATAATGCCAACCTCCTTTCAAAAAGACTGTGGTTGATTTCTCTCTGGTGTGGACTGACTTCTGTCCAGCAGAGAGAGAACCTACTAGAAAAGCATTAGCCAAATGCTTGTGGGCAAGGTGATCACTTATTCCTATACCCATAGCTAAAAATGGGTGAACAACTAAGGAAGCATGTAAAATACATTTCAGATTATTCAGAGACCTCTGATACGAGGTTACTTTGTCCTGCTCTACCAAAGTAAGCAAGGAGGTGGATCTTATCTTGTTTTAGAAGGGTGTGTGTGTGTGTGTGTGTGTGTGTGTGTGTGTGTGTTCACATACTTAAAAGAGGGCATTATTTTGGGGTGGTGGTATGTTTTCCTAGTCTTATCTTTTCTCCTGTTCATCCTGTCCCGTTTCCTTTGGATACTTGAGTAGGGGGTAGGATTTCTTACCTCAAGTCATGTCACAAGTATCAGGAAAGTGGTGTGATCATATTTGCCCGGAAAAAAAAAATCTTTCTATCATCTTTTGCTACCACTTCCCTGATGCTGCCAACAGCATTATGACAAAATGGGGTGGTGGCTTCATTGCCTCCATGTGTGTGTCCATTTCTAATGCCATTTTTGCTCTAGTTCTGTTAGATTTCTTGATTTCAGGTGGGGAGAGTTACAAGGAGGGCTTCTCCCAGGACTATGAGTATACAGCCACTGCCGTTACTTCTGGCTTGGCTTTGTGATACGGTCTAATCAGATAGTTGGTAAAATCTAACTAGAGTAAGCATGTCAGACGAAACAAAGGCATGTAGTTAAGGAGAAAGAGAAGCTGGAGGATTAAGACTCAATGTCCCTAAATCTTGTATTAGGATATGAGTTCAGCTACATGTGACATGGGGGAAGCAAGATGGCTTACTTCTCGTTCATGTAAAAATCTGCATGACTGTTTAGTGAAGTTGTCAGGGGCACAGACACTTGCTGAAGTTCAAGTACTCCTTAAGCATTGTGTGGCATAAGTTAGCTCACCGCCAATATCCACATTCCATCCAGTTATTTAAAAAAAAAAAAAAAAAAAAATGAGAGGGGCGCTTGGGTGGCTCAGTTCTCACAGTTCGTGAGTTCGAGCCCTGCGTCGGGCTCTGTGCTGACAGCTCCGAGCCTGGAGCCCGCTTCAGATTCTGTGTCTCCCTCTCTCTCTGCCCCTTCCCCGCTCATGCTCTGTCTCTCTCAAAAGTGAATAAACGTTAAAATTTTTTTTTTTTTAAATGAGAAGATAAAGGGAAGAGCAAGCCCCTTTGTTTTTAGTAGTTGTACACCTCTCCACCCACATTCTATTAGCTACAATAAAGTCCTGTGACCAGATCTAGCTGCAGGGGAAGCTGAGAAATGTAATGTTTAACCTGAACACCTGTGTGTCCAGGTAAAAGTTCTGTTACTAGGGAAGAAGGAGAGAATACTGAGAGACGGTTTCAGGACTGCCACACCAAAGTGCTACCTAAATATTTTATTCTTCTTAGGTGTGTGTGCCACTAGAAGTTTTTACGGATGGGCATATCATTTGTAATTTCTTTTTACTTACAGAGAGTATGAAAAATGGAATTTCCCATACTATTTCTGTTCCTGTTACAGATATGAAAACTCTAGTTAGAGTTTAAGGATCACTATTAGAATCTAAATACTCCTACTCAATACTTTGAGGTCTCATTTTCTTTTTGCTTTTTTGTAAAGCTTTATTTATTTAAGTAATCTCCCCAATGTGGGGCTCGAATTCACGACCCCAACATCACGAGTCATGTGTTCTTCCAGCTGAGCCAGCCAGGTGCCCTTGAGGTCTCATTTTCATTATGGTGGGCTTACCAAATGTCCCGTGTAATTCAAAGGCTGCTCTGAAGCTAAAATGAGATCATAAACATGGAATCACATTGAACTCTTAGTAATTAGAATATGTACATGATTTAGTGTAAATTTTATGTGCATCTGTGTGATTTTAGTTTCTTTTTTTAGACACTATTCGAAGCTCTGACTGTGGCCTTTGTTGGTAAGCCGTAATTCTGCTTCTCTTATGTTACACTAACTTTTTAATGTGGATAAATCTTTTGTGTAAATAGGTGTTTGGGACTAAAGCTTAACTTCATGAAATGTCATATTTCAAATATATAGCATAGGATGAAGAATTCCTAAAATATAAGCAAAATTAAATGTTTATACTTTATGTAGTTCAACTAAGCTTAGAGGAAGTGGAAAAGAGTTAAGAAAACAGCAGAATGGAGAACAGTATTCATGTGTGTTTATCCATTTATAAAAAACAAGACAGCTAATGTTTTCCCGATTTAAAGGGGCCTTGGAGGAACTGATAAAATATATTTTGAGCCATACATTTTCATCACATGAGCTGAGCCTCTCAAATTGGTACACTGAACTGTGCTTCATTATTACATCATATTTTATTGAATGGCACTATAAGAAACTTGGTAATTCTGTTTTATTTTTGGTGTTAAATATGTATTTGAAAGAAGTGTCTGTTTAAAAAAAAAGAAAAGAAATGAATTGTCATAATTATTTGATGTATCATATGTAATGCGTCAAGTAAAAATTTTCATGACTCACTGTTTTTTTAAAAATTTTTTTTTAATGTTTATTTATTTTTGAGAGAGACAGAGCACAAGCAGGGGAGCGGCAGAGAGAGAGGGAGACAGAATCCGAAGCAGGCTCCAGGCTCTGAGCTGTCAGCACAGAGCCCGGTGTGGGGCTTGAACGCATGAACTGTGAGATCATGACCTGAGCCGAAGTCGGGCGTCCAAACGCACCCAGGCGTCCCCATGACTTAATGTTAATAAAAATTTAGTCTCAAAATGATTAACGTAGGGTACCAAAAAAGTTAGAATTAACTATTACAATAATAGTTAATTGTTAATCATTATGTTTAACATATTGGTCTTTTCCTATTTTGTCATTGTTGCTTTTAACCTAAGCCAGTTTTATTGAATCTACATATTGTTTGGTAACCACTTCTTTCTTTTATAAAGGAATCAATATAAGTCAATAATAATAACTACTAAAATAAATAGGATTGAAATTTCTCAACGTAGAAAGGAAGTATTATTAACATTTACTTAATATTTATTTTTGGTAGAACCTTTCCTTTTTCTAAATTATTTTTCAATTTTTTATATTTTGAGAGAGAGAGAGCGTGCACACACACACACATGAGTGAGCAGGGGTGGGGTGGAGGGAGAGGAGACAGGACCTTAAGCAGGCTCCCTATTTAGCGCAGAGCCCGAGGTGGGGCTGAGTCTCCTGACTGTGAGATATGACCTGAGCCGAAATCAAGACTTGGACAGTTAATTGAGCCACCTAGGCGCCCCAATTATTTATTATTATTAACATTATTATTAATGTTACTATCTATTCATGTTATTATCAAGTCCATCTCTGTCTTCCCTGGCTCCCACCATGTGTAATGGATATAGGAGAAAGATTTGCTATTTCAGGGTTATTGGAATAGGGGTGGACATACACAGATGGGATAATCTGAGAACTCTATTTTCCTCCTTAATTATAATATCCTTTCCACCTAATCTCATTCTAAAATTGTTGACAAGATAACTTCATGTTTTTCCTTCTCTGCATTCACCTTCCTGATCCTATAACAATAGAAATAGAGAAATTCTTTTTTTTTTAATTTTTTAAAAATGTTTTTATCTATTTTTGAGACAGAGAGAGACAGAGCATGAGCAGGGGAGGGGCAGAGAGAGAGGGAGACACAGAATCGGAAGCAGGCACCAGGCCCTGAGCTGTCAGCACAGAGCCTGATGTGGGGCTCGAACTCATAGACCGTGAGATCATGACCTGAGCTGAAGTTGGACACTTAACCAACTGAGCCACCCAGGCGCCCCAGAAATAGAGAAATTTTATATGTAGTATTTAAGAATAGAAATTAATCCCTGAAAAATTAAAAATTACTTAAATGGTTTTGGTTGAAAGTACTTAACCTCCTTTAAAGAGGTTACAATTTAGCATTTTGTTAAAATGTTAAGCAGTTGTGTTATAATTACAATAGCCATGGTCAATTCAGATGTTCATTTAAAATTTCAGAAGGGAATTTGGTATGTATTCAGGAAACCCCCATTTCTGTATTCCAAGATGATGCAGGTATGGATATAACGCAGTTAGTGGCTGGTTCCTATTGTCTACAGGGTTGATGAATGGCAGACAATCCCAGACAGTGCCAGTATTTTTTCTTGCCTAGTTTCTTTGATTTGGGCTGATGGGCTGGGTTATGCAATGAAGCAGCTGATTGCTAGAATTGCTGCTACTGCCCAGTGATTCCCAGTCAGCCACAGGACCCCATTCATCCCTACGGATACTTAAGTCATAAAGGACAGTCACCACAGATCGTCATAAAACTCAGCTGGGACAGAGATGGTGGGAGTCATCCCACCGTATCCCCCAAATCGTAAACCACCTGGCTGTGTCATATCTCTCCAGTCATCTCTTTAACTTCATAATGACGTGACCCCTTTATTTTGTATGAATGAGTATTTTGGAGCCTGTTTATTGCAGTGTGGGTGTGGTTTTACCTTCCAAGGCTGGATAAAGAGTCTTCTATTTTTATTGGCAAGTAGTACCGAAGAAAATACAGCATTTCTGCTAAATGCCAGGGGAAAACGCTGTTTAAAATTGAGTATGTTTGGCGCGCCTGGGTGGCTCAGTCGGTTAAGCGGCCGACTTCGGCTCAGGTCATGATCTCACGGTCCGTGAGTTCGAGGCCCGCATCGGGCTCTGTGCTGACAGCTCAGAGCCTGGAGCCCGTTTCAGATTCTGTGTCTCCCTCTCTGACCCTCCTCTGCTCATGCTCTGTCTCTGTCTCAAAAATAAATAAACGTTTAAAAAAAAAATTAAAAATAAAATAAAATTGAGTATGTTTAAGTGCATTTTTAATCAGTGTTTTTTAATTTTACAGTTTCTTTCTATGATATATATATTATTCTGCAAGCATTTATACTGACTACTGCCGTATTTCTTGGTTTGACTGCATATACTCTACAATCTAAGAGAGATTTCAGCAAATTTGGAGCAGGGTAAGTTATATATTCATGACTATGATAGATAAATATCCTTAACATTATAGGTTGTCCTAAGATAAGTGCTATATTGTTAGCTTTGGATACTGCCTTCTAAAATGGAGGGGGATGAGAGGTCATCTCTCTGAGTGTTAAGGCCGGGCTCTACTCCCAGAACATACAGGGAGATGGAAAGTGGCTTTGAGTCATTTGCTTCCGCTCTATATTGAAAGGAACGGGAATGTCAAAAAACAAACAAACCCAGTTTTCTAGAGAGGCTAGGCTTGTATGCTCTATGAATGCTATGGAACTTACTAAATTATTCAGGCATTTATTATTCAGGCAATTATTCAGGAATTTACTAAATTATTCTTAACATCATTGTTACCAAGACTATTCACTCTCTTCTTTGTGGGAGAAACCCAGGTGTTGGTGATACCTGCATGAACTTTAAAGCCTTTTTGACCTATCTAGATTAACCTGTATCTTTCTTCAAACTAATAAATATATGGAATGATACTTTTTATATAGGATAATGGTACAGTGTTGCCCTCAGCTGGTAAGAATGCATATATTCTTTTCTAAGCTCATAATGGCTTCCTGTTGGCATATCATCACCCGAGCATCGTCTGTCCTTTTTCCTGTTACAACGTTAAAATTTTACAAAAGTCTACTGTGGCAAAACATTCTTTCATCCCCTTCTTTCCTCCTGGAAATCCAGGTTACCAGAAATCTCTGTTGGGATAAGATACAACTAGTCATCCAACTCTGACAATTGTGCAAGATGCTTAAATCATTGTATTAGAATGGAGTTTGATTTACAGGCAATATTTTTTCCATTTCCTGCTTTTAGTGCTGTGGTGTGGATACATACTCATGTGATACATACGGAGAAAGATTTGCTCTCTGCTTCTTTTCATGCCAGTCTCCATGTGCTCCCTGTCTCCCATCCGTTCTAGTATAGTCTCTAGAAATCCAGTTCTGGTAAATAATCTTACTTTATGTTTCAGCCTCTTCATAATATATTATTCTTATTTCAGCTGAAACTTGATTCCTCCTTGAGAACATTGTTCTCTAGCTGCTCATTCACACACACCCTATGTAGTTTGGGTAAGGGGTTAGTAGTGCCAACTGCTTCCGTCCCCTAGTGCTACTCTCGTTATTTCTTTAGTGTGCTAGAAATCCATTGCTCTAAGGTGTATGTTGTCCGGCTCTATACTTCCTAATCATCCTCATTATTGCCACTGATTCCCTTTGTTCAGGCCTTCCTCGTTCTTTTTATTTTTTGTCATTGTAGTTATCGCCACACCCAGCGTTGGGCTCGGACCCACAACCCCGAGATCAAGAGTCGCATGCTGTACCATGAGCCAGCCAGGCACCCCAAGCTTTCCTCATTGTTTAAAGACTCTAGCATCGAACCACATGTTAGGCCCATCTATCACCTTAGCTTCTCAGTGTGTCTGGCCCTCTTCTTCAGCAACTTTTCATCTCCCTGCCATGGCTACACCGCGGACTTTGTGGTCACTAGGGATTGTTCCACTGAAGAAATCTTAAATGCCAGTGTCGCACTTTCTTTCTTCAGCCTTCTACTAGCTCTCTTATTTCTCTGCTCTGACAACACCAATCTACTGTGCTTGTTCTTTAACAACTGCTATTTCCGTAATAAACTCCTTTGTATCAGACCTAGGGCTCTCATGTTTTCTTTCTACGGGCATCCATGAAACTGTGCCAGACTACCTCATTATTAGCTTGTGAGTAGAGTAAAACCTCAGATGCTTTCTTAATGCCACCTTCCCCATACTCCTTGGTGCAGAAGCTTTGGAGTTTTCCTAAGGTTTAAGTGTGGAAAAGCAAGTTCTGAGTCCATTTCAGTCCTGAAGGATCTATACTATGTGTTGTTATGATACGTCATTCTAACTTCGGTCTTCCAGATGTCTCAGTAGAAATTTTGTGGCTATTCCAGCAAGGGAATTGAGAGCTGGAATCTCACTATGCCCTCAATTCACCACACTGGGTTATGATACTATTATATACTTAATTTCTGATTTTATTTTGTTGTTAAATAACATATTTTGCATGATTTCAGTCCTTAGGTATTTATTGAGAGTCATTTTACAATACTTAGTAAATACTAAAAGAGAATGTATGTTTTGTTGCTGTTGGATCAGTGTTTGATGAATGTCAGTTAAGTCAGGTTCATTGATATAGTGTTGTTTAAGTGTTCTGTGTGCTTAACCAGTCTTTTCTGTGTGCTCATTCTATCAATTAATGTCAAAGTAGTAGTGAAATCTCCAACTACAAGTACGGATTAGTGTATGATTCTCTCATCATATCTGTAAGTTTTGCTGCATATTACTTTGAAGTTCTGTTTTTAGTTGCATAAACATTTAGGATTGTTATGTCCTCTTGATGATCCTTTTATTACTCTGTAGTAGTTATCTCTGGTAATATTTGTGCCCTAAAGTACTTTTTTGATACACTTACCTCAGCTTGCTTGCTTGCTTGCTTGCTTTCTTTTTTTTTTTTTTTTAACATTTATTCATTTTTTGAGAGACAGAGAGCACAAGCAGGGGAGGGGCAGAGAGAGGGGGAGACACAAAATCTGAAACAAGCTCCAGGCTCTGAGCTGTCAGCACAGAGCCCGATGCGGGGCTTGAACTCATGAAACGCAAGATCATGACCTGAGCCGAAGTCAGACGCTTAACCGACTGAACCACCCAGGCGCCCCATACCTCAGCTTTCTTTTAATTATGTTAGCATGGTAAACCATTTTCCATCCTTTAATTGTTAGCTGATTTGTGGCTTTATAGTTAAAATACTTTTCTTACAGGCAGCATATGGTTGGCTCTCGCTTTTTTTTTTTTTCCTAAATTCAATATGACCATCTCTGCTATTAATTGGAGTAGACTACTAACATTTAATGTGATTATTGATCTGATTGAATTTAAGCCTACTATCTCAGCATTTGTTTTCTTGCTGTTTGTCCTGTCTGTTCTTTGTACCTTTTCCCCTCTTTTCCTTCCTTCGGATTGTTTATCTCCTTTATTAGTTATTAGCTATAGCTCTTTTAAGTAGGGGTTGCTCTAGGTTTTACTGTTTATTTATTTGTTTGTTTTCTTCTTACTCCACATTTTTAAAATTTATTTAAGTAATCTCTACACCTAGCGTGGGGTTTGAACTCACAACCCCAAGATCAAGAGTCTCATGCTTTACCCCCTGAGCCAGTCAGAACCCCCTACAGTACACATCTTTAAATTATCCTCATCTACCTCTAAGTCATATACCATTTCCTGTATAGCAAACTTACATGTCCTCTCCCCTGCCTTCGTGCTATTGTTACTGTAACTTTTAATTCCACATATGTTACACACCTCGTAAAATATTATTATCTTTGTTCAAAACATTAAATTATCCTTTAAGGAGACTTAAAAATACATGAAATCTTTTATGTTCACCCACATATTTGTCATTTCTGTTCTTCATTTCTTTGTGTGGATCCAAATTTCCATCTTATATTTTCCTTCTGCCTGCGGGCTTTCTTTTTAATATTTCTTACAGTGCTGGTCTCTTGATCTCAACTGTTGCATGTCTGAAAAAATATCTTTCGCCTTTGTTTTTAAATGTTATTTTTATGGAGTGTAGGATTCTAGGTTTGGGTGATTTTTTTTTTTTTTTCCTGTTTTCCATATTTTATAAGATATCATTCCATAGTATTTTGGTTCAGGTAGTTCTTGACAAGAAGTCTTCTGTCTTTCTTATCTTTGTTCCTCTGTACATAATGTCTTTTATCCTCCATCTACCTTTAATATTTTCTCAGTAATTTTCAGTAATTTGATTAACATTTTTAGTAATTTGATTATGATACTCCTTGGTGTAGTTTTCTCATGTTTCTTCTGCTTGGATTGTCAGTTTAAAATTTCCATCATGTTTGGAACATTTTCAGGAACTGTTACTTGAAACATTTTTAGGTTTTGCCTTCTCTGTTGAGATCAGCATATACGTTAGGCTTCTTGATGTTGTCCAACAGTTCATGGATACTCGGTTTATTTATTTATTTTTTTCTCCTCGGTTTTCTCTCTGTGATTCATTTTGGTTCATTTCTGTTGCTACTTTTAATTTGGTAATGTGTTCTTCTTTAGTGTCTAATCTGCTGTTAATTCCAACCAGAATATTTTTCTTTTGACATATTTTTCATTTATGGAAATTCAGTTGAGTTTGCGTCTTAAAAATATATATCTTCCCCTTATCTTCTCATGGTGATGCTTTCCTCTAACTCCTTGAACATATGGAATATATTTTTTAATGTCATTTACTAATTCTATCATTGTGTCATTTCTGAATTTATTTATATTGATTGATTTTTCTCATTGTTATAGGTCATATTTCCTGGTTCTTTTGCATGCCTTTTAATTTTTTATTAGATGCTTGTCATTGTAAATTTTATATTGTTGGGTGTTGATTTTTTTCTTTCCTTTAAATACTTTGGTTTTATTCTTCTCTTAAGCTGTTAAGTTCCTTGGAAACTGCCTGAACCTTTTGATGCTTGTTTTTAAGCACTGTTAGGTGGGTCCAGAACAGTGTTTAGGTTAGGGCCAATTTGGTCCCACTGTTGAGACAGTATCTTTCTAAGAATTATTCAAACCCCACGTCTTAGGAGGTCTTTCCACTTTGGTTAGGGCGAACTTATTCCTGTTCCCATTTGGGCTCTGAGGATTGTTCTGCCTGCTTCTCTTTCCCCAGCCTTTGTCACTTCCTCACGAGTATGCATTGATCTGTGCTCAGCTAAAGACTTAAAGGGGACTCTCTGCATATCACCAGAGCCAACTAGCTCTCTGTATAGCTCTCTCCTTTCTGGAACTTTGCTCTGCGAATTCTAGCCATGTGGGCCTCTCTGACTTCTGAATTCTCACCTCCTCAATTCAGGGAGACCAGAGGGCTTCATATGGGTTCTTGTCCCTACACTGTGGTCCAGAAACTCTTTTCCAGCTGCGTCACTTATAGAGCTTACCTCTTCTGTTTCCCTTATCTCAGGAACTACTGTGCCATGCTGTTTGCTGTTCAGGGACTGAAAACGGTTATTTCATGTTTTGTGTGTTTTTTACTTAAGGAAGAAGGGTACATTTGACCCCAGTACTTCCTTGTGACCTAAAGCAGCAGATGTGTATTCACATCGCATATCTGATAACAAAGGACTGACTGCTTAGATGTCCTGTGTCGTATGTTTATACTTTATAATACCTCATTATACATCATATATAATATGTATGAGTGGTAACTCATGAAATTATAGCAGTGGTAAATTTATGTGCATAAAGTAAGTTCTATAATACATTAGAATAAAATAGTACATTGGGAACTTTGATAGATATGCATATTCACAGACTAATTTGACACTGTTATTTGGTTTAAAAATAGTTATGTTTCATTTGTTCATTGTTCTAAAAGTTTTATCGATTTCTGGCTTAAAATGCTTCTAATGATATTTCTGCTTGTATCAGTGTTTTTTTGGTGTTCCAGTTGAAAACCTTAAAAATGGTACTTTAATCTAGTTTTGTTCACCATAAAAACAAATGTTGAATCGATAGCTGGTTTTTCGATTTCTGAGTATTCTACAGTATTCATTGTATGTTTATGAACTCTTTTTTAAGTTTATTTATTTTGGGAGAGAGAGAGTGCACCAGGGCACAAGTTAGGGGGGAGAGAGAGACAGAATCCCAAGCAGAATCTGTGCTGTTAGTGCAGAACCCGACGAGGGGCTCGATCGCACAAACTGTGAGATCGTGATCTGAGCTGAAATCAAGAGTTGGACGCTTAACCAACTGAGCCACTCAGGTGCCCCTGTTTATGAACTCTTATAGTTCACTTATTCTTTGGCAAATGTCAGGATGGATGTTTTTTTTTTTTTTCAGAAAATGTTGCATCAATTTACATAGTTTTTTGGTAGGGAACAATATTCTAAATCACTAATATTTTGTTTTTATAGACTGTTTGCTGTTTTGTGGATTTTGTGCTTGTCTGGAATCTTGAAGGTAAGTTGTTTTAAAATGCTAACTTGAAATTTACTTCTGGCCATGTCAATGTAAATAATCTTGAAAAGCTTGAGGTACTCTTGTGATAGGATACTTGGTTATAATTTTTTGGAACACTTGTATGTAGAATGACTTAAAAATTACCTTTTAAAAAACTAGGGTCTTATGTTAATCAGTATTATGGATTGAAAGAAAGATGAACATATCAGTTAAATTACATAGAAAGAGGCCCTCACTTGTAATTGCTCACCTCCAAGTGACACGTATAATTCTGAAAAAGAAATCTACTTTGAAATGATTTATATTTGGAATGCTACTGTTCAAAGTCAGGTGGGTAATTTAATAGAAGGGAGGATATCCATCGATTCATCCATTCATCCTTTCATCCAACAGAGATGACGATGGACTTGCCTGGCCTTTTTCTATGTTTAACATTTGTATTTAAAGTTGTGAAGCATTATTAAATATGTACATATCGGGGCGCCTGGGTGGCGCAGTCGGTTAAGCGTCCGACTTCAGCCAGGTCACGATCTCGCGGTCCGTGAGTTCGAGCCCCGCGTCAGGCTCTGGGCTGATGGCTCGGAGCCTGGAGCCTGTTTCCGATTCTGTGTCTCCCTCTCTCTCTGCCCCTCCCCCGTTCATGCTCTGTCTCTCTCTGTCCCAAAAAAAATAAAAAAATAAAAAAAATTAAAAAACGTTGAAAAAAAAATTAAAAAAAAAAAATATGTACATATCATGTGTAACTTCACAGCAAGTAACTCAAGTATTCTTAATATCGTTCTTAAATACAAACTTATTAATATCTTGCCTGTAGTTATTTTTCTATAACGAAACAGTGGAGTTGGTCTTGGCTGCTGTGGGAGCCCTTCTTTTCTGCGGCTTCATCATCTATGACACACACTCCCTGATGCATAGGCTGTCACCTGAAGAGTATGTATTAGCTGCCATCAGCCTCTACTTGGATGTCATCAATCTATTCCTGCATCTGTTGCGGTTTTTGGAAGCAGTTAATAAAAAGTGATTGAGAGCAGTGTTTGGAAACTGATTCATTAAGTAATAAAGTTTGAGATATAATTGACTAGTAAATACTTTTGTGACTTTATGTATATGCTATGGACTTCTGAGCCATTGCTATAATATAGTATAATATTATACTATGGTATAGTATAATATATATAGAATATTATAGTACAGTATTATACTATAGTATAATAGCAATCTCTGTATTACTGTTATATAGTAGTAATTATAATAGTAATTATAATTATATGCATATATATGATAAATATATAATTACTAGATTATATTCTAGTACTATAAATCTTAACTATTCTTTATGATATCTCATTTCTAAATCCTTGATTTAGAATCTCAGGAAAGAGATAGCAAAATTCTCTTTTTCAGTTTTTTCAATCCTAAACTTGCCATATATAGATTGTTTATCTGCAATTCAAAAATAATTTCATGAGTAGATAAGAGTATCAATTGATCTTCTAGTGACTTTATCTGAATTTTTCCTTAATTAACATTAGAATTGATTTTGATTTTAAAGTACTTGTGTCCTCACCATTATAAAGTATAAGTTTCCTTTCACTAGGAAATTTTAATCTGACTTAGAAAGGAAAAAGCAAAAAAGATAAATTCTGCAGAATTATTCCACATTATATTAAAATTAAAGTGTTAATGACATTTCATTTATAAAGTATACTAAAAGTTAGATGTCTTCTTGAAAGTCAGACTTTTAACATAAAATTTGACATTAAGTACAGGTTTCATTTAAAAATTACAGCAGTGTACCAGTGGCCAAGCAAACTCTGGCAGGTTCCTTCACTGTACTAGTTTGCTAGGGTGTCATAACAAAGTACCACAGACTGGGTGGCTTAAAAAGAAAATAATTTTCTCCCAGTTCTGGAAGCTAGAAGTCTGAGATCATGGATCGGTTTCTTCTGGGGTCTCTCTCTTGGCTGGTAGATGGCCATCGTCTCCTTGTGTTTTTACATGGTTTTCTCTCTCTCTACTTGTCTGTGTCCAAATTTCTTCTTCTTACAAGGACACAGTCAATATTGGATTAGGGCCCACCCTAATGACCCCATTTTACCTTAATACCTCTTTAAAGACCCTGTCTCCAAATGTGGTCCCATTCTGAGGTACTAGGGGTGAGTACCTTGTAGTAATTTAGAATGTTCGTGCCCTCCCCACCCTCCATTCACAGTTTGAAACTTAATGCCCAGTGTGATGATATGAGGAGGTAGGGTTTCTGGGACATGCTTAGGTCATGAGAATGGTGCTTTCGTGAAGGGGATTAGTACTCTTACAAAAGTGACCCCACACAGATTCCTCACCCTTTCTGTCACATGAGGTAGCAGTGAAAAGACACAATCAATGAACCAGGGAGAGGGCCTTTAACTAGATACTGAATCTGCCAGCACCTTGATCTGGGACTTCCCAGCCTCCAGACTGTGAAAAATAAATTTCTGTTGTTTATAACTACCCAGTCTCTAGTATTTTGTTATGGCAGCTCAGGTAGACTAAGGGAGATATGAATTTTGGGGGACACAACTTGGCCCATAACCTTCACGAAGCATCATTTCCCAGCTATTAAAGTTGAAATAAATTAGTAATATAGATTTAGCTTCGGGTGAGTTTTCGGTGTAAATTTGACTCCATCATTATCAGTTAGTTGTTGAATACCCAATTGTATGGTGCTCTACTCAAGTTTAACATAGTATAGGGGGTAAGAGCACTGAAATTGGAATCCTTGCTATGCAACCAACTGATTATGTGATTTTTGACAAGTTAGTTATCCTTTCTTATCTAGGTCCTTGTCTCGTCTTTCTAATGGGAGTAATATCTACCTTATTGGGCTGTTACAAGGTTTAAATGAGATGGATATATCATATAAGTGTTAGTTGCTGTCAGCTACTATTGTTAATTATTATTGGCCATCCAAAGGCAGAATGTACTGAATTGTAACTAAAGATACTAAATAAGCAAAAACAGATTTGACATTTAAAAAAATGGAAAACAATGCTGTTCTTTTCAGTAGTTTATTTTAAATAAACATAATGTAGACATGTAATTCATATATCTTTTTTAAATGACAAATAAGTGTAAGAAATTGTTTTAATTTCTGATATGACAAATGTTGAATTTCTAAGAGTGTGAAGAGATCACAAGACCAAGAAGTTTGAAAAACACTGATGTAGGCTATATTTCATAAATGAACTATAGTTATTCATACATTCTTCTGTCAAACATTTTTATATGGTTCCTTCTTTTTTACTGGCACAATCAGTGCTGCTACGTGTGTCCCTGTATATCTCCCAGGGTGCATAGATAGGAGTTTGCCAAGATAGGGAAATATACTTAGAAGCGGAATTGCTGGATAAAAGGGTGCATGCAACTTCCCATTTTTCATAACAAACAAAGGTGAAAATATGCAGACTCCAGAAATACTTTAAAAAATGGAATTAGCAGGACTTGGACAGAGTGACCAGCAACTTCACACGCAAGGTGCAAAGTACAGCCAGAGGCAGGAGGAAAATGGGGAGAGAGCAGTATCTGAGAGCTGTTTCTATTGAATGTATTCTTGGGAAAGGTGCGGTGGGCCCTGTCTGCCTGCCCACATTTTTTTTTTTCTGCAGGTCTCACCCCAGGCTTTGATCCACTTGATGCACTTCTGGGGACTAGTGGTATCAGCAGCCAGCTGTGGGCCTTTTTGGAACAGCTGGGAACTCAGGCTCTTTTTGCCTGTTCATCTTTGTAGAGCTTTGCCTTGAAGTCCCCATCACCTGGGGTCTGGGCAACATGGCGTCACTGTCTGAATCCCAGAAGGCTTTGCAGTCCTCACCGAGTGATTGGTCAGACTGGGAGTTCCATGGGAGACGCCTGGCTGCAGAGGGCCTACTGGCTGGTGCTTGTTTGGCATGCCTTTAAGAAGGAGAACTGGTCCACTTCCTAGCCTGTATTCAGTGCTACACACGTACCTCCATTCCAGGGGGCTCCTTCCGGCTCTGGGAGGGAGCTGAAGCAGTGTTCAGTTCGACCTGTAAGCCTTGTCCCTCCATCAGAGCCTAAAGTTTCCTGAAGCTGGTAGTTTAGTTTCAGTCATCTTCATATACCCAACATAGAGCCTGTCACGGAGTGCATACTCAAATGTATGAATGAGGGAATTAATTATAGATTTTTAAATATACTAAGGTCACTTATTTATTGTTAGAACTGCTTTCATACAAACCGGTGAGGAACATAAATTTACAAGTTTTTTTCTTTTTTCCAGTAACGCAGTTCACGAGTCAGCTTTTTTAAAGTATTAGTACTGCAGAATTTTGGCACATACTTAACACCATGACATTTTCACAATAGGTAAATTTTTCTCTCTTCTGGTGCCAGGCGTCTTCAAGTCTTGGCCTGGTTTGTTATTTAAAAACTTTTTTTTTTGTATATTTACACATTTTTGAAAGAGACACAGCATGAGTGGGGGAGGGGCTCAGAGCGAGGGGGACACTGAATCTGATGCAGGCTCCAGGCTCTGAGCTGTCAGCACAGAGCCCGACAGGGGGCTCAAACTCACAAACTGCGAGATCATGACCTGAGCTGAAGTTGGAGACGCTTAACCTACTGAGCCACACAGGCACTCCTTGGCCTGGTTTATTAAGAGAGATGCAGATAATTAGGACTGTCCATGAGCTTTCTCTAAAATGCAATGTGAACGTGTATTTTTGGGAGAGGCAGCTAAGATCTATGGTTAACTTGTAAAATACAAATTCACTTGCTTTGTAAAGGCTTACTCTTATTTAAAGAAAGCAGGTTGGTTTTTTTTTTTTTAAACTTTTTTGATGTTTATTTATTTTTTTTAAATTTTTTTTTCAACGTTTTTTATTTATTTTTGGGACAGAGAGAGACAGAGCATGAACGGGGGAGGGGCAGAGAGAGCGGGAGACACAGAATCGGAAACAGGCTCCAGGATCCGAGCCATCGGCCCAGAGCCTGACGCGGGGCTCGAACTCACGGACCGCGAGATCGTGACCTGGCTGAAGTCGGACGCTTAACCGACTGCGCCACCCAGGCGCCCCAATGTTTATTTATTTTTGAGAGAGAGAGACAGAGTGTGAGTGGGGGAAGGGCAGAAAGAGAGAGGGAGACACAGAATCAGAAGCCACTGAGTCACCCAGGTGCCCCAGAAAGCAGGTTTCTAATGTGTGCTGCCTTTTTATATATCACATGTTAAGAGTTTGTCAGCCACTTAAAAAAGCCTACTATATTCTGAGTGTACTACTTTCCATATGTTGCAGGGTTTCTTCGGGGACACAAATTTAAAGAAAGAAGGTACACACAAATTTTCTCAGAACTTTCCTTTTCTAGCAACCAGATAGGAATTTACTAGACATCATTAAAGACAATTTCCTGGGTTTTTTTTTTTTTTTTTTTTTTTTGGCATATGTTATAAATCTCTGGAAAATAACAGTTTAGAAACTACTGTGGGACCCCTGGGTGGCTCGGTTGGTTGAGCAACCAATTCTTGATTTCGGCTCAGGTCATGATTTCAGTTTGTGAGATTGAGCCCTGCTTCTGGCTCTGTGCTGAAAGCCCGGACCCTGCTTGGGATTCTCCTCCCTCTCTGCCCCTCTCACTTGCTCGCTCTCAGAATAAATAAACAAGAAACGGTACTGTGCATGTTTGAGATTATGTAAAAATTATAAAAGCTACCATTTGTTGAGCTCTATATCACCTACCTAGGATCAACTGGGTTGTATGTATTAGCTGGAGTCTATGGATAAGGCATTCCGGGCTCTGAGATACTTACTTTTATTACTCACAAGGAAGTGTTGGAACCAAAAATGCAACACAAGACATGTCTGGTTCCAAAGCCTATGCTATTAGTAGCATATGTAAAATAATAATAATAATAATAATAATAATAATAAAAACTGGTGTTTGTGACCATCACCTAAGACTTATGTCTGGTTTACATTAAATTATTGTTAGCCAGGTAAAAATTGGTTGAACTGAATCAGTTTGATCATTTTACCTTTTGAATTTGTCTTTGGGATGGGAAAGGGTTTTTGGTTAAAAAAAAATTGAGGTATAACGGACATACAATAAATCGCACATTTAACGTGTACAATAGGGAAGTTTTGACAAATGTGTACAAACGTGAGATCATCACCCGTGATGGGAAAACGTAAGGGCTGCAAATAAAGATTTCAGTTTCCCTTCTAGAAGAACACGTGTCTGAACGATTCAGTCTAAGGAAATCCAAGAGTATCGTGTGAATGGTGATGTGGGACCTGAGATGTAAAGGGAGACTCTGGGCTCACTACTGGGCAGGCAGGGTCACCTGGCCAGGATCACTGTGTTAGCGTGTCGGAGATAACCCGGTCACGATCGGGAAACTGGTCTAGCTGGCGCCCCAACAGCCATCCGGATTTTCCGCAATGTCCAAATCCCTCTTGGGAACCCACAGAGGAGGAGCCAAGCTCCTAAAACCGCACTCCCACGAGAGGGAGGAAGTGCGTCAGCGCCAGACTCCAGAAGGCCCCGCCCCTCGAGGCCTTCCGGGGGCATCGTGGCTCCCGGCGTGCAGCGCGCCCGTCCGGGGCTCCTGGGAGTGCGTGGAAGGCGCCGGCAGGAAGGCGGAAGTGTGGAGGCTTCCGGTCAGCGTGGTCTGTGTGCCATCTGCGGGTTTCTGACTTGCGTGGTGAGTTCTCTGCTTTCCGGGTCCAGTGGGGCCTGGGACTTGGGAGTCTAACCCGCCGCCCGTAGAGAGTCTCATCTCAAGCCCGGTCCCTCTCTGGGCAAAGTTGAGCCCGGCCCGAGACGCAGCCCTCCGTCAGGAACGAGAGTCTCCTGTGGTGTTGGTGGTGGCCCTCGGGCTTCCCCGTGCTCTGCGAGGTGGAGCCCTCCTTTGTCGGTAGTCTCGCTCGGGTTAACCTGGGCCTTCAAAGTTGTTTACCGCAACTCCTCTGTTCTTGCCCCTCGCAGGCTTGGATTGTTGTAGGCAGGGGGACCGTGAGTTGGTGGTTGCTGGTTGTGGTCCCCAAACTGTTAAACTGTTAGTTATCCATTCAACAAATGCGCCGTGCGGTGAACGAGACCCATTTAGTTAGCGCCTGCCTTCGGGGTCCCCGAAGTCCCCCGGGATGACAGAAAATAAACTAAATTTCAGAATGTAATACGTATTTAAAAGGAAAGAAAAGGATGGTGTGGTGGAGAGTAGGAGGGAAGCTTATGAGGCGGGGTTGTGGGGGGGGTGGGGGAGGTCGTCAGAGAAACCCTTTCTGTGGTACTTAAGTGAAGGAGCAAGCTTTGGGAAGGTCATTCCCAGGCATGGAAGCAGCAAATTGTTAAGGTGCTAAAGTGGAGATAGTTTGGACTTTGAAAATTTTTTTTCTTTCTTTTTTTTTCTTCAAAATCACGTCTTAACGTTTTATTTAACTGCTTGATTGATGTACAATCTGTTAAATTGCACATGTTTATAGTGTGTAATATAAGTTTTTTTTTTTTTTTTAATGGTTATTTGAGAGAGGGAAAGAGAGAGAGCAGGGGGAGGACAGAGAGAGAGGGAGACAGAATCCCAAGCAAGCTTTCGCTGTTAGTCCAGAGCCCATGGAGGTTGAGGGGACTGGAACTCACCAACCATGAGGTCATTACCTGAGCCGAAATCAAGAGTCGATGTTCAACTGACTGAGCCACCTAGGCATCCCAGTGTAAGTTTTGATATATGTATACAAACATCCATCAGTGCAATCAAGATTGTGTTATAAATCACTCTCAAAAGCCTTCCTCCAAACCCTTTATAATACCTAGAATTCGTTCCTCCCCATTCCCTCTCACCTCCCCATACTGTGCCTGGGTTGTCACTGATTGAGCTTTTTCTCCGATGTAATTGGTACTTGGGGATGGGGTGGAGCTTGGAGCCTGAGATGAAATAGAGTTGAAAGTCACAAATAGTCTTGTAGATCTTGAATATGAGGTGGGATATCATTAAAGAATTCCATGAAAGACTATGGAAAGCTCTAAGTTTTTAAAAGCTCACACTAACTGCCTTTTGGAGGATTTAGGGCTGGGGCTAACAGATGAACAGCAAGAGTGGATATGGACAAGTTTAAAATAGCTAAATTGAAGGGCACTTGGGTGGCTCAGTCGGTTAAGCATCCACCTTTGGCTCCTGTCACGAAGTCACGGTTTGTGGGTTTGAGCCCCGCATCAGGCTCTCTGCTGTCAGCACAGAGCCTATTAGGGATCCTCTGTCTCCCTCTCTCTGCCCCTCCCATGCACATGCTTACTCTCTCTCAAAAATAAACAAACAGTTAAAAAAAAATTAGGTAGATTGAATTGAGGGGAGCATAATGAGGAAGACTGGGGTAAGGTGTCCTATAAGCTCACAGGCAGTCAAGTTAAAAGATACCTATAAAAACATTTTGTAATTTGTAAGTTGTTGCATAAATGTAAGGTGATGATGCTCTTTGCATTTTGGGGGAAATTCAGTTTCTGCATCTTGTATGGAAACTCCAGGAGCTTTCAGAATTGGCTTGACTTACAGTTTGCCAGTGACCACAGGGAGTTTGATTTGGTGCTCTTGTTATTTAGTGGCTGTATATGCAGTGTTGATTCTCCCATAATTTGTGCATTATGCCATCATAAATCATGAACAGAGTGAAGTGTGTTACCTTTCGTTTGTTCATGTTTTGTAGAGATACCTTTTGACCTGGTTTTCCAAGGATTTGCTCTTCTTTTTTTAAAAGTATAAATTTTTGCTTTTGTGTATGTATTTCTGTCAGCTTTTCCAGGTAAAATATGGCTAAAAGCTTACGGAGTAAGTGGAAAAGGAAGATGCGTGCCGAAAAGAGAAAAAAGAATGCCCCAAAGGAACTCAGCAGACTTAAAAGTATTCTTAAAATAGATAGTGATGTTTTAATGAAAGATGTTCAAGAGATAGCAACTGTGGTGGTGCCTAAACATTGTCCAGAGAAAACTGAATGTGTGGTACAAGATGAAAAAGGTGAGTTTAAGTGCTTTGTTTAAAAAATAATAATAGGGACGCATGGGTGGCTCACTAGGTTAAGCGTCTGACTTCAGCTCAGGTCATGATCTTACGGTTTGTGAGTTCGAGCCCTGCATCGGGCTCTGCACTGACATGGCAGAGCCTGCTTGGGATTGTCTCTCTCTCTGTCTCTCTGTGTCTCTCTGTTTCTCTCTCTCTGCCCCTCCTCCGCTCTTTCTCTCAAAATAAATAAACAAAAAAATTAATAATAATTCTATCATTTTCCTCTTGTGACTCTTTTTCCCTTTTTGACTGTCCTCCACTCTTTCCTGCACATGCTTCCCTACAAACCTCCTGCCATGCCCATTTGATTCTTTGAAGGCTTGTAGTGCTGCTAGAGATGCTATGCTAAACTATTTTAAAGGCGCTTCATGTGAATAGGCATGTTTTGGATTATTCAGGGTATTTAGGCTTATACAATAGCCTAAGTGTGTCAGAAATACAGCATAACAGGAGTTGACGAACAATGTAGACCCATCCTTGTTGGAAGAGTATATCATTCAGTCAGGGACTAGGCAAGATAGCAGATCGTTTTCCATTTTATCCTTTGTAAGATCTATTCCCGTTCAAAGAATCGTTATATGCCGTGATATTATTTTCCTAAAACAAATCAAAGTTTCCTGTATTTGATTTTGACAGATTCTAGGTACCTGTTTTAATCACAGTCTAAAGTTAGAGGCTGTGTATATTACTAGCTTCAGCACAGGAAAGGACTCCTTGGTTTTCACATCCTCATATAACAGTTTGGCAGCAAACTGAAATAAGCACTCGTAATACTCAGGCTCTTAAAATAGAAGTGAATTTATGTGGTGTCCAGTGGTCAAGGAAGAGAGCAGTGATCCTCAGCCTTCCAGTCCTAGAAGTTTTCCCTCTTGCTAATATTACTCTCTCAAAGGCCTGTATCTCCGCTTGTGTTCTGAATCCTCTCCAATCTCAAGGGCTATACGCCTGCATCCTGCTTATCAGTCTGTCTTCTTCACGGGGTCATTCCAACAGGATAAATATGTTCTAGGAAACAAAGAAAAATCCTTCCCTCGATGTCCCGTTTCTCTCAATCCGCTGTTTCAGCTCTCCTTGAAACAAGAATTCTTAACACTTGCTGTCTCTTTTTCCTCGTATGTACTGCCTCTGCCCATTTGCTCTTTTTTTGTCTTTAAGGTACAATTCACATAATATAAAATTAACTACCTTAAAGTGTGGAATTCAGTATCATTTAGTACGTTGGTGATGTTGTCCAACATCACCTCTTTTTCCAAAACATTTTCATCACCGTAAAAGGAAACCTTATACACATAAAACAGTCTCCCTCTTCCTCCCTTCACGAGTCTCTGGCAACCACTGATGTGTTTTCTGTATCTATGGATTATCTCTTCTGGATATTTCATATAATTGAAATCCTGTAACATATGACCTTTTGTGTCTGACTTCTTTCACTGAGCTTAATGTTTTTAAGGTCCATCCATGTTGTAGCATGTATCAGTACTTCCTTTTCAAGGCTGAGGAATACACCGTTTTATGTACATACCACACATTGTTTATCCATTTGTTGGTTGATGGGCATTTTGGGTTGCTTTCTTTCACCTTCTGGCTGTTGTGAATAGTGCTGCTGTGAACGTTCGTGTACACATCTTTGTTTGAATACATGTTTTCATTTCTTTTGGATTTGTACTTATGGATGGAATTGGTTGGGTCGGTTGATAATTCTGTTTACTGTTTTCTGTATCAGGCAGCCATTTTCCCCTTTTTCCTTCTCTTTTTAGAATTGCCTCATCCTACTGGGTGTGAAGTGGTGTGGCATTGTGGTTTTGATTTGCATTTCTTCAGTCATTTAATGCTGTTGAACATGTTTTCATATGCGTGTTGGCCATTTGCATATCATCTTCGCAGAAGGATCTTTTCAAGTCCTTTGCTCATTTTTGTTTTCACCCTGGCAAGCCGGTAAGGGACAGGGAGAGGGAGGAGAATCTTAAGCAGGCTTCATGCTGGGGCTGATGTCTCATGACCCTGAGATCATGACCTGAGCTGAAATCAAGAGTCAGGACTCTTTCAAATTGGATTGTCCTTTTGTTAAATTGTAAGTGTTCCTTATATGTTTTGGATGGTAGATGCCTATTTGCTTTTTGAGTGTTTGCTTTTGAGTCTGTTTAATGTATTCTGTAGTTTTCTCTCCTGTTTTCTGTTTTTCTCTTATACTTTCATAACTTTATTGTTTATTTCTTATTTTGAGTTGTTTAGTTTTGCTATTATATTTTTAATTTCTGAGTTCTTTTTTCTCTTTTACTCTTTCTTTGTTATAGCCTGAGGTTCTTAATGGATATATGTTCTCTAATCTCATTGCGGATTTTCATTATAGTTTGAAAATTTTTGATCTACTCTGCATTGTCTATTTTCTTGAATTCTTTTTTCCCTCTACCCCCTGCATTCCTTTATTTTTCGTCTTTCTCTTTCACAATGAAGGCTTTCTCCAAAGCCTAGTAATGAATGGTTGTTTATATTTAAAAGTAAAGCACTAAAATGATGAATGGACACTATTCACAGCACTATTCACAACAGCCAGGGGAGGTGGGGACAAGGTGTGGGGGAGGACTTATCAACTGTTAGACTTGGAGTATGATTGGGTTGAACCTACAGGGTTCTGTTGTGGAGGATGTATGTCAGAACCTAGGTCTTTTCTCGCATCATTCTTAGAGAGGGATCCTCTCATCTGCCTGCAGCAGTGTCCAGCTACCCTCCTTGGAATATTTCAGGAACTAAATGGGGATAGAACTGAGAGTGGGGGAGTCTTTCCATTTAGTAATCTGCCTGGTTTCAGTGTGGTTGCTCATCTCTGCCCTCAGGTTTGTGTTTCCCCTTTGTTTCCTTCAACTTAAGCCACAAACCTAGTAGTCACCTTGATCCCTTTTTCCTTTATTTCTCACCTCTAAAACATTAGCACATCTTGAATATCTCCAAAATATAGCAGGAATCTATCCATTTTCCTCCTCCTTTCATGTTATCACTTTAAAATGACTATTGTTTCTTGCCTAAACCAAGATGGTAGCCTGTTTTACTTCTCTCTTCAGCATTTGCTCCCTTTTGATTTTTTTTTTTTCTTTCCAATTTGAGAGAGGAGAGCACATGCAAGGGAGGACAGGCAGAGGGAGAGAGAGAATCTTAAGGAAGATCCACGTTCATTGTGGATACCGATGTGGCACTGGATCCCAGGACCCTGGGATCAGGATCTGAGCCAAAATTAAGAGCCAGATGCTCAACTGACTGAGCCACCCAGACACTCCCTTTTGATTCATTTTTGACATATCAAACAGTATGATTGATTGATTGATTGATTGATTAAATGTTTATTTTTTTTGAGATGGAAAGAGAGACACACACACAGAGTGCAAGTGGGGGAAGGCCGGAGAGAGAGGGAGACACAGAATCTGAAGCAGGCTCCAGGCTCTGAGCTGTCAGCACAGAGCCCGACGTGGGGCTTGAACTCACAAACCGCGAGATCATGATCTGAGCCGAAGTCAGACGCTCAACCGACTGAGCCACTCAGGCGCCCCAGTATGATCTTTTTAGAATAAATAAGGCAAATTATTGTCATTCACATCGTTAAAACATCTCATTGTCTTTCCGTGTGCTCATCAGAGCCTGCTGGGTCTTACTTAGTGTGGTTCTGGTGCTTCTCTTAAAAAAGCCACTTAACACAGGCTGCGGTTTGCTTTGTTATTCTCCCTTCAACAGAATATTGTAAGCTCCATGACAGCAAGGAGTGTATTTGGACCACCATATCCCCAGAACCTAGAACGGCACCTAAAACAATCATTCAAAAACTAGTTATTGAATGGCTAGTATACAGAAGGCACTATTCTAGGTACTGAGGAAATAATGATGCATACCAGAAATTGCTTCCATCCGGATGGGATTTACATTGTATTGGAGGAGACTGAAAGTAAGCCAGATAAACGAATTAATACAGTGTCAGGTGGTAGTGATCATGCACGACCTTGTATACCCTGGTAAGTTCCCATGGGAGGACATTCTGGGCCTGTCCTTCACAGTAGATAAGGTTGGTGATAGATGTACCACAGCATGGTTGCACTGAGCTTCGTGTCAGGGAGATTGCTGGTCTCTGGGTGTTACCTGAATAAGAGTGTCAGCCCCAGTGTACATCCAGGCTTTTCTTTCTTTCATTTTTCTTTCTTTTTTTTTTTTTCTTTTAATACACTTTTTTTTCCTTAAGTAAACTCTACCCCCAACGTGGGGCTCAAACTCAGGACCCCAAGGTCAAGAATTGTGTGCATTACCAACTGAGCCAGCCAGGCAACCTTATATCCAAGTTTTTCTTTTCTTTTCTTTTTTTTTTTTTCCCTTTCTTTCTTTAAGTAACCTCTACACCCAACGCGGGGCTTGAACTCACACGAGCCTGAGATTGAGAGTTGCATGCTCTACTGACTGAGCCAGGCAGGTGCCCCCATCCTGATTTTCCTTTGTCGTCTGCCTGTCACAAGCTTGTTGCTTACTACTCCGCCTCTTCTGAGTACACTTCATTAGAAGTGGCCAGCCATTCTTCATAGTTCATTTACTTTTAAGGCCTGTCCATTAAAAGTGTGGGTACACTTAATAGGCTCAACTGTCGTAGTTAGCTCAAGAAAGCACTTAATCTGAGAAATGTTCTTGTAACCCACTTCTGCTCCCAGCCATATACTTACCCTTCTTGCAGTAACTCAAACCCATACATCCTAAATGACTGCTGTTTAACTTTTACTAATGCAAAGGACAGTCATGACAACATTCTTCAGAAAGTCTCTTAGTGACTAAATAGAAGACATGTCTCATTCCTCACCAGTACTTTTTATGTCTTTCATGGTTGTAGGAACCCATGAGAGCATGTCTGAGTCCATTGAATGCGCTGTGAGGAGTTTTCAGTGTTAGTCAAAGAGCATTCCATAGAAAAAGGGATTTTTTTTTTTCTTTTGTAGTCTCAGACCACTTTCAGTTCTGATGTTCTCATTGCATTAACATGGTTTTTCACAAGATTGTTTCTTTATTCATGAGCGTTAATAGTTTTCGTTTTTTATTCAGATGACATGAAGATGGAGACTGATATTAAGAGAAACAAAAAGAGTCTTCTAGACCAGCATGGACAGTACCCCATATGGATGAACCAGAGACAAAGGAAAAGGCTGAAGGCAAAGCGAGAAAAAGGGAAGGGGAAAAGCAAAGCAAAAGCAGTAAAGGCAGCAAAGGGTTTGGCCTGGTAGACTCTTTAAAAATTTGAAAAATCCTACATGGGACAGGTCTTCGATTAGAATGTATACGTGGATTTCAGCTTTCACCAAATGAAAACTGTGTTTCCAGATTTAACTTGGCCTTTCTCTTCAAACCCAACTTAACTCCTCAAATTTGTTTTGGGAGCTTGATAAAATATTTTCTTTGATAAATGAAAGCGACACTGTTATTTTAATTGGATGCTGTCCAATGTGCAGGGGTTCTCAGACTTCAAAATTCTATTAAGTGTTACTGTGGTTGTAATTGTTTGGTCTCCATAAAGATAAAAGAAGATATTATACTGACACATTTCAGCTAATTCAGGTTTAAAGAAAACTTACACAACTAAAAATATGTCAGTGGATCTTATAAGCACTACTTGTTTAGAGTTTTGATTTTGTTTAATTCAGAATAAAAGATATTTTGTCTAGATCTTGAAGTGCTTTTCTTTCATGTGTCCTTAAGGTTTTCTAGTAGGAGAGAAGAACATCTTCAATTAAATTCTTAAAAAATCTCTAGGTTTTTAGGTAGAATATTAACATCTACAAATTAATAGCCTCCATCTTTTTAGGAGATAGAACAACCTGGGAACTAGTTAATGTCAGTTTTTATATTATGTAGCCTAATACAACACAACATTCCTCACACAATGTTTCTTAGAATCAGTTTTTCTGGGGGTGCCTGGGTGGCTCAGCCGGTTAAGTGTCCGACTTCGGCTCAGGTCATGATCTCACGGTTTGTGAGTTTGAGCCCTGCGTTGGACTCTGTGCTGACAGCTCAAGACCCTGGAGCCCGTTTCAGAGGCTGTGTCTCCCCCTCTCTCTGCCCCTCCCCCACTCATAATCCGTTTCTCCCTCTCTAAATAAACATTAACACATTTTTTTAAAAAATCAGTTTTTCTACATGTGTGGTGAAAAATATATTTCATAGTCACATCAGTTTGGGAACTACCACATACCTGGACATTCACAAAAAGTGTTTAGCTTAGTATGGTCTTGCAGAGATCTAACAAAGAAACCTATTTAACTTTGACTCTTTCAAACTATTGTTCTGAAGGCTCTACTGTTGGAAATCCTGGTAAATGAAATCATTTTTGTGAAGTCTGTTTTGCTACAGTTTACTAATTTCACTCTTCTTTTAAGTTTACTTTTAGTTAAGCAGTTTATTTATTTTTTTTAATGTTTATTTTTGAGAGAGACAGAATACAAGCAGGGGAGGGGCAGAGGGAGAGGAAGACAGAATCTGAAGCAGGCTCCAGGCTCCGAGCTGTCAGCACAGAGCCCAGTGGAAGGCTTGAACCCACGGAACTGTGAGATCGTGACCTGAGCCGAAGTTGAACACTCAGCTGACTGAGCCACCCAGGTGCCCCTATATTGAGTTAAAAAAAAAAACCCTGCATTATTTTGATGGTTGCTCTGACAATTGATGCCATTTTTTAATTACTGTTTTTAATGTTTATATTTTTTACTGTTTTTAATGTTTATATATATTTTTTGAGAGAGAGAGTGCAAGCAGGGGAGGGGCAGAGGGAGAGGGAGACAACAGAATCCAAAGCAGGCTGTAGGCTCTGAGCTGTCACCACAGAGCTCAATTTGGGGCTCAAACCCATGAATCGTGAGATATGACCTGAGCCGAAGTCAGATGCTTAACTGACTGAGCCACCCAGGTGCCCCTAGTTAAGCAATTTAAACTTTGTATTCCCTCTGGAATTTTACAGTAGTCCTCTTGACCATCCTTACATGTTCACTGGAACAACAAATATTTTTTGAGTGCCTACTATGTGCTGGGAACTTTTCCAGGTGCTGGGGACACGGGGAGGGAGACTTAGGAAGTTTTGACCTTATGAGCCTCTGCTCCAAAGAGGCTGTTAGCTTCCGAGGAACACCCAAGTTAAAAGTGAAATCTATTGGGACGCCTGGGTGGCTCAGTCGGTTAAACGTCCGACTTCGGCTCAGGTCACGATCTCGCGGTCCGTGAGTTTGAGCCCCACATCGGGCTCTGGGCTGATGGCTCAGAGCCTGGAGCCTGCTTCCAATTCTGTGTCTCCCTCTCTCTCTGCCCCTCCCCCGTTCATGCTCTGTCTCTCTCTGTCTCAAAAATAAATAAAACGTTAAAAAAAATTTTTTTTTAAATAAAAAAAAAAAAGTGAAATCTATTATGTTGGGATGAGCATTGGGTGTTGCAAGTAAGCAATGAACTGCGGGAATCTACCCCCAAAACCAAGAGCACACTTTATTTTCCAACTATTTTCTATTAGCTTCTTTTGAGAAAATGTATTCTAAGTATTTAAATATTATCCATTAACCTTTCAGTTAATTATCCATTAATCACTGAGTAAATTGAGAAAAGTCTAGTATATAAAACCACCTTAAGATTTTCCTGTCATTAAATTTTAAAGATTCAAATCTCCTCCTCCTTTTTGCCTTTTGGTATAGTTAGGAACAACAAATAGTTTACGAGGAAAAAGTAAATACATAAATGTTTATCCTTGAAATAAAAAGTTGCTAATGTTTTCCAATTAAGCCGCTGACAATATCAGCCTAAATACACTAGCTATTTACCTTTTTTTTTTTTTTTTTTTTTTTGTAAGTAATCTCTACACCCAACTTGGGGCTTGAGTTTACAGCACCAAGATCAAGAGTCGTGTACTCCAGCGACTGAGCCAGCCAGGTGCCCCAAGTTGTTTACCTTTCATTCCATCATAGCAATTGACTGCATCACTGATGTTGCACACTTAGTGCTTATATAAAATTTAACACCATGGTCAAGTATTTTAGAGCTGGGTTTTCTTTAAGTTGAGGTCAGAGGCCAATGTCAAGAGATATGTTCATGTTTTCTGCAGCTGATGACTTCTTTTTTATTTATTTAAAATTTTTTTCTTTTAACGTTTTATTTATTTTTGAGACAGAGAGAGACAGAGCATGAACGGGGGAGGGGCAGAGAGAGAGGGAGACACAGAATCGGAAGCAGGCTCCAGGCTCTGAGCCACCAGCCCAGAGCCCGATGCGGGGCTCGAACTCACGGACCGCGAGATCGTGACCTGAGCTGAAGTTGGACGCTTAACCGACTGAGCCACCCAGGCGCCCCTGCAGCTGATGACTTCTAATTTGACTCCAGTGGTAGGAGCTTAGAGCTCTCATCCAGGGCCTCTCGATGTCAGGATGTTCACTTCAGTTTGTCCGGTCAATGAAATTTGTCTCTTCAGAATTTAGCTTAAAAGTTAACGATAAGAAACCAAAACACCACCGGTGAAAGGTGGCTGTTAGAAAGGGTTTGGCACTCAGGTGTGACTGGGGCTTCTAAGACATCCTGAGCTGCACCTCCAGCAACATTGTTCCCACCTCTCAAGTGTGGCGGGAAATTTAGACCGAGGTTCCAAAACGAGTGCAGGAGTACAGTCACTTCTTGCTTTATTCATAAAGGGCATCAGTTAAGTATAGCACGGTCCCTTAATCTTTTAGATGATTAGCTAATCTTTTTTAGAATCTGTCATTTATTTAACTCGTGTTTTCCAGAGAATTGCTGTAAAACCACCAGATGGAGCTCAAGGTAAACATCAAGTCATTTTTGGAATTAGCGTGGGCTAAGTCACAGTAGGAACGGAATGTAACATTTTATTTTTGTTGTTTTTTTTAATGCTTAAAAATGTTTTATTTATTTTTGAGAGAGAGAGAGAGACACACACACACAGTGCAAGCAGCGAAGAGGCAGAGCAAGAGGGAGGCACAGAATCCAAAGCAGGCTCCCGGCTCCGAGCTGTCGGCACAGCCCGACGTGGGGCTCGAACTCACGAACCATGAGATCATGACCTGAGCTGAAGTCAGACGCCCAACCAACTGAGCCACCCAGGTGCCTCTTTTATTTTTGTTTTCTAAGAAATTAAAATAAGGAGAATCAAAGTGGTTTTCATCTATTTGTTATTGGTCAAATAGACCTTGGGCGAAATGACTTAATCCTAAACTCTCCAGTCTAAGTATTAACTCAGTTAATCCTCCTAGCAATACCTATGTTGGGTTCAGTCCATTTTGCAGGCTCAGGGTTTATAGACCCCTTCTCAAATCTCAGCCTAACCCAGACTGGAATTCTCTAGGTAGTGCTTCTGTGGAATGGGCTGACCCAGTTCTAAAGGTGTGGCCCACAGTCTGTGGTACCAAGGCTCTCAGGGCAGTCAAGTGAACTGTAGCTGAAGCTCAAAGGCAGGCTCAAGTAGTGGTTTTCAGCACATCTTTTTTTTGTTTTTGTTTTTCCTAGTGTCACATTCATTGCAGGTACAGTTTTTTCCTCCACTAGTCCACATACTGCCGAGAATAAATATGCAGCAGAATATATTTGCTTATGAGGGAATTTGGGTGTTTTCAAAATTTAGATTTACGTATCTGGGATATGAGTTTTGAGAGGTGGAGAATGAAAAATAACTGGCTATAAGTGCCTTGGTTTAAATATCTGAAATGGATTATTTGTGACCTTGAGGGTTAGGGGTGTGTAGTTTAGATCAGTGAACGCTAGCCACAAAGTAAATGGGAGGAATCCAAAGACATGAAGGAATTCCCAAATTTATAAATACTGCAATTGAGAAGCAGATGTTGGGCTGTTGACTAAGCTTACTAGCTAAGTGACTAACTTCTGATGCCACCTGGCAGAGCAGTTGAAATTCATGCTAGCCACAAGATGGAATTCTTTTTCCCCGCAAATGCCATGGTAGCAGACATGTATGAATATTACAAGGAAATGTTGGGTGTGGAGGGAGGTGGATGGAGAGCTGTTAAGCACTCATGTCAGGTCAAAGGCCCCTCTGCTGCTCCCAGAGCCCTCAGGCAGCAGGGGGGCCAGGGCGAGATTTGTGCCTACCTACCCAAAACCTTAAATTTGATAGCGTTGAATGCCAGAGGTCTTCACCTATTTTTAGAGCAGGAGAAAAATGTGATATCACATACGACTCTTTTGGCAGAATAATAGTCATGATAACAACCCACGTTTAAGGAATGCCGAGTTAAGTGCTTTACCTATATTATTTAATCCTTAAAACGATGCTGTGGGATCACTACTCTTACCCCAGTTTTCAGATGAGGGAACAGCTTGGAAGAGGCCAGTGTATTTGCTCACAGTTAGGCACCTAATCAGTTGCAAGCAAGGCTGCAAGCAAGGCTGTAGAATGAATGCCTCTGATGGGACGCTTCAGAGAGACAGACTTTGAGTCAATCCAAGGAAGAACCTTCTGACCAAAGTGTTGGAAGTTGGAACAGGCAGCCTTGGGAGTACTATTCTGTCACGCTAGGGGTAGACAGGCACTTGGTTGGAACACAGCAGAATGGATTCAAACACTGTACTTAGAAATTGGGTTGAAAGCTGCTATCATCGTTTTAGCTAAGAAATGCCTTGTGGGAAGTTGCCCTGTCTGAAATGTGGTATGCTTATTTCACCCTTGATAGTCTTTTGGTGCTGCACAATTACAGACTTAAGTATCCTTTTTGGTGGAAATAACAAAATCCAAAATCTTAAATTTGTTAATGTACGTTAAGTCTGGTATTTATTCCAGTAAGTTCCACTTTAAAGTATGGACGAAGGTTACAAACATCTGCTTTAAACAATGAATGGGGTACAGTTCTTTGCATTTTAATTTAAAGAATGGCACAGTTTTCTAATACACTGAGTTTATAATATGCAGAGTGGATTTAATTTCCTAAAGCAATGACTTGTCTTGGCATTATGCTATCTTATGAAACACTCTCTCACTCTCACATTGTGTCTTTATAGTTTTCAATATCAGCAAAACCTTTACATAGTCTGACTTGGGCGTTGTGTATCATTGTACAGTAACTGCTAGTACATATGGTATTTCTGATCCGTGTAATAAAGTACATTTGTCATGTATCTGTGATCTGCATACCTTTCAGCTGTTACTTCATAAATCTGTTCCATCGGAGAACTGCTTTGTACAGCAATGGTCGAAGCTGCTTTTAATAAACTAATATTTTGTGTCTTTTATATGTAATCAACAGGGAGTATTATAGACTTGTGCCTCTGTGGAAAAACATTCCACTAAACTTCTTTTCTCTTGACAATAATGGAAAAAAATAGCTTGGGAAAAGCACAGATGTTCAAGAACATATGTTGTTTGCTCCTAAGAGTCAGCTGAAGATCTTTTGTATTGCTCCAGGTTTTCTTTTCTTTTTTCTTTTTTCTTTTTTTTTTTTTAATGCTTTAGAGAAGAAACAGTTTGAGATATGTGATGGCAGGGGTGGGGGCAGAGTTACAAATTTAAGTGAGAGACCAACGTTGGGTGCTATTTGTCAAAATTCTGAAGTGCCTTGAAGCAGTGATACTCTTGAGCAGAGCGGTAGGCAGTTGGCCAAAGATTGGTCGTTCCACATGCTTCCCTACTCAGACGTAAGCATTCTGCCCTACTTTTAGTCTTTGTTCTGTCCCAAATTTCAACCTAACAGTGTCTTCGCAAAAGCAGAGGTATTTAATAATTCAGGTAATCCCTTGAGTAATCAGATAGGCGCTATTGTCTTTCTTTGTAGAAATTTGCTCAACGAGTCAGCTCTCCACAGACTAGGCAATTATTAGTAACTGCTTAGGAAAATATTCTAGGAAAATGCTAGAGAAAAGGAAGCTGTATGCCGTAGGTGAAGTTGGTAGGGACGTCCTGTGTAAGCCTATGAATCTTTAAGAAGAGTTGCCATAAAGAGAATGGGAACCAGCTGTTCCAAATCTCCACTGACGAAACGGGTTTTAACTGTAGCAGAAGGGATTTGGGTTAAATGTAAAGAAGAACTTCCTGAATGTGAGTGTTATTTAAAGCCAAGTATGGCTTGAAAACAGGCTGTTGAATTGTCTCTGGAGGAGAGAGCATGCTAGAGAAAGAAATGGAAGGGGGCCGAGAGTGGGAGATCCCCACTTAATCGAGATGGTTTAAATGTAATTCTGCCCAGTAGGTATGAAGGCTTTATTCTCTTCTCACTCACATCTCAGGTTATGAGGTTTGAAGTTAGACCTGAAAGGTAGACTTTAGTCATTAGAACTAAAATGCCAGAGGATTCCTAGGTCTGGAGGTCCTTTTGGTACAATTCTTGATTAGAAAGAAACGCTAAGGTGTGACCAATGGATGAGGAAGGTGACCCATGGCTGATTTTCCACCCTTGTCATTAAAGACTGGTGTACACACTGAGTTCACGGTGTGCCGGGGAGGAATTTGACACAGCGATTTCCGGAAAGACAAGTGCATGATAGGCTGAGACCACTGACCTTGGGATGGGTTGGACGCCTGGGGAGTGGGTACGCCTACCACGTCACGGCAGGGCATATGCCAGGTGGATGTTTTTACCGGGAAGTCTCCAGCAAGACCAGAGGGTTTCAGATCTAACTTGGCACTTAGAATTCCAGAGAGAAGAGACGAAGGTCAGGGAAAATTGACCTTTTTTTTCTTACCTGCTGGCTGTCACCACCCTACCCGTGTCCCCACTTGGTGTTCCCTTTTGCACCTCCCTTTTCTTTACATACCTCTGCTTTTAGTCTTTCTCCTTCAGTCTGTTTTTCTTGCGTGTTACTTTTTTTTTTTAATTGTTTTATTAAATAAAAGCTTAAAGCTGTGAGTCAAACAGTTTTTATTTAACTTTTAGGGGAAAAAAATGCTACTAAGCTTAGTTATAAGTGCTCTTTGTTTATAAATGACCCCTGGTGTTTTTCTCTGTGACCCTGTAATGATAGTAGAAATTTTCCTATTTCTGTGCTGTTTCTTTCCATCGCTTGGTCTTTCTCTCTCCCTCTATGCCCCCCCACATTTTTTTCCCTATTTCTATTCTGCCCTCTTCTTCTGTGTGGATATTATTTTAATTTCCTCTTCAGGCTCAAATCACCCCCTTCTTGCATCCTCTTTCCCCCTCCACACTTGGTTCTTCCCCTTTATCTCAATCTTCCTGCTCGTTATGTTTTTCCTCCTCTTCCTTTTCACCCACATCTCTTAACCTTAACTGGATGCATGAATAGAAAATAGGCTCTACAACAGGGGCAAACAGGCTGGCCATTTCTTTTTATAAATAAAGTTTTATTGGAACATAACTACACACACACATTCATGATTGCCTGGGATTGTTTTGTACTACAAAGGCAGAGTTTAAGAGTTATGAATGAGACCCTCTCTTCTGGCCTGCAAAGCCTAAAATACTATCTGGCCTTTCAAGAAGTTTGCTGAATTTTGCTTTAAAATATTTCTGTATTAAGTGAAGGCTTAATTTATTCTTTATTTAGAAATTCAGGTGATTTGGATCAGTTTTAGGTCTCCCATCTCTAACTAATGAATTTAAGTCACCTTTTATATTTGCATGTTCCTGTAAATTTCTTACTTGAAGGCAATGTATCCAAAAGAAAAAGGAGAAGCTCATCCTGACTATAAAGCAAGGTGGGTCACACCAAAGGGTTGTTGTTTGTAGTGTGTTTGTGTTGAGATGTATTTCCCGCCTTCCACCTCTGACTGGACTCTTTATAGCCTTTGGACCAAAAAATAAATATTCCATTGAAAATATTTGAGAAATTTGACAACTAAGTTTTCTTTTATTTTTTTAATTAAACATTTAAAAAAAATGTTTATTCATTTTTGAGAGAGAGAGCATGAGCAGGGGAGGAGCAGAGAGAGAGGGAGACCCAGAATCTGAAGCAGGCTCCAGGCTCCGAGCTGTCAGCACAGAGCCGGACATGGGGCTCAAATCCACGAACCGCGAGATTATGACCTGACCGAAGTTGGAGCCTTAACCGACTGAGCCTCTCAGGCGCCTCAAATAGCTAAGTTTTCTTTTAACTCTATGAATCGTTTTTTGGAAATGTTAGATGCTAGCGAAAAGACTTTTAATTTAACAAAACACCTCGAATACTGACACAAAGAAAAGCACTCCAATTTAGTTTGCTGCGGTAGGTGGTCTAGTTGAGCATTTTTAACACAAATACACTTACAGGTCGATTTCATTAACATGCAATTAATATGGATTAAAATAGCCATAAGGTTTAAGGCTGAAAAACATTTTAGAGATCACCTGTTTTCCGCCCTGTGCTTTTCAACAGATGAGGAAACTGAGCTCCTGATTTTCCCAAGATAGTAGGAGTTCATGACAGAGTCCAAGTCTCTTTATTCTCAGGCCAGGCTTTTTCTAAACCATAACACAGTGACAACTAGCTGCTCAAGTGTAACCTTCTGACTAATGTCAAGATTCATTCTATTCCTTTCCTTTCTCTAAAGAGAGGGGGGCCGCTAAATGAAGCTATGGTGTGTGACTGGTAGTCTTTTCTGCAGGTCCACTTCTGCAATGGTTGGTAATCAAACCTTTTCCATTGGTGGCTGGGCCTCTTTGCCTCACAGTTGGTGCAACATCTTTTAGATGAAACAGAACAAAATAATAACAAACCATCCTCTTCCCCTGTGCCTCCCCTGAAAGCCTGTATTTTGTGTGTGTGTGTGTGTGTGTGTATGTCTACTCTTGTAATTCAACTTGTGTGGCTCCCAATTTTATTTTCTTTTTGTAACTTTTATTATTTTCGTAACTTCTATTGTCTATTACAATTTTTATTGTTTTTTCATCTACCTGAAAGTAACATGTATATGTTGTAGAAAATTAGAAAACCCAGGAAAGTCTCGGTGAAATACAATCATTCACAGTCCAAGCACACAGAGAATATATGTCGGTGTGTATATTTTCATAATTGTCTTAACCCTACATAACTTTATATTCTGCTTTCTTAACTTCATATCATGAGGATTTTTCCCATGCCACCAAAAATTCTTGAAGTGTTTGAAAAGTTCCCTCATATTCTATCTTGTGGGTAAACTGTACGTTTTCTTGTTTGCCTATGTTTAGACACTTAAATTTTTTCAGAAAATTTCTTTTGCACCCGAAATATCTCCCAGTAATATTAATGGTCTCACTAATCCTTATCTGATTATATTCTTATCGAAGAGTTCTAGAAGAGAATGAAACTTTCTTTTTCTTTTCTTTCCTTTTTTTTTTTTTTTTTTTAGGATGAATTTTTCTTAGTAAGACTCCCAATCCATATCACCAAACCGCTTTCCCAAAAGGCTGAAACAATTAAAAATTCTTCCAGAAGTAGTGCGTCTGGCTACCTGTCTGAGGCACACTTGACGAGCTCTTATTAAGCCTTTTAAAACATTCCTTTAAATATGTCACTCCCCAGTTAGGAAACTTCCCATGGCTGCAAGATCAGATCTAAACTTCTTGGTGAACACTCTTCCATTTCTTCACTTGCAACTGATTTCAACCACTGCAATCTGGCATCTGCCCCCCGCTGTCTGCCTGGAGACATCAAAGAAACAGCCCTGGACTGGACAAAGCGTCAGGAAATTAGGGTTCAAATCCCAGTGCTGCCACTTCGTAGGATGTGACCTTGGGCAAGTAACTTAATTTCTTTGAGCCCGTGTCCTCAGCTTCAAAATGGAAATAATAAAACAGACCTTGATTTGTGGGGCTCCTGTGAGATAATATAGGCAAGAAATGTTTTTAATCTGTAATTGTTAGGGGGTATATTGTTATTGAAACTACTCTTGGGGATAGTGTGGTAGTTATTAGTGCCGTTCACCAAATATTTCTGATTTCATGTAGGCTTATGGTAGAATTTCACTTCCCTGCCCTCCTTAATTTGGATGTGGCCACATGACTGACTTTTGCCAATGCAATATGAGTGGAAGTGATATATGCACTTACACTCAAAATCTTAGTGGCCCTTAGCCAGTCGCTCTCCCTCTCCCATGACAAAGGGCACTTCTGGAGGTGGTTGCTCCATGAGCCTGGGTCCTCGACAGAGAACGTCAGCGTGGAGAGGAATCCCCGGCCAACCAGTGATGGACCTGTATCTTGAGCAAGAGTTAGACTTAGCTTTTCTAAAGCCTGGCATTGGGGGTTGTTTGCTATCGCGCTCTGATCTACTAGTATGAGCCCACTCTTGGTCCTTCTTCTGCTGTAGCATTTGCTATTGTTGAAGTTCTTGAAGCCCTCTTTTGTTTTACCTTGGTGCCATTAACACTCCTGGTGTTTTCCCCCATCTCTAACATTATCCTCCATCTCCAATGTGTTCTTTTTCTTCATTTTCCACTTAAATATGGATGTTAAATGAACTTCCGACCTCATCATCTCCTTTCGGTACCTGTTTCCCCTGCCAACTTTGTTTTGCTTACAGTTTCAGTATATGTGTCTTTTAACCCTGTATGCTTGAAAAAGTTTTCCAGTTTGAGAATCACTGGCTCTACTCTTTTTTTTGGTTTGTTTGTTTATGCCTTGAGGGCTGGGATCCTAGACTGGAACCAGATGGCCAGCTGGCTCTTCTACTTATCTACCTGTGAAAGACTTAATCCCTCCGTGCCTCTGTTTCTGCATCTATCACATGGGAATAATTGTAGTTCCTACCTCATAGGTAATTTTGTGGATTAAATAAAATACATATAAAACACTTCCAGTGCTTACCTAGTATACAGGAAGCTTTTTATACATGCCGGTGGTTGTTTTATTGTTATAGATCTTACCTCCCTCCTTCACTCCTCAAGTTCTGCCTCCAGTTTCTGGCAAGACGTGCTTAGAAGTAGAAACCCTATAGCAAGTATTTGTTGTAGGTCCAACATCACATTAATGTCCAATATCCAGAGTGAAAATTTGGTACCCTTCCCCTAAAGGTATTTGCATTGCGTGTGCTTTGTGTTTTAGTTGAATTATTGCCTTTAGGCGGGTCGGGCACTTCTAGGTTCTTACAGTAATCCTTACTCCATACTGTTTTATACACAGTTAATTGACTGACCCTGGGAGGAAATTTGCCTTCAGCAAACTTGCTTTGCCAACACTCACTCATCTTTGCATGTTCCAGGCCTATCACTGCCAGGGCACGTTGGTTTCCACTGTCTTCTCTCATGACTATGTATTTAAAAAATATTTTTTATTATGGCAAATATACATAACATAAAATTTACCATTTTAACCAGTGTTAAGTATAGAATTCAGAGGCATTAAGTACATTCATAATAATGTGCAACCATCACCACTGTCGGTTTCCAGAACTTTTTCACCATCTCAAACAGAAATTTTGTCCCACTGAACTATAACTTCCCATTCCATCCTTCCTTTAGTGTCTGGTAACCATTGTTCTATTTTGGCTCCATGAATTTGCCTATTCTAAGTATACCTCATACAAGTGGAATTATACCATATTTCCCCTTCTGTGTCTGGATTCTTTCACTTAGCATAATGTTTTCAAGGTTCATACGTATTGTGACATGTGTTAGAATTTCATTCATTTTAATGGCTGAATAATATTCTCTTGTATGGATATACCACATGTTGTTTTTCCATTAAAACGTCAGTGGACACTTGAGTTATTCTACTGAGAGTATCTCGAGGCTTAATATGGTGCCAGCTCATCCAAGTTCTCCATTCTCAAACAACCTCCCCTCCTTGAAACTCCTTTGTCTGAACCCTTTGTATGCCTCATAGTCATATACTGAGTGATGAAAATATTGGGGAAGGAGATCAGGAGGGAACAGAGGGAGAGTTCAGAGGCTATTTAAATGTATTTTTTTAATGTTTATTTATTTATTTTGAGAGGGAGAGAGACAGAGAAAGAGAGAGAGAGAGAGAGAGTGAGTGAGTGAGCAGGGGAGGGACACAGGTAGCGAAAGAATCCCAGGCAGGTTCTGAGCTGTCAGTGTGGAGCCCAACCGTGAAATCATGCCCTGAGCCGAAATCAAGAGTCGGACACTTAACTGACTGAACCACGCAGGTGCCCCAAACTATATCAATGTGATAGTGATAGATTTTTATTTCTTTTTCAAAAAGGGTGTAATTTTAAAAACTACTGAGGTTAACACTCACAATCATGTTGTAGGTTTCATATTTTTGGTAGATGATTTGATGTGTTTTTTTCCCCAATACTTTTTGGCTGCTATGAATAGCTTTTTTTTCTTGTTTGGAAAGTTGGTGGTGGGAGATACACAGAACCTCTCAATGTTGTACTTACGCTAACTTGTGACATTTATTATTTTGTTTGGTGATTTAACTTCTGAATTTGGGAGGTTGGATACCTCATGTCTTTGGCACTATGTTTCAAGTTTCTCCAGGGAGGAGACGATTCTGTAATTTGGTATATCCAGATAAAGAACATACATCTCTTAAACGACTTGATGCATATTTGGCTCTCCTTAAAACGTTTCCTTTTACTTTCTGTTTCTTCCAGAAACATCCAAAACAATAGTATGCATTTAGTAGGCATGCTATGGTGTACTATTTAGCAAATTGGTTAGTCTATTGTTTCCAGCTTTTCAGAGTACCTGGTTTTTTTGTTTTTTTTTTTTTTTAATTTGACACTAGAATATTTGAAATATCCATTTTCCCTTATAAGCACTGACATTCTTATTAGGATACATTCCGTACTGATCTTGAGCTGTAATACAAAGTTATCGGTTTATATCAGCCCTACCAATAGAAAAAAAAAATTTTAGGGGCAAAGGATGAAGTTTTTCCTTGCTAAATTTTATCTTTCTCTGTGGGCCTGTGTTAGTTAGCATCCCTGGTTTATGTAGTAAAATATTTTAGTGCTTATTATAGTATCTTAACTCCCTGAGATTTACCAAGGACAAATGTGATCTTAGTATTATATTGTATTTCATTTCACAGGTTTGTTTCATAACCTCAGTAGTTATTTCTATTTGCAATTCTGTTTCCTTTCTAAATGTGCTAATAAAATGCTTGCATTAAGATTGGCTTGACTCCAGAATTTGATATGGTCATTCTTCAAGTAAGTGGTAAAACTCGTGACAATATAGCACTTGGAGATCTTTGGATGCATCCTAACTATACAAGTGGGGAAACTCTTAGTTCCTTATAGAGTTAAATTAAGGTCAGACCTGGTTTCCGACACGAAGTTCAGATGTATTGGCAGATCCCCATGCTTGCATTTATTATACTGTAATTTGGGGCTTAAAGAGTTATATTCAGTCCATCCCCAACATCTGGATAGTGTTTATAACGATCACATTTGATCCTAATGTAATTTTGTTGGGGAATTCACTAGAATTCCTCTGTTGGCTACGTTACAACTGAACATGAGATCTGCTAAAATATTACCAAAAACTAGTGAATATCCATAGAGAATACAAGAATAGATAGATTTCATCCCCCATCGCACCCCCCTGCATCATGTTCATCTATCTGGGCTTCCTTGTCTCCATTGATAAAAATAGGGGTGACACTTTAACAGCAGCCAACATTTGTCAAGGGTTTTGAACCCTGAGAAGCAGAGCAGGCACAAAAATCTTTCAAGGATGATTATTGTACACGTGCAACCACAATGGCAGCATCATAGACTCAACAGATATGGATGACATGAGCTTGATGGGGATTTTTCCTTTCATTTTCATTTTGATTTAGATGCTGTTCCTTAGGGTTAGGAAAACATCACTGGGAAAGTAGGGCCAAAAGATTGGTTTTAACCAACCCCCCCATCAATGGGAGCCCCAAAATGAATCAAGTTGGACCTTTTAAGGGCTGTAAAGGGAGCCTTTAATTATGTGAGGGAGACATGGGGGAGGGCACGTGGGAAGTTTGGCCATGCAGTTTCAAGACCTCCCAGCCCTGCCAGCAGGAAGATTATTAGCATATTTCATGTGATTTGTGCATAGCTCTGTACCCTCCCCATGAAATAATTTTAACATTAAAAAAGAGACAGATGGGAAAAGAAAAAGACAGATAGGGAAGGACAGAAACTGTAACAGTCTTTAGAGAGGGAAAATTATTTCATTAAATCTAAGCAGCGTATGCTTTTCTGATGTATAGCATATGCAAGTCTATGCAAATTATTTAATAGCAGTGCGCTCAGAGTAATTTCCATTTCCTCCCTCGCTTGTGATGGGAATATTCCTTTTAATCAGATTAGATGACATCCTCTGCAAACTTTTGGGGGTTTCAACTTAATTTACCATGCTAAGTAGTTAGGGTAATTTGAAATAAAGCAATCAGCGGGCTGAAATGAAGCCAAACCTCATTTGTGTCTTTGAGATGAGGAGCTGACCGGCTGTGAGAGCCCCACAGGACTGCTTTCCCCTCTTCTCCTCTCCCACTCCCCAGTACGCGAGACCTCGGCAGAGTTTCCAATGGCCAGTTGCCTTGTTTTGATGGCACCTAGTCAGATCTGTTTTCCATCTGCCAAGCTTGCATGCCAATGCTGCATTCCCTTCCATGTCCCTTGGCTGTCACAACGGTGGTGCTGCCTCAGGCAATGATGGAAGGATGAATTCACACGCCTTAAAAACTCCTTCACCTGGGGAGGTTGTGGGCTCCTGAAGGGTCTTTGAAATGGTCTGGAGGGGACCTACAGATATCCCATCCTAGAGGTTCTGGGGAAAGGGGGAAACATTGAGTCCAGTACTGTGGGTGAGCAAGGAGAAGAGTCCTTGCAGGCACAAATTCCTGTGGGATGCACCCCTGAAGGTGACAGCTACTTATCAATGATGCCTGTGCTCCAGGAGTAGTGCCAGCCCTTGGCAAAACTGTGAAGCTTGTCTGGGGGCATTTGTTCAGATTGTGCGGGCTTTGTGTTGCGCAGTTCCAAAGAGTGCCATCCTCTGGCAGGCATGGGGGCATCTGTATAGCTGATACCTTCAGCTCTCCAGCAGATGGTGGTAAAGGGTCTTGAGGAGAAGGTTCCTTCTAAAATCTACCAAGCTGCAGTTTGGACTAGACTGGAGGCTGGTGGGCCCGGCCTTTCGTAGTCCTCTTTTACGGGTGGTGATGCATGGAGAAGGGCAAGATTTTAATTGCTTAAATGAATTCCCTGCAAAGTGTTAGCAGATGAGGTTTTGTTTTTTTTTTTTTTAATTTTTTTTTCAACGTTTTTAATTTATTTTTGGGACAGAGAGAGACAGAGCATGAACGGGGGAGGGGCAGAGAGAGAGGGAGACACAGAATCGGAAACAGGCTCCAGGCTCCGAGCCATCAGCCCAGAGCCTGACGCGGGGCTCGAACTCACGGACCGTGAGATCGTGACCTGGCTGAAGTCGGACGCTTAACCGACTGCGCCACCCAGGCGCCCCAGTAGATGAGGTTTAAATATCGTCTATACTGAGGCCACTAGAGATTTACTGGCTATAAGAGGGAGAAATTTAATGATGAAGTTTCATGTACCAAGACAAGTAGTAAAGTTTCTTTCCCTGTTTTTTCTTCAACATCATCTTCCGCTCAAGGCAGTGGGATCTTGGTTTTGAGGCACCGAGAACTACTCCCTGTGGCAGAGCCAGGCGCTTCTTACTAAAGGTTTGTTCACGCCCTTTGGATGTGACAGATGGAAAAGAACAGGCTGCAATCAATTAACTCTTTAAAAATCTTGAAGGACATCATGTAGCCAAAGCAGGCCCCTTCCAACAGGCAGAGAGGAAATCAGGGCTACTGTGTTTTTCCATTCATTGCTTTTGTTGATCCCCAAGGCCATCATTTACAGTAGTTATCATCTCCCCCATTTCGTAGAGAAGAGGGCTTCAGGCAAGTTCAGAGACTGGCAGGAAGTCTCACAGTTAGCCTGTAGATTCAAATCTTTTTATTTTTTTTAATTTTAATGTTTATTTTTGAGAGAGACAGAGCACGAGACGGGGGTGGGGGGTAGGAGGGGTGTGGGGGAGTGGGAGCAGAGAGAGAGGGAGACACAGAATACGAAGCAGGCTTCAGGAACTGAGCTGTCAGCACAGAGCCCAACATGGGGCTCGAACTCACGGACTGCAAGATTATGACCTGAACTGAAGTCAGAGGCTTAACCGACTGAGCCACCCAGGTGCCCCACATGGATTCAAATCTTAACCTGGCTGACCCCAAAGCCCAACCTCATGTCAGTAGAACAATCTACCACATGGCTCCTAAAAATGGGACCAAGGGGGACATTTTCTATGATTTTGCTTTTTTTGTTGAAGAGGTAAAATACTTGCATGATAAATTCAAGTACACAGTCACATATAGGTTTCTGTCCTTCCTGCCTCCTCCCATAGCTGCACTCCCATTGGCTACCGTAGTTAAAGTTTCCTGTGTATTCTTTCAGATATATTTTGAGCTTTTATAAACATATACATATATATTCTTTCCTCCCCTTATATAAATGCTAGCACATTCTAGACACCGCTGCATCTTTTTTTCCACTTAATAATGTGTCTTGGAGGTAAGCTAAATAATTATTTTTAACAGCTACAGGGTGGCAAATACTTCCCATTGTATGTATGCACCGTAATTTTATGTAGTTGAATTGATTTATTTAACTGAATTTGATGAATCTAACAGAAATTTTACTGTCACATGACAATATTCCCATCGATGCAGCAAGCCTTTAAAAACTTCTTGATGAACAAATCAAGACATGGCTTCCCAGAGTCATTAAATAGTAAGTATGTTTTTGAAGAAAAGTTTTTTTGTGTGTTTTTAAAAAATATAGTGCTGTCTCTAGTAGGTGTGCCTACACACACACACACACACACACACACACACACAGGAAGTAGAATTAAAGATTCCCAAGAAAGCCACTAAAGATGATCAAGAAAAGTGATCAGTGCTCTCAGGATCCTTATGCTTCTTTCAGAGTAGTTGAACAACAAAATGTAGCCTGTGGGTTGTCTAAATCTCAGCTCTTTCTCTGGGATGGGGTGAAATGGATCAGTAAGAAAACTGTAGGAATAGAGCATCCCTCCAGGAAAGAAAGAAGGAAATAACAAAAGAAGGAATTTTACAATCTCTAAAGATAAAGAGGGAAATTCCTTTCTAATCCAGTAAACCTTCAGTCTCTTTGGATAGAAAAAATTCTTTTGGGGCTGATGTAAATACTGGTCTGCTTTCTATGTTGACACCTTATTAAGATGAATTACAACTTTAAAAGTCCTTGAGAGTTCCCCGAAAGGTGGAATTTATCTCTTATTAATTTTGTATGCTCTCTAGAAGTTACAGGGAACTTATTTAAAGAGAGAAAGAGAGCTTAAGAGAGAGAGAGAGAGAGAGAGAGAGAGAGAGAAACCATACCAGTTATTTTCCTAATATCCACCTACATTTAAGGTCAGGCCCTGTCTAGGAATTTCCAGGATATAAGCGGAACATCTGTGATGATGGGACTTTCAAACATTCCATGTAGTTTCATTTTTCCTCTTAGGTTTTCTGTTCACATGGCAAATCTAGGACTCTATTAAGTGTTACTGTTGATCCAGTGTTTCTAGTATGGTCCTTTGATTTCCACATTTGTGCTCTTAAAGGAATTTTGCCCTGTTTCCAGGACCCCTTCCAGTCTATTGCAAGCAGCCATTTGATCTGAGAGTCCAGGAGTCTGGAAGCTGGTATCTATCTGGGAGATCAACTGTCTCCACGACTCCTCTCCACACCACACAGGAGCTACACCACCTGCTGCCCCATCTCTATATTCATCTCCTCCCCCATCTACAGGCTGTGATACATGACTCTGGAAGGTGGAGGCCTCTCGTATTTGCTAGTTGCAAGAGACCTCAGAAGTAATGATACTAAAGCACAGGGACAGAGAGTGACCTCCATTTGACTTAAAGCAGGAACTACCAGAAGGAAGGAGCTACATGTGACACAGGCAAAACATAGAGTGGGTTGGATTATGTAGAATCATGATGTTTTAGATTTGGAAGAACCCTTTGGAGGTCATCTAGTCTACCGGTTTCTGAGCCCGGTCGTAAGCATCAGTGGAGAAATATTACACACACACACACACACACACACACACACACACACTGGCAGGAGTGAACTTACACCACATCCTGCAGGTGCAAGAAGTGTCACATCATTTATCTAAATCAAATGAAGGTGGTTGTGACCAAGAAGGGGGAAGTCCCTTTCTCTTTGGGTTGTATAAATGTTCCTGGGGACTTTTGTGTGGTTATAATAGTCAGCGATCGCTGCAATCATGTTTGTATCACAAGCTCAGTGGCTTATAGGAATAAATTTATTTCTTATGCTCACAGGTATGCAGGTTAGATGGGGCAGATCTGCTTAGGCTATAGGTTGGGTTCTGGTGTGTTCCATGAGTCTTTCCTTTTCCTTCAATCAGCAGCTACTTAGGACATATTCTTCTCATGGAAAATGCCAGGGATGCAAGAGATAAGACAAACCATGCAAGTCCACCTCAGGCCTCTGTTGTATTCACGCCTACCAAAGTTATTCATGTGTCCAAGCACACAGCAAGTGGGGGAACTATCCCCATCACCGTGGGAAGGCACTAGAAAGTTACATGGCAAATGGTTTGGATGTAGAGTCCCATTACAGGCAAGTGAAGAATTGGACCAGTGATTCCTGTCTTCATCTGGCATCCGAGACATTGTACTCATGTTTTTTTGTCTGCTTCACTGGTTATTCCTGCTAAATTGCTTTTGTGGATCCTTCTCTCCCCAAGCATTCAACACTGTAGATTCCCAGGGCTCATTTCTTTGCATTCGTTTCTATTTGCTTGTATTCCCTTGTTCATCACACTGTGGGTTCATGGCTATAAATACTGAGGACACATTTCCATCTCCACCAGTTCTGAGGTCCAGATGCATATATCCTTTTGGATGCCTTACAGACATCTCAAACTCAGTATGTATGTCCCACTGCTCTCCCTACAACCTTCTCTCTTTCAGTGATTGGACAATCCATCTTCCAATCATCCAACTCAGCAACCTTGGATTTATCATTGAGTCTTACCTTTCTCTCACAATGTTATCCAATGTCTAGGCATATCCAATTGGTTTTACCTTCGAAACAGAACCAGAACCTTATTTCTTAACCACCCTCTGAGCATCCTCTTTGTCTGGGCCAGTCACTTCTCACGTGGACCACCAAGATAGCCTCCTGACCCCTCTCCCCACTTCCACTTTTGGCACGTACAGTCTATTCAGAGTAATCCTTTCAAAATGTACTTCAGGGTGAGTTACTCCTCTGCTCAAAACCCCATTTCTCCCAAACTAAAAGTCCAGATCCTTAAGACGAATGCTCTGTAATACCATACATCATCTATTCCCCACCCTTACTGCTCTGACAGTCCTCTCCAACCATTCCCCTCCTCATTTACTCTGCTGCAGCCATTCTGGCCTTCCTATTGCTCCTTGGACACACCATACTCCTGCCTTAGTGACTTGGCTCTTGCTCAAATACTCTTCCCCCAGGTATCTGCTTTTCTCAGACATCTGCCCCAGATATTTCTTTACCTCCGTGTAGTCTTTGCTTAAATGTTACCTTTCAGTGGAACCAACTCTGGTCAATATATTTAATATTGAACCTGATGCCTCTCCCCAATCCTGACTTGGTACTCCTGATTACCCTTAACTTGGTCTACTTTCTCCTTTTCCATAACACTTACCACTTTCTCAGAGTATATCGTTTATTAATTTATCATGCTTATTATTTATAGTAGAATAATTTGTCTGACAGATGGAGGTAAGATGTCTTGAGGACAGAACATCTTTTTTGTATTAACATAAGGGTTCCATTTTTGCTGGCAATAACCTTCACTTGGCACAAATTCATAAATTACTTTTCGAATCCACTTCTTTTTCTCATTAGCTCATGATAACAAAAGTCGGACTATTTGGTTTCTAAGCACCATTGTAAATTTGGGCTCTGAAATTTTGAAAACAATTGCAAATACGGACACTGTAGTCGCGCAGTTAAATATGATCATGCTGGTGAGATTATATTAATTGTTATTTTAATTTAAATGAAAACACACAAAACTTGCTTCAGAAAACTCTCTGGACCTCCAAGAATAGATCTGTGGACCCCAATTTTGGAATCACTGCCCTGTGGAATGATAGTTTCTTAGCAGATTATAAAGTCACCCAAAGGAAAACATTGAGCTTGGAGCTTCAGGGATGTTTCTTACGATGTTACTTGTTCACCTTGTGAAGCAAAGCATAAATCATATCGTTCCTTCCAACCCCTTCTCCCCACCAGTAGATCACGTTCAAAGTATTAGGTTGATTTTGGCTCAGGTTGAAAAGGAAAAGGAAACTAGCCTTTACTGGATCTCTAATAAACACCAGTGTATGTACCATCTCATTTATTTTCCCATCAAAACTACCGAATTATTTCCCTACTTTTACAGAACAAAAAACAAACTTGGAAGTTCAATGACCTGCCCGAGATCACATAGAAAGTGAAAGTTGAATTCCTTAAACAATACTGTTTATTTGACACATTAGAGACTTAAAGAAAATTTGCAAGATTAGTACCAGGAAATCTACATTCTTCACCCAGACACCCCATTTAAAATTGGTCAATTCTCCCAATTATGTCCTTTACAGCAAAGAATCCAAATCAAGGACACATGTTGCACTCAATTGTGTTTTCAGTCTTTTTATTCTGGAGCAGATCCTCAGTCTTTTCATGATCTTGGCACTTTTGAAGATTATGCACCCATCATTTGTGGAATATCCCTTAGTTTGTGTTTCTTTTTCTTTCTTTTTTTTTTGAGAGAGAGAGAGAATGAATGGGAGAGAGGCAGAGGGAGCAGGAGAGAGAAAATCTCAAGCAGGCTTCACACCCAGCATGGAGCCTGAGGCAGGGCTCAGTCTCATGACTGTGAGATCATGACCTGAGCCAAAATCAAGAGTTGGACATTTAACCGACCGAGCCACCCAGGCACCCCTCATAATCTTTTTTGTGACATCTTACAGAAAACCATGTGGTGTCTTTCCTGTTGCTGGCAGTATTAACTTTGACCTCTTGATTAAGACTGTGGTGTCTGCGGTGTCTCTCTACTGAAAAGTTATTTTCCCCCTTGTTATTAACAAGCATTTTGTGGGTAGATCCTTTGAGACTATAAAATCTCACTCCCTACTCCATGTTCACCTAAGACTTTTGGCATCCATCGACGTTTCTTGCAAGAGTTAATTATTACTATAGTAATTGCCACCTGGGTGGTCTTCCAATTCCATCATTTTTCCTGTATTTCTTGTCTGGCTTTCTGCTTTAAGGAAGAGGTTTCTCTTCTTTTCACTCACTCATTCATTCATTCATACATACATACATTCATTGATATCAGTGTGGGCACATGAATTGCTACTTACAAGTGGATTAAAATCTGTTACTGTCATTATTTATTTTGATGCTCAAATTGTCCCAGATTTGGACAGGGGGAGCCCCTTCAAATTGGTTTCAAATCCGTGTTTTCTAGATCTGGAATTTCTTTCATTATAGCCTTTATGTTACATTAAACAGAGATAGAGGGAAAAAATAAATGTAAAATTGGAAAAGGAATCAATAGGAATGATCCATGGCACAGGTTAAATAGCCAGGCCTGAAGTCATCAAAATCTTGGTTAAAATCCTGGTCTGGTCTTGTCTTGGTTGAATGATATTGAGCAAGTTCTTTGCCTTACCATGCCCTCATTTGCTCATTTGTAAAGTGGAGAGGATAAGAATTAAGTTACTAGGTTAGTAGGTTGTAAGAATTACAAAAGATCATGTATTGTATTACGAGATGTGACACAGTGCTTAGTACACAATTGGTATACAATAAATGGTAGTGATTATAAATAATTACAAGCCACATTCTTCTTACCTTTAAAAACTGGATATGGACAAAAAAAATCTATCTCACAGAATCATTCCAAAGGTATGAAGCAGCATATGTAAAATCATTGAGCACATGTAAGATTTTAAAAATGTAACTATTATTATTGATATTATTATTTTCTGGGCTTCCACCTCCTCACCGTTAAGAGGTCAACACTATCCACGTCACAGATTTGTTGTGCGTATCAAACTAAGTTACGTACGTAACACTCTCAGCCCAGTGCTGGGTACTTAGAACACACACTGTAAATAAGAAGTGTGGTTATTGCAAAGCAGATTTAAGAACATCTGGAGAAGTTTTAGGGAAGGAAAATGCCACTTCACCTGAGGAAAATCATGCATGCTCTTGCGTGCGTGTGTGTGTGTGTGTGTGTGTGAGAGAGAGAGAGAGAGACAGAGACAGAGACAGAGACAGAGAGACAGAAAGGCCGACGACTACTGCTTACACTCAGAGTTTGAGTCTCTCTTTTCCTGGATCACTGCTCACTCCTCTGGATTGAAGGAGAAAGCTGACTTAAACGTAATTGGTTTGGTCAAGTGCAGTGATTTAGAGATGCACTCACATTCCCTAATCTCATTTTTATCCACTTGCGTCTAGCACAGATTCTAATCAGCCTCCCCACTGGTTCACTTCACTTCCGGCAATGACAGAGCTCTCAGCAGTGACATGAAAGACGCGGAGGCAGTCACTGAGGGATCAGCACCTTGGCTGAAATGGATATAAAGAAGGCTGTTTTAATAGGAAAAGCAACAGATCAGCATTAATGCTTGCAAGTTAATATAAGTCATGCCTTGGTTTAAATTTTCCGTTTTCATTCAAAACAAATAGCATTCAGTAGGTCTGCAGCCAAGCAAGCCAAATGCCAAATTAAGTTTATCTTTCATAACTAAGACTGGAGACATTGGAAATTTAGATCCCCTCAAATAGGTAAGGAGTGCTTGGAAAAATCCCGCCAGGTGGTTGCCTCGGAGAGACAGCCTCGTACTATCCCTCTTCATTCATTCATAGTAAATGCCCAAGGCATTTCATAATCAAGTATTTTACACAAATGAAATGCAGTCAGTTCAAGGCTTTAAGCACAGCTGGGTGGCGCTGAAGCTCAGTTTGGCAAGGAATCCCCAAATCTTTCGCGTATGGTGCGCTGGGCGCAGCAGTCAACGCATGCCACGGATTATTTTATTTAATTCTCACAACAGTGTTGGACGGTAAATACTGTGCTTGTTCAACTTACGGACTAGGACATCGAGGTAAAGAGAAGGCTTTTCTAAGGTCACAGGGCAGTGGCTCGGTGAGGTCTCACACGGAGGCAGCCTGACCCTGGAGTTCAAGCTCGCATCCTCCTCTCAATACCAGAGGGATTTGAGTTTTGTTAGTACTGCTCCTTTGTTTTTGATACTTCTCTTTGCGGAGCTGTCACTTGCCCTGGGAATTCACCTTGAGCTGAGTAATGACATCAGACGACACCAAATTCTCTCTGGATGAGCCTGGATGACCCGGGGCCCGGTCCCATTTCTCAGACGAGCCCTCCCGCCACCTGCCTAAGGTTTTGTTGTGGAAGGGCTAACTGCTCCTTCGTTGTGACTTTTATTCCGACGGTGATATCTAGCTACGCGACTTCTGTTTGATTATTTCACCTTCCCGGCCTCTATTTCTGAATCTGTACTCTGAAGGGTTGGAGGAGATGTTCCATAATATTCCTTCCAGCTCAGACCTGCTGAGTTTCTAAATGGCTGGGTAACTAGTTTATTACCTCCCTTCCTCAACCTCTTCAGGAATCCAGCCCCACAGGGGAGCCCTTCCTTGGCTTTTAAATCCCTCCTTGTAACTTTGTCTCCCCTTCTCTCTTTTTCCATCCTTTCTCTTGCTTTTCCCCTCTCATCACCTTTCTTATGCCCTCCTGCCCTCCCTGTCATCTTATTTCCTTCCTCCCTTCTTTGATTTCCTTTCTCTGCCCCCTTCACTCTCTTGCTCTCTCCCTGCCCATCACCTCTTGTCTCTCCTCCCTCTCTCTATTTTGTATCTCCCTTTTCTGGGAATATTCTCTTCTCTCCCTCTCTTCCTCACACTTTTCTTTTTCTTTCATTGAATTAAACCCACCTTGTTTTTCCTTTGCTGCGCTGTTTAGATACCAGTAGATCCTTGGAAATTACCAGAAGGATTGATCAAAGGAAATCCGGAATGGGTGGTACATTTCTTTCAAAAAAGAGGAACGAACACTTAAGGAAGTTGGAAGTTTGGGCACTGAAAGTATAAGAGTTTCTCTGTGCTGAATGGATAATCTCATTGGTGTCATTGCAAATATGATTGAGGTTTTAATTCAATGGAATGTTTTTTTCTTGGAAGTTATGTGTTGTTGGTGCCTTTCTAGAATAATCTGGGTTCTTTCCTACAATAAAAATAACACCTACAAATTGAAAGTTTTCTTTAGAAAACTTGAAACAAAGGAGTGATCCTCAAAAGACCCAAACTGAAACTTAACACTTCTGTTAGCATATCAAGTTGAAAATTCACAGATTATATCAGCTGAATAGACTCAGTCCATGATGTCAATATTTTATCTTGTATCTTTCTCTGTGCTTCACTAATCTATTTTGTATCCCTTCATTTCTAGTTAAATTATTAAGGACTTACCCTTTTCTTTCTTTTTTTTTTTTAAACATTTTATTTATTTTTGAGACAGGGAGAGATAGAGCATGAACAGGGGAGGGTCAGAGAGAGGGAGACACAGAATCTGAAACAGGCTCCAGGCTCCGAGCTGTCAGCACAGAGCCCGACGCGGGGCTTGAACTCACGGACCGCGAGATCATGACTTGAGCCAAAGTCGGCCGCCTAACCGACTGAGCCACCCAGGTGCCCCAGGACTTACCCTTTTCTAAAAGGCTTCTTATATAGAAAAACTTCTTCTATAGAACAAAACTTCTGTTTTGTTTCTTATAATGAATCTTCTGTTTACCTACGGACACACACACATCAGTTGGATTTTAGCAGTGTCTTTAGAGTTGCACGATCTTTCAGGAAACAAGTAATTTTTTTCTAGGCCTCTTTTCTGTGCCAACTGAAGTGAAACAGGCCTTTTTAAAAAATAAAACAATGTGGGGTGGTGGGGAGGCATCTGGGTGATTCAGTTGGTTAAGCGTCAGACCCTTGATTTAGGCTCAGGTTGTAATCTCCTGGTTCATGATACAGAGCCCCGTGTCAGGCTTTGTGCTGACAGCGTGGAACCTGCTTGGGATTTGCTCTCTCCCTCTCTCTCTCTCTCTCTGCCCCTCCCCAGGTTGTGCACACATGTGTTCTCTCTCTCTCTCTCTCAAAATAAATAAATAAACATTCAGAAAAAGTAAAATAAAACAATGGTTAAGTCAACTTTGATTTTAAAAATCACTCATGCTTATAGAACTTGTTTAAAATATTTGTTGTGATCTGGGACTTTATACCGTTTGCTCCTGTAAACACATAGATCTTTTCCAATTCTTTCTTTCTTTCTTTTAACATGTATTTATTTTTGAGAGACAGAACGAGACAGAGCACGAGTGGGGGAGGGGCAGAGGTCGGGGGGCTTGGGGGACACAGCCAAAGCAGGCTTCATGCTCTGAGCTGTCAGCACAGAGCCCAACGTGGGGCTCGAACTCACGGACCGCGAGATCATGACCTGAGCTGAGGTCGGACGCTTAACCGACTGAGCCACCCAGGCGCCCCAACCATAGCATTTGAAGAGGTTAGGTTGATATTTGGTTCAAGAAGGACTCTACCCGCTTGAGTCTTGGATTCTCGCCTTGAAATATACGTCAGGTTTGGAACTTAATTTAATTCTTGGAAAATAGTTTCTTCGTAGATTTTTTTTAATAAAAAAGAGACTTCAGAAGGCTGATCAGGTGGTCTCCACACAGGGGCCTACAGACCACTTTCTGATTTGTGCGTGACCTCTTGCGTAAGAGGACCCTGGCTGCTCGGTCAACCGGCTTAACCAACAGCTCGGGTGGCTCTGAAGCCTTTCCGCTGTGGCTGATGTGGGCTTATGTTCTAAAGTGTCCAGGCCCGTGAGAGCTCCAAACTCAGGGTAGCTCCACGGGAGTTCAGGCAGGATAATAAATGGGCTCATTAGTGATGCGTAGAATATCCATAGAGGCCTTTTGTACCCGAGACACAGAAAATATTACAGAGGAGAACAAGCCACAGAAAGAGCCTGCATTCAGTGGGGAGGTAACGAAGGAAGAAGACATTGGGCTGGCTCTCCAGGAATGGACCTCAAGAGAGAACCTGCTCAGAAAGTTGCTGGTGAAGGTGAGCCCTCTCCTGGAGCCTGCCATGATCTTATGACTTGTGAGGGGATACTGAGGGGGGACAGGCCTGTCAACTCCTGCCTTTACAGAGGAATGATCCTTTTAGCACCAACACCCGATACCTCCCCCATTTTTCCACAGCTTCACCCTACTGGGCACATTCTGTGCTCCTAAGATGGTGTTTCCATGAAGACTCAGCTGGCCAAGAGTGCTCTCCCCGCCTCGTTCTGATACATAGGCACAGCAGGACATCTCACTGCAGTTGAGCTGTGGGTTCCTAGTGCACAGTGTAGCTTAGGCTTTTTATTGTCGGAAACGTTGCCGCTCAGAATGAGACGCCTTATAATTCCGATAACGCTCAACAATTTGGATATCCTTTTATGAAAAAAGAAAGTCAACACAGTTGACATTGTCTTAAAATTGGGCTACCTTTGGAGCCGTGGTTATACGGCAACATGGAGTTTGCTTTGTGCCGAAAACACAATTTTCCAAATCCAGGTCTCCCAATCGAGTCATGTAACAAACGGCCGGTAGATGGCACCATGAGCACCTTATATCAGATCCAAGGCTGAGAACGTTTATCTTCTCAAAGCTCTTCTCAAAATATTAAGCAAAACTTTGACTGAAACGCAACCGTATTTGGACAAGCAGGTTTATTTTACTTTAGTGCTTTGTTATTAGAAACATACATATGTGTGTGTATATATTTTACTATCAAACCCTAAAGTTATGGAAAGTATCCTTGATGGTTAGGATGGACTGTAAACTTTTACAGTATTATTTGCAGGCAGATTTTTCAATTTCTTATTTAAGCTAACTTTTTCCTAATATGAGGTTTAGTGGTTATGTGTCATACCATTGCCCAGTAAAACTCAGGAGAATATTTTTTATGATCTAAGTACCCCTGTAAAAGAAACTCATTCATATAGGAAGAAGCAGAAATGCAGTATAACATATTGTGTGCTTTTGAAAAGAGCAACATGAATAAATGTCTTTATTCCAATGACTGCATCTGTACCGAGATATGTACACAAACACGTAACATAAACAATAGCTCTTTGGCCAAGACGAACACATATTAGATACAATTTAGTGTAGTACGCCATCCCTATTTTAGACTCCACTCCACTTCCAGACCTGAAGATTTATTTCCGAGTAGGAAATGACTCTTAGAATTCAGTTGTAGATACAGCCTTTGGAAGAGAAGCTATTCTTTAACTAGACAAACCATTGCCTTGGGTGGAAGTCTGAACAAAACCTTCAGCTGCCTCTTTGCAGATATTCCCCTTGCTGGATAAGCAGTCAAATGAGACTTGGTGGAGAATAAGCAAAAGTATAGGACAGATCAGAGGGTGAAAAACTGAAGTCTCATGCCCACACTGCATTTGGAATAGAAGCAAAGTCAGAGACAGTTATCAGAAAGGTGTTAATGAGAGACACTAAAGGGCCAGAGGTATATAGAAAAGGAGAAACTGTGGGAACATTCAAGACTCCAGATGAAACGTGCACGCACGTGATGACTAGCACTTGTGAGCAGGAGCACAAAGGTAGCTTCCTGGGATGAACATCGTCTGCTTATAATTTCATTCCATCTGAAGGAGCAAGATCTGCCTTCAAGGAAGCCTCTTTGCCCTTCTCGATGGCACTCACCACCTCCCCTTTTTTTTTTTTGGTACACAGTATTTGGCAGACTTACTGACCTCTTTTTAATCCCAAATATTGACTCTATCATTAATCCTGAGGTTTTTTTTAAATTTCTAGCTTTAACGCAGAGTTGTATCTTGTAGCAAATAACATAATTATTCTTTGAGGTAACCTGGCATCAAAGGGGAGGAGTCTTGGGAATGTCCAGAGAGGGTGAGCTGGTGTTGGGTTTCTATGGGAATTTCAGTCATCGGGGTTGCAAGTTGGTTTGAGGAAATCCTTCAGGAAGTTGAGTGGGAGAGGAGGGTGGCAGGAACTGCAGGAAGAGAGAATTCCTGGTCAGTGCCACCCATGCCCAAGGCCTGATGTTAGCGATCATGAGGTCGTTGGTGTCCCCAGGAGCACTGATCTATTGGGGGGAAATGCTTGTGCATGTGGCATTTGGAAGCAGATTCAAACGTAGTCGGCTTTAGGGGTCTTTGTTTCACCCTTCCTCGAGACAGGTACGTTTATGAGCTCATTGACCTTGATGCACAAAGATGAAAACAGTAAAAGGGAGGCAAGAGCAAAGCCATGTTGACTTCAGTTGAATTTGAAACATGCAGAGAAAGAAATATTAGAGTTTCCCAAATGGAAACAGAGACTAGTCTGTGGGAAAAGCCGTTTTGTTTTCAGTCTTCCAAGTAGATATTTCAAATGGCAAACCATAAAAAGTAATATGAAGATTATTGCGGAATTGCCTGAAACACACAGAAAGGGACCAGGCCATTGTTCCAACAAACAGGTAATCATAGGAGCAATATTGCTTTAGTGTCCACAGGAATGTTTCAGACGTTTAAGGGGAGAGAGCACAGAGAGCAAATATACCTAATTGCTTCTAAATGGCTAAAATAAGCTAAGTCTGATGCTTTCTACTTCCCAGGGGAGCCAGCAATATTGGCAAGTGTGGGAATTTATTCGGTTCATTCAACAAAGCAGTATTATTGCACAGTTTGTATAGTTCTAGTCTTGGTATGAGGTCTGGTTTTGAGTTGATGCTCTAACACATGGTAATGTGTGATAGTCAGCAAGTTCCTTAACTTCTCAGAGTTAAGACAATCATACCCACTTTAAAGACTAAATAAAAGCATGTTCTAATGAATATAGAAATATTATCATTCATACTGATACTTACTGAATGCCTACTATAGCCTCAACCCAGATGATCAATTACACTTTTTTTTTTCATAATTATTTATGCCCTAGATGCTGGTTTAGGACTTTGTGTCATGGGGGAGAGTTTCCCCCAAAGACTGAAAAAGCTAATGTCCAGGAGCTAATTTTGCAAGGCCTTCTGAAGACAGAACATATTCTCCCTTAGTAAAAGCATGGGAAAGGAAAGGATTATTACTATCATTTTATTTTATTTAGTATTTTAAAGTTTATTTATTTATTTTGAAAGGTGGGGGGAGAGGGGCAGTGAGAGAGAGAGAGAATCCCAAGGAGGCTTTGCACTGTCAACGTGGAGCCTGACGCAGGGTTTGAACCCATGAACAGTGAGATCATGACCTGAGCTGAAATCAAGCGTCGGATGTTTAACCGACTGAGCCACCTAGGAGCCCCAAGGATTATTACTATCATTTATTTTAAAGAGAAAGAAACAATGAGATGTATTATTGGATTTCCCCAGTGCATTTTCATTGTTATTATCTGAAACCAAGAGTCAGATGCCCAACCAACTGAGCCACCCAGGCTCCCCAATAATTCCATCTTTAAATGAGTCAAAGAGAGAGAGAGAAATTCAAACTAAAGTAAGCTAACGTGCTCCTACTCACTCAACAAAGTACATTCTGTATTTGTACATAAGCAGTTCTCTCATGAACTTGGCTGTACACCACCTGTCAGTGATAGCTAGAAGTATTCAATGAATTCTCTTAACTGCAAGAATTATTCCTGCAGAAGTTTGTTAATCTGGAGGAAGAGTAGTACCAAAATCTGTCCTGCATCTGATACAGATAGTTCCTTCGGTTTGTCTAATATCTTGATTTTGTCTATTATTCCTACTGTATTCCTAATTTATAGAATTTTTATTTGGTTCATTTTCAAATCTGCTCTGTTACTTTTTATGGTGTCCAGTTCTCCAATGAAATTTTCAGGCTTCACTTTTCTTTGTAAAATGTAGCATAATTGTTTTGTAGTCTTCATCCGTTAATTTCAATCTCTCAAATGTTTATGTGTCTGCTATCTGTTATTTCTTACAGTTGTCATTTCAAGTGTCTTGCTTTTTGGTGTGCCTGATTATTTCTGTCTATGTGTTGGACACCGCACTTAGGGCTACTTTGAGGCCTAAAAAGCCTATCTTCTAAAGCATATTATCTTGCTTCAACGAGGAGCCTGGGAACACTACCAATCTGGGAATATCTTAATCTCCTTTTAAGGCTTAAAGTTTCCTGAACAACCCAGATGAAGCTAGATGTAAATCCATGTGAAGACTGGGTTATTTTCAGTTCATCCTTCTACTTCTACTTCTCTCTCAAGGGAGAGTTTACCAGAGTCTTTGCCTTTGGCAAACCCTAGGCTTTTACCTTCATCCTTTTGATCCTTTGAAGTCCCCTCAAAGTACAGTTAAGGTTCAACATTGTTTCTCACACATCAGCAAATGCTCGCAAGAGCAAAGCAACTTTGAATCCCGGGTTTACCTCTCTGGGGTCTTGTTTTCATCTGGATTTTGGCCCGGTGATTCTTCACTATTTTGTTAGCTCTTTTAAGAAGATACTTCTGCTCTTTTAGTTTTCTTCGGTGGAAAGCCATTTAGTCTCAGTTCTGCCATGTTTGGAGGATTGCTAATGCTGTGGTTTATAAATAATGGAATTCTGAAATGGGGTATGAAAATGTGCTCAATTCAGAAAATGATGTCTGTAAAATGAAAACTAAATACAAATGAAAAGCGATAGAAGCATCACTACAGAAGGGAGCGTGAAGCCTGATTCTTCTCCTACATATAGATTCTCAACAGCGCGGAATTTTAGATTTTGGTTTTGTTTTGTTTGTTTGTTTGTTTGTTTTAAATAGAGTTTGAAAGCACCGTATTTAAAAAACCAAGAAGTCTATGATTTTACTAGGCAGTAACCAGCCACAGTATATCAAGTGGCTTACAGCGATAAGCATGCAACGCTTGCATGGGTCTATGTGTTGTCTAGCGTATAGGTGGAATTCACATCTTATTCTATCACCCAGACAGGAAGAATGGCAGCTCTCATGGCAGAAGTCAGAAGGTTCCCAAGAGATGAGGGAATATAAGGGATGACTTTTAAGGCCTCTGCTAGGAATTGTTGCTCTGTCAGTTCAGCCCACATTCCACTGACCAAAGCAAATCATATTTCCAAGCCCAATGTTGGTGAGATGAAGAGGGCATCTGAAAAACAATCTAATGTTACATAAGTATGTGTCCCAGTGAACTTCCAGATGCTAGGAAGTATTGATGTCTACAAATTAGCAAGTATTTGGTACAGATTTGGTGATGTGAAGTCATACTTTCAAGTACTAAAATTCGATGACCTTGTTTTTGTAAGTTTTCTTTTTTCTTTTTTTTAATGTTTATTTGTTTTTTAGAGACAGTGCTAGAGTGTGAGCAGGGGAGGGACAGAGAGAGAGGGAGACACAGAACCCGAGGCAGGCTCCAGGCTCTGAGTTGTCAGCACAGAGCCCGATGCGGGGCTCGAACCCATGCACCGTGAGATCATGACTTGAGCCGAAGCTGTACACTTAACCGACTGAGCCACCCAGGTGCCCCTGTTTCTGTATGTTTTCTTAAGGCCCAATGGTAATTGGGCACTCAGAGCTTTTGCACATTTGTTCCTACTTAATAACAAGCATCGAAAAATGACTGGATAGCAATTAATAAATGTTTTCAAAGTATTTCATATCCTTTTTAAAAAATTTTATTTATTTATTTTGAGAGAGGGAGAGAGAGAGCAGGGGAGGAGCAGAGAGAGAGGGAGAATCTCAAGTGGGCTCTTCGCTGTCAATGCAGAGCCTGACATCAGGCTTGAACTCACGAAACTGTGAGATCATGACCTGCACTGAAATCAAGAGTTGAACACTTAGCCGGCTCAGAGCCACCCAGGTGCCCCAAAGTATTTTATATCCTAATAGACACAGCAAATAGTGAATATGATCTTAATAATGTTGAAACAATTTTTAAAATACAATTTGATTCTTTCAATTTTGTTTTTATTTCTGCTATTATATATTTTAATATACAAGATCTCCTTTTTAGTCTCTGAATACTCTATATTCCTTATTAAAAGAGTAAATTCCTATTCTTATGTCATGAATGCTTGATCTTTCTTAGGATATCAGTGACTATCTGACATTGTTTTCTTATAGCACAGTCATTTACTCTACTTTTTTTTCCTCTTCGTTGGATTGGACCCCTCTCTTTTACATAAGAAGATGTGCTCAAATGCCTGGTGATCCGTATTGTCTGCTCATATTTAATATTTGAGCTATAAAAAGATGATTGGAACTTTGTGCATATGGGAGGGGCTTGGAGTATGTGGATTGTTAGCCGGCTGGGTGGTTTGTTTGAGGATTGTCCCCTTAGGCCAATCATATGACCTAGAGAAGACTCTTCTAAACTTCTGCCCAGATATCAGGATTCTGGAAGCACCATGGGGAAGAAGACTTAGTGGTTTCAACGTAAAGAATGTCACTTTCCACTTAATCGTTATTTTCAGCATGACACCTTTGCCTTCGACTTAGCCTGATAGCCTCCAGTCTGAATGCCCTCCATGTCCCGCTCCGAAGAGAAGGAGTCTCCTGGCTTCTGCTGGGGTAGAAGAAGGGCAGTTGATCAACTGCATGGAGTAGGACAGAGGCATCTGGGGAAGAGTTCGCTATTTCTCAAGCAGACTTCCAACAGATCCTTCTGTTTTGAGTCCATCTTCACCCCTGCAACCAGAGATATTGTACCATAAATATTTGAACCTTTGTGAGTCCCCAGTGTAATTCAAGCTGCTTGTCAGTATTCTTAGTTGTTAGCTTCAGATGTAGCTCTTGAGTCTGCTAAATGCATTTCCATTTGCCCATTAGCCTGTTAGCTTTCAAAGTGTTGTTGTTTTCTCTCTCTTTCTCTTTATACCTGTGGGTATACACTTAAATTTTTTTTTTAATGTTGATTTATTATTGAGAGACAGAGAGAGACAGAGCATGAGCATTGGAGGGGCGGAGAGGGAGGGAGACACAGAATCCGAAGCAGGCTCCAGGCTCTGAGCTGTCAGCACAGAGCCCGACGCGGGGCTCGAACTCACAAACCACAAGATCATGACCTGAGCCGAAGCTGGACACTTAACCAACTGAGCCACCCAGGCGCCCCCCCCCCCACCCCTTTAAAATTTTTTCTTGGCTGTTGCTTTTATTGAGTTTGGGGAGAGAGCAGAGGCTATTGCCATCTTTAACCAGAAGCCTACTTTACTTTTCTAGATAAAGTTTATTCTGCTTCAACCCAATGGCCTGTTTAAATGGCCATGGACTTGTTCTCACTTAGGAGGGTTCTTTCATGCTATATGATCAGGACTCCTGGTTTTAGGTAAAAACCAAAGACAGGAGTTGGCAGGAGCCCGGGAGCCCTCCATCTTTACCGTCACCCACTGTGCTGCCCAGTGCCATTGTTTTGTGCTAGTCTCTGCCCTCTGTCTCTTCAGCCCAGTGCTCTGGCCAAGCTTAGAGATGCCTTTCCTAGTAATCCTCCCCGGAGCTCAGAATCAACATCTCACAGCTCTCTCTTTATATAAAGGGTTGCTCCTCCTGCTACTTTGTCCTCCATCTGTTACCCGGTCTCAGACTCCCCTAACAGTTCAACTCCATCGCTTTCACCTCAAGGTCTACCCAGTTTAATCTTCAATGTGTGTAATCTACACAAGTTATTACTTACTCCACATCCTGAGTGAAGGCTGGTGGTAGTAATGATGGGGGGTAGATGTCAGGGTTCTAAGCCTTATTGATTAGCTCAGAAACTCAATATAAGTTTCTCTTTCTGGGCTGGTGATGGCCCAAGAAGATGCCAACGCTACGTACTTTTTTCCCCCAGTATCTCACGCTCTTGGCTTAGAAACCCTCTGCCTCCCTCTTCCCATGGGCTTCTCTTCTCCCACTTCTTGCTTATTCCACTGGGCTTTTAATTTACTGAATCCTCTCCTCTGTCTTATCTGGGCTTGAAACACTGACTCTATGTGAAGAGAGGCGCTCTGAGACTGGGGCCGTCCGTGGTCCTGTGTGGTTGAAGTCCATTTCTATCACTGGGTCAGGGAAGAAATGGGAAAATCAATCAATCTGTCACCAAGTGTTAATGAGCTTTCAGTTTCCCACTGCACCACATCACCGTCCTCTCCATCACTCTGGTACCTAATCACTTGCTGGTTTTCACTGCAGGTATGGGGGTAGGGAGTAGGATTAAGCCTCTGTACCGATGAGAATTAGAGCAAGTATGTTTTGAGGTCCCATTTGAGGGGAATCTGCTCTGCTCATACCCATACCTTATAGCTTGTTTCTTAGCCCTCCAGCCTTATAGATGGTGCAATCTCATCTTCACAGGTAGAAAAACAAGGCTGATGACAATTGTGAGTATTGGTATATTGAAACTTTAATGCGGTTAAATATATGTTTATTTACATTGGTGATTCTTAATTGAATGAGATAAATCACCTGAGAGATTTATTTATTTATTTATTTATTTATTTATTTATTCAGACCCTCTCTTTTCCAATTCTAGTATAACTTCCAAGGGCTATGGTCTCCAGATGGAAAAATCTGCCATAAAAGGTCACTGTTATTGATGAAGTACATTATATCCCTCAGGTTTTTTAGGTTAGAAAAATCTTGAGAGCCACTAATTGTAAGTGACTCACTTACTGAGGTTTGAGATGATAGTGTCCTCTTAGTTGAGAACCACCCGGTTTTGAAAATACATGGAGAAAGTGTACTCATTTAAGTTTTCAGAACTTCCAATTAAAATAGCCCCGTAGTACTAAATTGGTAAATTATAAAATTTACAAATATGTATTGCAAATACAATAAAGCTGAGTAAATTTCGGTGCAGATTAGTAAAATGTCTTAGGAAACTATGATACTGTATCATCAAGAAACTTAGGGCAATAATTCCACCACTAACTATCATTTAAACAAAATTTTTTAAATGTTTATTCATTTTTTTGAGAGCCAGAGAGCCTGAACATGAGTGGGGGAGGGGCAGAGAGAGAGGAAGACACAGAATCCGGAACAGGTTCTAGTATCTGAGCTGTCAGAACAGAGCCCCACTCGGGGCTCGAACTCACAAACCATCAGATCATGACCTGAGCCAAAGGGAGATGCTTAGTGGGCTGAGCCTCTAGGCACCCCTTAACTATCATGTTAGTAGTGTTTGCTGTGTGCCATATATTGTTTTAAAAAAAAATTTTTTTTAACCTTTATTTATTTTTGAGACAGAGAGAGACAGAGCATGAACGGGGGAGGGGCAGAGAGAGGGAGACACAGAATCGGAAGCAGGCTCCAGACTCTGAGCTGTCAGCACAGAGCCCGATGCGGGGCTGGAACCTATGGACCGTGAGATCGTGACCTGAGCTGAAGTTGTACACTTAACCGACTGACCCACCCAGGCGCCCTATTTGCCATATATTGTGCTAAATACTTTATGTAAATGATTCCATATGATCCTCTCAACATCACTAAAACACTAGGTATCTTCATGCCTATTTAACAGGTAAGAAAGGGAAATCCAGAAAGGCTGAGTCCCGTGTCTCAGATCACATACTAAGTGATAGAGCTGGGATTTGAACTCCGGGATCCCTGACTTCAAATCCCATGTTTTTAACCCTCTTTGCATATTTAATCTTTCTGTCACGGTAATGTTACTCTAGGAAGTATCACCTAAGGATGCAGTTCTTAAAAAAACAAAGAAAAAGTGGCACCCGAGTGGCTCCGTCGGTTAAGCGTCCGACTTCGGCTCAGGTCATGATCTTACGGTTTGTGGGTTCGAGCCCCGCGTCGGACTCTGTGCTGACAGCTCGGAGCCCGGAGCTTGCTTGGGGTTCTGTGTCTCCCTCTCTCTTTGCCCCTCCCCTGCTCGTGCTCTGTCTCTCTCTCTCTCTCTCTCAAAAATAAACATTAGAACAAGAAACAAAAACAAGAAATTAAAAACAAGAAACAAAAAAAAAAACAACCAAAAAGCCCCACTACCTAGACACAGATAGATGTGTATTGCAGTGGATTGTATTTAGCAAAAATTGGAAACTACCTACATCTGTCATAATAAGAGAGTGGCTGAGGAAACCATAAGAGATTTGCTCCATGCAATATCATGCAATCACTGAACCAGATTATTAGGTTATTTTGAAAATATATAGGAAATATTTATAATTATATAACTTTAAAAAGACTGAATGCAAAATGTTTACCATCAAGATTTGACCACGATAATATATGCATACAAGCAAAGACCTAAGGTTACAAAACAAGAAAACAGTTTTCAGGCATGGGATTAGGTTTATCCCCCCTCCCTCCCCCCCCCCCCCCAGATAAGACAATTTCTTGTTATTGAATTAGCCATGAACCAGTTTTAGTTTTTCTGCCTCAACCAGCAGAAATGCATAAAAATGGCAGTGACATAAAATAAATTCTTGTTCATAATTATTGCACAGATGTATTTCTTTGGGAAATATAAGAACTCCAAGATTTCACAAGTTTGGTATTTGTGTATTCATCTGTATAGCTCGCTCACAAGATTTTGGCTTTGGGAACAAGGGGAGTCTGATCTCTGTAGCGGATTTCTGTTTCAGTTTCCCACACTCAACATGTATCCCCCCTTTTCTTTTCTTTTTTTTTTTTTTTTTTTTTAAATTTTTTTTTTCAACGTTTTTATTTATTTTTGGGACAGAGAGAGACAGAGCATGAACGGGGGAGGGGCAGAGAGAGAGGGAGACGCAGAATCAGAAACAGGCTCCAGGCTCCGAGCCATCGGCCCAGAGCCTGACGCGGGGCTCGAACTCACGGACCGCGAGATCGTGACCTGGCTGAAGTCGGACGCTTAACCGACTGCGCCACCCAGGCGCCCCTCCCCCCTTTTCTTCATAACAAGAACCTCCATTCTTATGCCAGGTAGGTGGTGGGGAACTGGTTTCAGGGACGGGCAAGTCGTCCAGACCCAACCAATCACAACACGGCATCACTTCCGTCATTGTGAATACCGCAACTGGGGACGTGGAACCCAATCAGACCTGTAAGCCTCAATTTCAGAATTTTAACCAAAGCAGCTTTAAGAGAAAAATCTCCCGTTCTGCTGGGGTGGTAGAAAAGATGGAGATGTAAGCTTGGAGTGCCGGCAGCTGTCTTGCCACCAAGAGGGAATAATTTGCACAAGAATAGAGATAACTCTGAGGAAAACAGAGTCAAAAGATAGAACAAATCCTAATGATATCATCAGAGTTCCTGGACTCCTGTGTGTCTGATAATTGAAGACTCTTCACTTGTATACGCCAGTTGAATGGCTTTTCTTTTTCTTCAACGTTTTTTTGTTTTTTGTTTTTTGTTTTTTTTTTTTTAATTTATTTTTGGGACAGAGAGAGACATAGCATGAACGGGGGAGGGGCAGAGAGAGAGGGAGACACAGAATCGGAAACAGGCTCCAGGCTCTGAGCCATCAGCCCAGAGCCTGGCGCGGGGCTCGAACTCACGGACCGCGAGATCGTGACCTGGCTGAAGTCGGATGCTTAACCGACTGCGCCACCCAGGCGCCCCAAGGCTTTTCTTTTTCTTAAACTGATTTGAGTTTCTGTCTTTTGCACCTCAGAGATTATACAATATCATTCATCACATTTCCTTTCAGGGAAAAAGGGGAAAGTGCAAGATGGGGAAAGGTGGAGCAGAGGCTTGAAGCTAGGGTGTAATCATGACGTTGGAAAGGTGTATTGGGGCCACATTCTGGAATGGTTTGAAGGTCAAGCTATGGCTAGGGTATCTAGCATCAAACGGCCAATGCGATGTCTCAGAGGCTTAGCCTTTCAATCAGGTTCACCGCAAAGAACCCCTGGGAAACCAGTGACCTGCGGCTAGTAACCTAAGAGAGCTTTCTCAGAACCAAAGTTTACCAGGTTGCCAATAGTTTTGGTTCTTTTGGAACTTGCCCTACATTTGAATTAAATGGTAAATCAAGTAACCACTAATACACTGAATTGAAGGTCATCCTTCTAAAGATCTTAGCTTAATAGGTCTTGGGCAGACAGTAAAAGAATGGCAGTCCATTACAACCCAACCTCAGCGGAAGCAAAGGAGGGGCATCCATGTGGCAAAAGCAGGAGTGGAAGACAATTCCTCAAGGCAGGGAAATCGGAAGTGAAAACTTTCCCACCTGGGGTACGCTGTGTTACACCATTTACTCAACATTTAGAGAAATTCAGTTTCTTTTTCTCGAAGGCAGATTAGTTTTGTCCTTCTACACTATGGCTTTTGTCTTTTTTGTTTTCCCTTTCAAATTTTTGTTTAAACTGTAGTTAGTTGACATACGGTGCCATATTGGCTTCAGGTGATTTTGTCTTTTTTGGATGCAGTGACTGGATACTACTGGCAAGAGGGGTACTTAATTAAAAATAGCTCAAATATCTTAGAAAGAATGTCAACGCATTCACCATTAAAATAATTTTTTTTAATGTTTATTTATTATTGAGAAAGAGAGACAGAGCATGAGCACGGGATGGGGAGAGAGAGAAGGTGAGACACAGAATCCGAAGCAGGCTCCAGGCTCTGAGCTGTCAGCACAGAGCCCCACATGGGGCTCAGACCCACGAACCGCAAGGTCATGACCTGAGCTGAAGTTGGACGCTCAACCAACTGAGCCACCCAGGCAACCCACACCATTTAAATTTAAACCCAAGAGGTATTAAATATTTGCTTCAACTCATCAATAAGGCATTTTCTCCCTTTGCTCTAACCCCCCAAGTCGTATTTCCTCTGATTCCTCTGTGAGCGTATCTACAGAGTAAATACGCTGTAAGTAAATACGCTGGAAGTGAAATTGTTGTGTCCGAAAACAGGCATGGCAGTTCCAACAGTAATGTTTTATTTTTACTTTTGTCCTTTAGAAACCATCTGTGTGATTGGGTGAGTTAATTAAATAATCTGAATTTGACTTTCTCTGTCAGAAACCCTCTGACTTTTTCTAAGAAAGATCCAAGGCAGTAATAATAATAGTGAGAGTACAAACTTTGAAATCCATTTTTTTTTCTAGAGGACAAATTAGAAACATTATGAAAGTATTTCTGATATTTAAAAAATATATATCACTTAAGGACAGTTGATTGGGATTTCAGTGAAATAAATCAGAAAGAATTCTGTAACCATATGTTAGCTGGGGAAGAAAGAGGTCATGAGGTGAGACCTTCCTGGTTTATGCCTCCTCTCTCCAATGCCAGGACCATGTGGGAGGATCGTGTTGATATTAATGGCCGGATATATGTTTGTGTGGGAAGAAAGAAATGCTTGGAGCATTATTATCAGTTTCAGAAGTTTTGTGTTGTTCTCCTTTGCAACTAGCATCGATACATGTAGATCCCATAATAAAATTTTCCTTTTTTTTTTTTTTTTTTTTTTGATGCAAAGGCTAACTAATGATTTGCATTGCTAGATGGAAACATAACCTTAATGCCAGGATCGTGTTTCTAGTTAGGGAGGCAGGGGCTCCTAAATCTTTGTTTATTTCAGATCTCAATTATGAGGTTAAATTGCAAGTTTGATAGTGTCTAATCCATAATTAGTACTCACGAAGTATTTGTTAAAAGAATGAATGGGTGTATTAATTACAGAGTGCATTGCAATGTATCTTTTCATTAAAAACAATTTGTATCACTTTGAAGAAAATATTCCTTGTCATTGCCTTTGTGTTCTCAATTAGAAAGAAAGATAACCTCCATGATCAAGTAGGAAAATTTATAGAATTTCTGGGTTCAACTTCTTTTTCAAAAATAGCAGAAGATACCTCAGCTGTTTTTTGAATGAAATATTATACCTCCATTTTCAAGGAGAACAAAGTATCTTTGGCATGGCCAAGTAAGGGAAGGAAGAGCCTTGATCTAGCAGGGGAAGGTGGAATTGGATGGAGTCCCCTCTGTCCACCTTTCCCTCATCCGTGGATCTGATTTGTGGGTCACTTTGGAGAATGGTTTTGTGGTACCAAGATGGGAAGAGATGAGAAGAATTAGAAGTAATAGCCACTTGATGATAAGGCATGTGAAGACCTTCACATGGTTCAAGATGTGAGCCTTTTTCTTTCTTTCTTTCTTTCTTTCCTTCTTTCTTTCTTTCTTTCTTTCTTTCTTTCTTTCTTTCTTTCTTTCCTTCTTTCTCTCTTTTTCTTTCTTTCCTTTCTTTCTTTCTCTCTTTCTCTTTCTTTCTTTCTTTTCTTTCTCTCTCTTTTTCTTTCTTTCTTTCTCTTTCTCTTTCTTTCCTTTCTTTTCTTTCTTTCTTTCTTTCTTTCTTTCTTTCTCTCTCTTATTCTTCTTTCTTTCTTTCTCTTTCTTTCCTTCCTTCCTTCCTTCCTTCCTTCCTTTCTTTCTTTCCTTCCTTCGTTCTTTCTCTTTTTCTTTCTTTCTTTCTTTCTTTCCTTCTTTCTTTCTTTCTCTCTTTTTCTTTCTTTCTTTTCTTTCTTTCTTTCTTCCTTTTCTTTCTTTCTTTCTTTCTTTTCTTTCTTTCTCTCTCTCTCTCTTTCTTTCTTTCTTTTCCTTCTTTCTCTCTCTTTCTTTCTCTTTCTCTTTCTTTCCTTTCTTTTTCTTTCTTTCTCTCTCTCTTTTTCTGTCTTCTTTCTTTCCTTTTTCTTTCTTTCTTTCTTTCTTTCTTTCTTTCTTTCTTTCTTGCCATTTCTGAAGTAGAAGTACAAATGGAATTCTAACATGTAAATGCAGAAATCCACACGGGGGGGGGGGGGGAAATGTGTTGTGACTGAATGACAGAACAACAACAGCAACAACTAGGCTTGGAAGTCACATACATGTGAGCTTCACATTTTACAAGTTGTGTGACTTTAGGCAAACAGGTTTCCTCATCTTTGCAACAAGGCGATGCTAAGAGACTGAAGTAAGATAAGACAGTTTGCAAATCCTAATATCTTCTTTCCGCTAGCATTGAATACTTTCCCGTGTTCAAGGATCCAGGAAAGGAATGGATTTAAAAAAATTTTTTTTTTAATGCTTATTTATTTTTGAGACAGAGAGAGACAGAGTATGAACGAGGGAGGGTCAGAGAGAGAGGGAGACACAGAATCTGAAACAGGCTCCAGGCTCTGAGCTGTCAGCACAGAGCCTGACGCGGGGCTCGAACTCACGGACCGTGAGATTATGACCTGAGCAGAAGTCGGACACTTAACTGACTGAGCCATCCAGGTGCCCCAGGAATGGATTTTTATGTAGTGGTGCCTCTTGTGTTAGAGTTTGTAGTTTGTCGATCAACAAAATGTAGATTCAGGGAACCAATCCTCAGGACTATAGAGGTTGTCTATACATTTATTTATAGACTAATTTATTTCTTAAAATGGGACTTAAGAAAACTTCTCGCTTAGTTTTAATGTTTCTCACCTGTAAAGTGAAGGTGTTGGTATGATGGGAACTTCCAGCTTGCCTTTGACTAAGAGGAAGCTGACAGCTGGTCACGTTTGAATGCTGGTACAAGACAGATTACAACTTTGGGTTATTTTTTCTCCTGGTCTTGAGCCCTCTTTGAAGGACCCCTATTCTGTGTCCCCACTCTCTCTTCCCTCGGTAAGACATTTACTCCTAGTGTATCTTTGGACTATCTGCAAACTCCTGAAAACACGGGAGCTGCAGAAACATAGCTCTAGGATTTAGAAACAATAAGTTGCCACATCATTGGGGGAAGTCACAACTTAAGTCAAAAAAGTAGAAAAACTTGTTGATTTCATTAAATGTAAACAAATATTTTATTTTTATTTATTTATTTTTTTGCCTTGGTGTTGGAAATGAAATCTAAAGAAAGACTGCAAGGCTGGTAAAATGTTAGGATTTTTTTTTTTAATTTTTTTTTAACGTTTATTTATTTTTGAGACAGAGAGAGACACAGCATGAACGGGGGAGGGGCAGAGAGAGAGGGAGACACAGAATCGGAAGCAGGCTCCAGGCTCTGAGCCATCAGCCCAGAGCCCGACACGGGGCTCGAACTCGCGGACCGCGAGATCGTGACCTGAGCTGAAGTCGGCCGCTTAACCGACTGAGCCACCCAGGCGCCCCAGGATTTTTTTTTTTTAATGTTTATTTATTCTTGAGAGAGAGAGAGTGGGGGAGGGGCAGAGAGAGAGAGGGAGAAGGGGGGAGACACAGAATCCGAAGCAGGCTCCAGGCTCAGAGCTGTCAGCACAGAGCCCCACGCAGAGTCCGACGCAGGGCCCAACGCAGGGCTCGAACGCAGGGCTCGGACTCACAAACCGTGAGATCATGACCTGAGCGGAAGTCAGACACTTAACCAACTGAGCCACCTAGGCGTCCCTGTTGGGACTTATTTTTAAGGCAAAATATACTGTGGTCTCCTTAAAGTGCAGCAAAGAGCTAAATTCCTACCCACCGGATGTAGAGACAGCACTGTTGGCAAAGGGAAAGTCAAGTCTCTGGGCCCAAGAGAACCACAAAATGCAGGGACTGGGATTCCCCACCCTGCACTGATTTCCTCCTTCTTCTCTATTCTTAGGCTGTAACTGTCTCTAACCGGCTGGCTACTTATGTTCTTTCTTCACCAAATTCCCCGAGGAAATGGTCCTGCGGAATGACTTGTAGCTAAGGTGTTCCACGGAGAAAAGAGAAATCTTGGAGGCAGGCCCAGCAGCTCAAGAGTGAATCCACTTCCCTCAGCACACGCACCTCATCCCTCTTTGGATACGGTCCCTCAACTATTAATCTGAGCTTCTGCCGTGGGTTCTAGGGACAGAGAGATAAAGTGCTGGAAAATTCACCACGACTTGGTAGGGTTGAGACTCATGACCCTTAACTGTCCCCCTGAGTGTAACCACACAGTTGTCCTGTGGAGGAGAAAGTAATCAGGGCAAGCCTCTCACAGAAGGTCAGGATGGTGACACCGTGGGAAAGGGATACACTAGAGAGCTGCAGATTGGCGTAGGTTAAAGCGAACATGGCAACGTGGGGAAATCCATTTATGGGGTGCTTACCTTGAGCCGAGGGCATGGATTATTTTATTCAATTCTCGTAACAACCCTGTGGGGTAGGTTGCCACTCCCATTTTACAGGATAGGAAACTGAGGCTTAGAGGTTGAGGACGACCTTGCTAGTAGGTGGTGGAGTCTGGGTCTGATCATCAGACCCTTACCTCATCATCAACGTGAATGTTTCCCATCTGCTCACTTTGAACAGTCCCTCAGAGATACACTCCCTCCGTCTCCATCCCCTTCACACCTCCCCGTGGTGCTGGGCAGCTGTCCGTGTCCCTACCACTCCCTCCTTCTTATTTCTACTTAACCTGACCATGTGGCCAGGTTCACCACCAGCCTCATTAGATTCCATCTGAGGGACTCAATTTCCCGTTGCCCTTGCCATTGACCTGTACTCCCTGGTTCCACAACCATCAAATCCCCACCCAGATCAACCTTCACGTACTGACTTCTCAGTGCACCTGTTAAGAAAAACCACAAGCCAGTGTTTGTACAGTATTTTTTGGTCACTCATCATTATTCAACATTACCAAACCCATCTATTGTCGATTCTGGTTTTTATCATATGCTTCACGGAAGCTTTTCTAAGTCGCCTGGAACTCAAATATTTATTGTATTCATTCCCATTCCTACTTTCCTCTGAGATGTACGGAATCCTTGAAGGTTACCAATGACCTTCTTCTAATAATCAAGTCATGTGCCATTTTCTCATGTCTGGCCTCTGCAGCCGACGGTCTGGCAGACCACCTCTCCTTTTCGAGAATTTTAGTTTTGTAAACACTCTATACCTTGTCGATGGAGGCAATACATCTACCGCTGTGTATTTTTTCCTGGGAAGCAGTATTCCGTTTCCAACTGCATGCTAGAAGTCTTCATCTGGATTCAGCACAAGCCCCTGAACTTAACATATAAAAAGCAAAACTAATCATTTTCCCATGGAAACCAAGCCCTTCTCCTGAGTTCTTTTCTTTTCTTTTTTTCTTTTCTTTTTTCTTTTCTTTTCTTTTCTTTTCTCTCTTTTCTTTTTTACCCCTTCCCTTCCCTTCTCTTCCTTTCCTTTCCTTTTGCTTTTTTTTTTTTTTTTTTTTTTTTTTAAATCTGGTTTCCATCCTGGAGATCTCCTTTCACATCCCCAGGGCAAACTTGAAGTTCTGTGCAATCAGTCTTCTCCATTTCCTCTGACACCCCCTCTGAGCACCTCTTCAACACCTTGGTTAGACCTGCAATTACCTTAATCTGGACTCCAGGCTTCAGCTCTATCGTATCAGCATCCTAACGCACATGTCTCATGTTAATAGTCTCCCTACTGAAAACAAAGATAAAATCTTTCAAGGGCAGCTGGGTGGCTCAGTTGGTTAAGTGTCTGACGTTTGGTTCGGCTCAGGTCCTTATCTTACGGTTCGTGCGTTTGAGTCCCATATCAGGCTCTATGCTGCCAGTGTGGAGCCTACTTGGGATTCTGTCTGGCTCCCCCTCCACTCCTGCTCTCTCTCTTTCTCTCTCAAAATAAGTAAATAAACTTAAAACGTTTAAGAAAAGGTTTGAGGGGCGCCTGGGTGGCGCAGTCGGTTAAGCGTCCGACTTCAGCCAGGTCGCGATCTCGCGGTCCGTGAGTTCCAGCCCGGAGTCGGGCTCTGGGCTGATGGCTCGGAGCCTGGAGCCTGTTTCCGATTCTGTGTCTCCCTCTCTCTCTGCCCCTCCCCCGTTCATGCTCTGTCTCTCTCTGTCCCAAAAATAAAAATTAAAAACGTTGAAAAAAAAATTAAAAAAAAAAAAGAAAAGGTTTGAAAAAATCTTTCACTGCCAGCTGTTAATTGCTGGAGTAAGGACTATTATCTCAGGGTCCTCCAAAATAGATTTCCAAGTGGCCTTTTCTTGCGTTTCCTGCTCTTCCCTAACTTATTCCTCTACTTCAAGAAACGTCTTTACATAGCTCCAGGAAATTACTTTACGTTTTCCCACTTGTGAGGCTTTGCTTTTAAGGGTCCTTCCCTGTAAAATGTCTCCCATTGGCACTCTGACCTATGGAAAGGCATTCTTTCTTCAAGGACGACCACAGGTACCATTTCTTCACGAAAATCTTTCCCGAACCTTCCAATTTGATGGGGTTCTTTTTTCCTCTTACGTATTTATTTTAAAAATAATTTATGGCATATAGTGGGAGGTCACCTTTGAGGGTAAGTTTGTCCTTTTTCATTTTTGTTTTTTTGAGGGTAAGTTTGTCTTTGTACATCTTTGTACAAAGTTCATCTTTGTACACTTAGCACATGTGTGATGGTCTGCTAATGAATAGCTCTCATGAAGAACTGAGTTGAATGTGCTTTGCTTACCGCTACCGCAGATGCGGGGAGATATGATGCATGGCTCCTCCTCTGATGAAGCTTAGAGACATATCGATGAGAACAGATAGGCAGAATTAATGAGTTATCTGTGGAGAGCTTTTGATTAGTGCTACCGACAGTAAGTACCGAGTGAGTTGGACATGAGATAAGTTCTTGGTGGAATGCGCTTCGTCTGGCAATAGACTCGAATTTACTCTTCAAGAAAGGCTAAGAGTCGAATTGATGCCCCGGGGGTGGTGGGTAAAGATATTCTAGTCTGGGCCTGGGAGGGAGAGCTTTATTCTGCCGCTCTGTCATCTCAACCCACCGGTCCTGGTTCTGTTCTGTGAGGCTCCTAAGTCTGTTTGCTCTTCAAATTTCAGTTCTTCCTTTCTCTCCTTCCCTCCCTCCCTCCCCTCCCACACCCCCACACCTACCTCCTGTTCTTCTTCTCTTCCCTCCCTCCCTTCCTTTCTTTCTTTTTGGTTAAACATCCCCAGTTCCTGTAGGCCTGTCCCTCATATGACAGCATTTCTAGACCCTTCATCCTTTCTGGTGGTCTCTTCAGACCTACTGCACTTAGATGAGGCTCCTCGTTTAAATGCACCTCCAGAACTGGATACACTACGTCACAGACGGCATTTCCAGGTCAGAGAGCGGTGGGATTCGAATTCTACCTCTCTGTCCTGAGTTTGTACTTCCATTAGAGCAGTCTAATAGCACATCGACCGCTGGCTCTTAGGGACAAATGAACACGTGAACATTCCTGCCCCTTCGCATACCTCGAACACTTTTAAACGGAGGTTCTCCACATGCTTTTACGAGCACTAATTAATTAAGCATCGCCACACCTCGGTGAGGACTAGGGACTCACTGCTTTCAGTGCGGAACTGTGGGCTCCGTCTACGTGGAATGCTAACCGCTATGCCCAGCAATGCTGTGAGATGGAGGGCCGAGACCATTGCAGTCAATGGAAACTGCAGGGGGAATTTTAGGGAGGCAGAATGTAATTACTTTAGTTGGACTCGGGCCAGGATTCTGGAGTTAACACAACTGCTCTTAGAAAGTCTGCCATAAGATCTCTGGTGACCACAAATGGCTAGGTCTGTGGTTTTAGGTTTCATCCAAAAGGTAAACAGCTCAGTGCACAGTGCCCCCAACACCACGCAGGGCATCGATTCACACGGACCCGGAGAGGAGAGGCCACCTACTGAAAGAGAAACACCATTTCCTGAAGTACCTACTTGTTCCTGGGAGGTCTCTGATCCTCGCCCCAAAGCAGACCAGCCCTTACTCAGCTAGTAAGAACTGACAGGCTCACCAGCACAAAGTGGTGGGGCTGCCGGACTAAATGATGTGCTTGTCATTTTCCCCCGTGTTGTCCAAGATTCCAGCAACAAAACAGTAGGGAACTCCCCATACACATTTTTGCTCAAAACACATTCGTTTCTCCTCTCTGTAAAGTGCCTGGATCCCACAGTCCAAGTTAAACACAACTGGAATTTCCCTATAAGTCAAAAACAATATTAATTCTGAGCCCACATATTTTTCTTCTTGTAGGGTATGTACACATTTACACACAGCACATGTTGCAATCTGCAAATGGTAGAAAGCTCTGGAGGAAAAAACAAAAAGGGAGAAATGCAAGGGAACATATTTTTAACAAGAGAGCAGAGGAGATTTGGTGGGGTGTCTGACCCGGCAATGAGAATTTTCCTCTGTGGTCTGTCGCAGGAAGAGCAGAGTCTGGCATCCTGCCGTGGGCAGACGGTTGGAGGTTTCTCTACCGCACAAATCTTCAATGAGGGTTGCTTCTCGGTGGGAAGCAAAGAGATTCTTGTAGAATATGAGCGCGGCACACAGCTGAACTCATGTGTCCCTGACTCAGGCTGTACAGGAGACACCGAAGTCTCAAGTCTCAAGATTACCATAGTCATCTTTTTCAAATTAAAATGGCAATGTAAAGTTTTGTAAATGTTAGTTCTTCTAATTGACAGTGGCTTGTGTCATGAAAATAAAGGCACTAATATTTTCTCTTGGTTTCTTTTCTATCACTGAAAGTTCATTTTTCACTAACTCAGACGAGGTCTTCATTTTTATGAAGACCCATGCTGACCCCTAAAAATCTGATTTTTTTTTTCAGTTAATGTTTGTGCCCATCTGGTTTGAATTTAGCATTCTTATGAGTCATTTCACTGTGATAGGAACACTCTGCTATAGAAAACTTCTGTTAATATTTTAACATTTTAAATCAAACACCACAGAGAACATTACCTAAGTCTCCATGCAATTATGGAAAACCGTGCCCTCTATTTGTTCATGGTTCCTGCCTTCACGTTTATTTTCTTTAAATTGAACATCGTACATGGTAAATAAGTGCCTACTCCATATGTGCGTTCAAATACTTCACCAGCTTGGGCCAACATATCCCCTTGCAGCTCAAGAGCCTTTCGGAGGCAGCGTTTGCCCGAGGAAGGATGAATAATCCTCTAGGAAGTCCAATGGTCTTCTCAGGGCTGACGCTTAACCTGTTTAAAAGAGCTTGGTTTATTTTCCGATCAACATTGACTTAATAACTTACATTTTTACTACCCAAATTTCCTGATTTTGAAGCTTGAACTCATTTTCCTTTTACCGCTGGGCAACATTTCTCAAGGTAGTCTTTAAGGCGAAGTGAAGGAGGAAAAAAAATGCCAGGAATCTCTTTAAGAAAATACAGCAGTGTCTCCTCTACCTTCTTCGGCAAATGGATGGTTCCCAGGGAAGCTAGATTTGGTTGTGTACTTAGTCAGAAAATTGAATCTGCACATGGGGTGGACATAATTTAACTTAAAAAAATAAAAAGAGGATTTTGAAGTATTATTTGTCTATATTAAAAGTGAAGTGAGCACGCCTTAACAAGCCAACCCATTTTGTCCTTTATTTGTTGTATTTAAAATATTTCATCTTGATTTGGGAAGGAAAAAAAAACAGCAGTGGTTTAAATCAAGTGTTTCAGTAAGGAGCAGGCCGTTTTTAAGGTATGTATGAGTTCCACACTTCAACAAAGATACAAATGAACTCCAGCCCTGAATGAATAATAGGGTTTCACTCCCCTGTTCCCCCATTAACGTTTCTTGAGTTTATTTCCTAATCTGCAGGACTAAAGCTTAACAAAACAAAGCGCCTTACCTGGGCTCTGGGCACCAATTTCTTAAGATAACTTCATCCTAATTCTCATTACATTTTAGTTCACTGATGGCGCTTGGAGAGGCTTAAATCAAAATGGGAAAAATAATAACCGTTGACTCACAGAGGTGGGGCCCAGTTACTTAGTCTTTGTTCAGGCAAAACATGTGTTGGAGGCTATGAAAGTTTTGCAAAATCCAAAAATGGGGATTTTAGCTGCCACATGCCCTAACTGCAGATCCCAGGCTAGGCATGACGAATACGTTTGTACTTCCCATTAGCCATATTGTTGTGACTGAATAAAAAATGTAGTCTTTTTCACACAATTTAATTAGAAGTACCAGATGTGGTGTTGTATGACTGATGTCAAAATACGACACTTTTATGTAAACACTTTAACTTAATCAATCAAGTAAATAGCGCTCACTATTTTAAGGCATTTCAAATCTGCTTGGTACAAATACATTATTTTTGTGTTATGCTAAAGAGATCACGGCCAGCTGCAGCATCATTAAGAGATTAGGGGAATAAAGTTAGATTTTACTATATTATTTTTCAAGGGCCGGCCTTTACAATTTCCTCCTCTGGGAAAGACGGGAAGAAGACAGGGTTAGAAAATCCTTTAATTTCGTGGTGCCAAAGTTCTCCTTGAAGAAAAGCGCATGTTCCACCCCCAACAAATATTATTATTAAAATGTATCTTCGCATTTCCAACCCTTCCGGCAGGGGGTGGGGATGGGGTTGGGAGGTGGAGCGTTTCTCTGGGGTTCCGCATGGGAGCACAGCCATTAGTTCCCGAGCACCTTTCCCTGGCCTGCCTGGGTTGAATCCTTGGTGAAGTTCAGGTTGCCCTGGATCACAAAGGTCAATGGAACTTCATCAGTAAACGTCGTGCCTCTGCCCAGAGATGTTCCCCTTTGAAGAGCAAAAGCTTCGGGGAAATCTCAAACTAAGTGATGCGAGAAGCTCAGGGTCTCAACTTCGAAGTGAGCTACGGTCCGCCGGTGGAAAAGACTGCATTTTTTTAAAAAAAATTTTTATCGTTTATTTATTTTTGAGACAGAGAGAGACAGAGCATGAACGGCAGAGGGTCAGAGAGAGGGAGACAGAATCCGAAACAGGCTCCAGGCTCTGAGCTGTCAGCACAGAGCCCGACGCGGGGCTCGAACTCACAAACCCCGAGATCATGACCCGAGCCGAAGTCGGCCGCCCAACCGACTGAGCCACCCAGGCACCCAAAGACTGCATTTTTAAAAAGATGCAGAGAAGGAATAGATTTTAGACTTCCTCGGGGCAAGAGCGGCTCAGCAGGGTGACTGAATGCGCATTTCTCATAAACTGGGTTCTCCCTCGGCCCTGCTTCCCCAGTCCTCTTTTTCTTCCCTCCCAACAGGACGTTTGTGACAAAAAGAGGCATCATTCTGGAGAGAGAGTGGTTGGGAGAAGCAGTGTGTAAAGGGAGAAGCCGATGGACATCTCGCTAATGTTCTAGAATATTCTGGGAACGGAATATTCTGCGGAACAGTTCTTCCACGTTGGGCCACTCACACTACGGTTTACGAAAATTCGGTGCTTCCTGAAGTGGGGCGACTTGGTAGCTTGGCTTCATGTCTCGTGGAAACTGAGGGAGGCCGAATGAAAGAAAATGAGACTGTCACCCAGCAGCCTCTAACTTTTCCCGCTTTGCGAACTATGGACGGAGAAGAATTCTGCCAAAGGGAGAACTTGATCTGTCTCTGTATTTTGTATATATTTATATATTTAAAATGTTTCATTTATACGTATAATATCTTTTTTTTTTTTTTTTTTCCTTTCAGGTAACATTTATTTAGTTTGCTCGCATCAAAACGTGTTTTGTTTGGTTCGGACAAGGAGATGGCTTTAAAACTCAAAACGGAACGAAAGATGAGCTTTACCAGCACCTAGGTTGTCAGAATTCACTTTTTTTTTTTTTTTTTTTTTTTCTGTTTTTACTTTTATTTGCATGTATTTCATGCAGAATTTACTCCCGGGCCATAAGTTTTTGTTTCTTCAGTTTCTTCTGGGATATCTTTTTCTTCTGTGCAACCTCCTCTTCTGGTTTAGGAACAATCTGCTCTTTTTCAGTAAGGATCATCTCAATGTGGCAGGGAGAGCTCATGTATGGGTTTATCCGACCATGAGCCCTGTAAGTTCTACGCCGCATTTTGGGGGCTTTGTTCACCTGGATGTGCTCAATGACCAGAGAATCTACATCTAAACCCTTAAGTTCAGCATTACTCTCTGCATTTTTAAGCATGTGCAGTAAAAATTCGGCACTCTTTTTGGGCCACCGACCCTGTGTCCAGCCCCACTGTTTGGCCTGGGCACACCTACCAACTCCACCATTGTAGCGTCGGAATGGCACACATTGCTTCTGCAAAGTGACATCTTTCAGATACTTGGTGGCTTTTCGGATATGCATACCCTTGATGGCCTGGGCAGTTTCCCGTGTGTTCTTAAAGTGAACACAAAGATTTGAACCTCTTGATTTGCATGATTTTGTCGGGTTTTCCGGGTCAAGTGAATATCGAACCATTTTCAGAGATCACCTCAGGCCGCTTACGGGAAGAGCAGAATTCACTTTTAAAAGCGAGTCAAGAACCGTGAATGGTTCTGCGCAGAGAGGTGGGCAAGATTAAATTCCTGTCTGGCCTCTTGAAAAAGGTTTGAGATTGTTGAAAAGCTTGTGTGTGCCGGGAGGCACTTACACCGTTTCCGTGCCAAATCGGAACTGGTTTAGTCGGAGTGGTCTCCAGGGATTCAAAATTGGGAAAATGCTGAGGAACCGGTGACTGAGTTTTCTATGAACTTCTAAGAACGCCCTTAGCAACTCTTAGCTCTCTGCTGCGCCACCCGTATCATGAGAGCACATGGACGCGTCTGCTCAGACTTTTCCTTGGGTCCCAGGATAGTGGAGGCTCTCCTGCCCCCCCTCGGCCCTCCTGCTACCCTCCCCCCTCCCATCCAGGTTTCCTGTACTTTATCAAGGGCGACTTACTTTACTGATCTTACTTAGGTTGCAGGCATTACCTGGGAGAAAACAATAAGTGAGGAAACCGAATGAACTTGCAAAGAAGAGGTGTGGGCTTTGTCCTCCTACTGGATTGATTTTCTGGACCACACAGCATGAATGCAATCAGTTGGTGGGTCTGCTTTTTATGCCACTTAAGCTGGGTGAGCGGGTTGTTGTGTACTTTGAAAAGCTACAGGAGTCCGGCCGGCACACGGATAGTTTTGCTGTACGAATCCCAAAGTGCCAGAAGCCCTGAAGGGATTTATTTTCTTCGTTCTCTCCATTTCACTCTTCATATTCTTTTTTCTTTCTTTCTTTCTAAGGCATCTCTGTTTACTTTGGCAGATGTTTAAGTCTAAGTTAAAGGTGGGTGGAGGCATTCAGGGAAGGAAGTGTGTGGGGGGAAGAAAATGGAAATGCGGTGGGGCCGGCTGCCACCCTGTTTTGCTTTGCTGGAAGACCTGAATAAGCATCAGACCAGTGTTTTGGAAGAAGTTCTTCTGCAGGAATCTCGTTCTGTCTCTCTCGTGCTGATTGTGCATGGTGGGAGAGGGGGCAGACGGGCCTGAGATCTTCTGGTTCACTCATGAACACTTCAGAGGTTGCTCCCAGAGCAAACGGTTCCAAAGAATCTCCTACACCAAGGCCAGTGGCCCGGCTGTTTACGGTTGGAATACTTTCCTTGGTCTGTCTTGTAGTGTCCTATTTTCTAGTGCTCAGCTTACATGGCAGTTTCTAGAAACTACTGCTCTGTTGCCAACCAATGAAGTGTTAATTATTGAATAATTAAAATCAATATCCATACTGCATCCAGCTCCTTCCTGCCTCAGGGTCTACACATGCTGTCCTAGGCTGTCCCAGGATGTTCTCCCTGCTTGGGACATTCTTACCTGTTAGTCACCCCCAGCAAACTTCCATTCATTTTACACATTTTCTATTCGGGTCTCAGCTTAAAAACGTCATTAGTGACATCTTCATTGTCCCCTTGCAGGCTGGGCAAGTACCACGGCTCCATCCCTCACAGATGATGCATCTGTCCCTCATAGCGTGTATCTTGATGGTAATTTGCTAGCTATTTGGGCAATTATTTGTTTCACATTAGGCTTCGATGCTGGACTATGAGATCCTGGGAGCAAGACTGTGTCTGGCTCACCACCGTATCCCCAGAGCCCGCCCTGTGATAGATGCTCCATGCTTATTTGTAGAATGAATGAACCAGCAGGTGAAGGTTGCTGCTCACTGGTGCTGCTGGAGGAGGGAGGCAGTTGCTACCATTTATTGGAGACCAATAAACTATTAGCTCCAAACAAAACAGCAGCAATAATGATCGCGGTTATTCAGAACAGTTAAAAGCCAGTTTCAGCATATTCACGGGAAATCTGATTTCAAACAAAGATAATGAGGAGGAGGGTGTGTGGTGATCGCTGTGTTTCTCTGCAGTATGTAGTAATGCTTCTTCCCAATTGCGTTAAGCAATCTTCATAATTTTCCAAGTTTCTCACCCATTGTCTTGGTGTCCTTTCCCTTCAGTCCTGGTAATATGTGCACGTTTAGTGAATTTGCATGCTGGGAAAGTAGACTCCTACTTTGAAATGCTTTCACTTCACTTTTTTCCTTCAAGTGCGTATTGGGTCTTGATTACAGAAGTCACAGTTGCCAGCAGGTGACATCGGGTAAAATGCTTCACCTCTGTGCCTCAGGTCGCTTAAATGTAGCAGAGGGTTCTTGGGATTAAATGAGATGATACTTGTAGGAAAGCGTTGAGCACAGTGCCTGGCATACAGTGAGTTTTTGATTGATGTTAGCGATTATCACTAACAATGTTAGTGATTGTCATTATTTTTCTATGTCAGGAACCGTGTGACACAGGTCATCCGAGCTTAAAAAGAGGCGAGTTTCTCTCTCGTGAGTTCATGGCTTGTGAATAACTGGCACAGACATGCTTGAGAGTGTATTTCCCTTTCTACAACCAGCCAAGTTGACAAAATGGCCGTCAATGAGGGTTTCTCCCTGCACTCACTGGGCGTGATGGCCCATAGCTCTTCAAGTGTTCTGGCAAAGCTGAAGGATGTTAATGGTGCCCCACTTCCGGGGGCATTCCCACACCCTGCACCCTCCAGGCCACCCGCCACCCCCCCTCCCCCAGTCCCCCGCCACGCAATGGGGTAGTGTCCCGTGGAGTCCACGGAGTCCTCTACTCCATACCCCCAGGGCATTTGAAGGGCAGGGCATGGTGGTAGTGTGTTGGCCATCGGCTGTCGTGCTTGGATTATATTGAGCCTGGGTGCTGCTGGATACGTGGTTGAAGGTTCAGAGAAAATTGTTCACAATCTGTGAAGCATGTGAATTATATTCCTGTGACATTTAAAAATTCTTGGCAGAGGGAGAAGTGTTGAGTGAAAGGTAATAATCCACTGTTACCTTCCCCTTTATTTGACTGCTGTAATAGCTGTTGGAAAGGCCTTTGAGAAATCTGTTGAATGAGACTCGTCATTGTGCTTCCCATTCGTTAGATAAGCCTCCTTATTCTTCGTACCGTTTCCCACTGGTGGTGTGCAATTAAAAATACCTTTTCCATCGACATGCAATTGATGTTCAGTCCCCAAGAGATTCACTTCTTAACACAATGGGTTCTAAGTGAAATTGAGGACAAGCTTTGGCCATTACTTTTATAGGTGAAAATGTTTCACAAGTGACTGCTGTTTCTTTAAAAATGCTATCTCAAAAAAAAAAAAAAATGCTATCTCAGCCTTGTGGGAAACTGGCGTTTGTTTTTGGCAAAGTTTGGATGATAATATAGAAGTCTCCAGTCCTATTTCCTGGAGATTTTCGCCCGGATGTAAGAGAAAAGAAAATTCCAAAACTGCATAACTTAGCACCATGAGTGCATTTGCATATAATTTCTAATTTTTCTGAAACAATGTTTACAATACAGTTTGGCAGTTGTTCTTTTGTTTTCTTTTAAGATTTTATTTTTAAGTTATCTCTATACCTAATGTGGGGCTAGAACTCACAATCCTGAGATCAAGAGCCACATACTCCACCTACTGAGCCAACCAGGCACCCTAATTTTTCTTCCTGGTTGATTTCTCTCTCATTCGTAGCTTCGCACTGACTGTATTTGTGAATATAGTTAATACAGACAATTTACTCTGTACTGAGTATTGCTCTAAGAACTTTACACGGATTAGCTTTATATATGCCTTACAACAATCTTAGGATAGAGTAGCAGTATTGTGCTCCTCTAGAGGGAAGGAAACAGAAGCAGAAAAGAACTAAAAGGAGTCAGCTAAGGTAAGCTAGTAAGTAGGGGAGCTGGGATTTGAACCCAAGCAGTCTGGCCAGGGTGATGCTCCATTGCCATTTAAGTCTTAGTCTGTGCAAAGTGAACCACGGGGAGGGCCTATATAGCTCAAACCCAATGACTGTGGAAGTTATGGAAGAAACTTGCAAGGCAACCAGTAGCCTCTGGGTCTCGATGCTGGAGAACAATGTGCACGTGGGCCCTTCACTGGAGGACATTCATTACTTTCCTTCTTAAAGTATGGAACCCCTAAGGATCAATTCAGTCTTTATGACCAAAAGGTTGTTTACAGAATAAAATAATAAGAAAACTTTCTTTTCAGTGATGATTCCATTGAAGAAAATTATCCCTTGGTTGTATTTAAAACATATAGTCTCTTTTTGGGCTTACAGATACGGACCCTATAAATAACACCAGACAGTTGCATGCTTCTTTCTCCTTTGTTCTGCTTGGCATGATTTTAAAATATGATGTGTCTGAAACTTTGTTTTCAGTATGAAATACTGCCTCTAAGAGGACACATAAGAATAAAGGCGATTTCTGTGATGAGTCCACTCAGGCTGAGCCTGGAATTAGCCCGTTCTATCATTCGTCTTTCCCTGTTTGTTTGCCTTCTCATGTTTGTTTTAATGAATTCAATTTCGTATACTCCTCTTTGGTCCAGTGGGATCAAGTGTTAGACATAGACTGAGTTTATTGACTTCAACATCTGTTTTCAGAAATCTCAGCACTTCTCACCTTAAGTTGGAAGCTGCTGAGTTCTACCCCAAGAACGAGGTACACTTTGAGCAGTTAGGGTGAAGAGTTTACCAGGCCCTCTTAAACGTTCATACCTTTTATGCCTTCCTGAACAGAGCTCTAGGGATGGAGCAATGTGGTCTCGGCTATTAAAGATAGTGGCCAGGAACACCTGGTCACAATAAATATAGGCTCCTTCTTTCAGCCTTCTCTGTGGTCTTAAAATGAATCTACAAATTTTAAAATTTGTCATTTCCAGGATTATGATAATCCTAGGTAATGAGACATTTTCACAAGTCCCACATTGTAAATCCGATGCTTGCCTATTTAAAAGGCCATCTCCAAAGGAGATGGAATTTTGTTAATTGCAGTTTCCTGGATTCGGCTCGTACCAACACCAGATAGACTTAAAAATCAAGAATATTCACAAGGTATCTAATTATAAAATCATTAAAGCAAATGAATTCCTTGAGTGCTATTTTAAGAAATTGTCCACCACACTGAAAGTAGTTGAGCAAATTCCTGTAGTGTAGAAATAAATTTGGGCAAAGCCTAAATATTTGCGGGCTTCAGTGAGTCTAAAATCTTTTTTCAAATAATAACATTTATTGGTATGTTTCTAATTATGAAAGTTATTCATGCTTATTTTAGAAAACTTGAAAGGAAAAAAGAAGAAAACAAAACCATCTTCGATCTCACTCATGCCTGAAATCTTGACATCCAAGAAAAAAACAATTGTATATTCCACTGAGGATCCTCTTTCAAAGCAACTATATTTTGATTTTAATATGCACTTGAATTTAAAATACAAACAAGAAGATATCTGGTAACAGCACCAATTACAATGACTCTGTACCCTGTTTTCTACTGGTAGGGCACCCCAATTTAAGATACACTTTTCCTCACTCTTTTTCTTAGTTACTTCATTCAATGATGAAAGTAACATTTAATTATGGGAAATTTGGAGGACATAAAAAAAAATCACTCTCAATTAGCCCTACTTCTCCTGTAGATATGCACCAATATTGATATATTTTCACTCAGTCCTAAAGCTTTTCTTTCTCAGCTCAGCAGGTGCTTTCTTAGGGATGGATTGGCATAGGTTTGCTTAGAAAGGCAGGCAAATTTGACAATGTCAGGCCATGAACCAGGGTCAAGAACTGTGTAAGGGAGGAGTTTCCGATAACTGTGCTCTCCGGGTAGAAATCTGTGGGTCGGGTGTCTAGGAAGGGAAATGAAAATGATCTGTTCCATAAAAGCAAATTCAAATGTATTGGGTGCCGAATGATCTGTCAATCCACAGCTCAGATTTGCTAACAGTGATTCTTTGATAGGGAAAAGTGGCGCTAGGTCCTTATTCCAACGTGTGCTCCACCACGATGTGGTTTTTATTTCCCTATCAACTTGGGAGAATAACCAACCCAGCAAATAGAATTGAGCACGTAGTAGGTCCTGGATAAATGCTTATTGAGCACAACTGAAGAGATAAAACTTACCATCTGGAATGCAACCTCACTTAATACCAAATTGTTTTTGTGAACGACCTATAACTGAACTTTGTAAAAGGATGTATCTAGTAAGTGAATGTGGACATAACTTAATATGCACTGAATGGGGCGGCGATAACAGTTGAAAAAGAGGAAATATGAAGACCGGGAAGAATTATTCATTCAACAAACCATTATTCTTATCTCAGTAAATATCTGTAAGTATATATCTCTAAGTGCATAGGTACAAATAAAATTTTCTACCAAAATGTCATGGGCTGTGGTGCCGATGGTCCTATTTTTAGAAAAAAATAAGAGGAGCTGAAAATGTGAAAAAATAGACAATGTCAGAGACCAAGAAATATGCACAAGAAATGCACCCAGCGACGCCTGGGTGGTTCAGTGGGTTAAGCATCTGACTTCGGCTCAGGTCACGATCTCGTGGTTTGTGTATTCAAGCCCTGTGTCAGGCTCTGTGCTGACAGCTCAGAGCCTGGAGCCTGCTTAAGATTCTTTGTCTTCCTTCTCTCTCTGCCCCTCCCTTGCTCGTGCTCTGTCTCTCTCTGTCCCTTAAGAGTAAATAAATGTTAAAAACAAAAAAGAAATCGAAAACCATAATGAGAAAAATGTTACATTTGTACATTAGCAGGATTCTTATTTTTGCTTTCACGACTTTTACAGTTGCATTGGCTTGACTCAACCAATTTCATTAGCGTGTCATTTTGGCTTAGGACTGTAAACGATATGCAAATAACCTATCTAAAATAAGGGCCAGTAACCCACATGTTTGGAGAATTTTTTTTTTTTTATTCCTTGGAAAATTCCTTTAATGTTTGGAAAGTGTCAGTTGTGGATACTGTCTACTCAGCAGAGAAAATAGAATCAGTGAACGTTCCTCTGCTTTCACAGATGCTCATCACAATCTCTGAGGTTCTGAGACTCAGAGGGTCCGTATTTCTGGAAGGGTGGCCCATACACCACCTCTGGCAGAATCACCTAGGGGATGATTAACATGCGGATTCCTGGGTCCCAATCCCGATCTTGTGGAAGAGAATATTTACGTATGGGGCCCCAGAAATCCAGGTGACATTTATGTACACCAGCGTTTGGAAACTTGGGGTAAGGTAAATGGTTGGAGGTTTTTGTTTCAAGATGTAGGTCAGCCCAGAAGAGAACGGACGAACTTCATCGGTTCTCTCACCAATAGGGGTCACTCACTCTTTAGTCTTTTTTTTTTTTAATTTTTTTTTTCAACATTTTTTATTTATTTTTGGGACAGAGAGAGACAGAGCATGAACGGGGGAGGGGCAGAGAGAGAGGGAGACACAGAATCGGAAACAGGCTCCAGGCTCTGAGCCATCAGCCCAGAGCCTGACGCGGGGCTCGAACTCACGGACCGCGAGATCGTGACCTGGCTGAAGTCGGACGCTTAACCGACTGCGCCACCCAGGCGCCCCACTCACTCTTTAGTCTTAAACTTGGTTCTAACTGGCTAAGAGACAGATAACAAAATCCACATGAGTAGGGTGAACTGGTATTCGACAGAGGAGAAAACTAGAGGTCTCTTCTCCAATGGGGAAATCAATTTTGGGGGCATCATAGTAATGATAGTAATGATAAATGCCATCTTTTGATTACTTCTTTCTGGTTCAGCACTTTTCACGTGCAGCTGTGAGGGCTCCCATTCGATCGTCCCAGTAACTTCGTGAGATTGACACATCTTTGCTTTGTTGATGAGGTCTCTGAGGCTCAGAGGTTACATTTCCTGGACCGGGCCTTCTTTCTAGTAAGTTATGGAGATTTCTGATTCAGAAACTGGGGCTTAGCCTCCCAAACCACAGTATTTCCACAACTTTCATAAGCCTCAGCTTTGAGGGCAACTCCCACAGAAAGCTTTAATGGAAGCAACCCTTCCTTGGATCCAGCTTGAGCAGTTGGGGTCACACATGCCATGTTGGGACCCAGTAGCCCTGTCAAAAGCTACAAGCAGAGAGAACTCAACACAATTATCATTCTCTATTGCTTTCCGGATTCGGAGATTTGCTGTTCTTGCTCAAATCATGACATGGAGTGAGATCTAAATGCCCACCGTGGGTGAAGATACATTGTTAAGTTAAAAATTTGTAGGGGCGCCTGGGTGGTTCAGTCAGTTAAGCGTCCGACTTCGGCTCCGGTCATGATCTCGATGCTCGTGGGTTTGAGCCCCACGTCGGGCTCTGTGCTGACAGTTCAGAGCCTGGAGTCGGCTTCGGATTCTGTGTCTCCCTCTCTCTCTGCCCCACCCCTGCTCATGCTCTGTCTCTGGCTCTCTCTAAGTAAATAAATAAATATTTTTTAAAAAAGAAAAAACTTTGTTAAGAGTGCTAAGAATTTTCTGCTTCTTGATCTGGGCACTTGTTCAATGATTAAATCCAACCGGTGAAAATTCAGCAAACTGTACACTCGTGAACTACGCCCTTTCCTATTTGTACATTACACATCGTTAACAAAAAATAAAGCTGTAGTCTTACTTTGAATTATGTAACTTACCTGCTGAAACTCACCTCCTCTCTGCCATCTTCCCTTGGTCCCTACTCCCCCTTTCACTTCCAAGTCAACACGCAGTTTCTGGTGAGAAAATGGTAAAGCAATTGCTCCAACAACTGCATGTAGAATTATTTGTCAGACCAAAGATTCAGAGTAGGAGTTAACCCTGGTGGAGGAAATGGTCTGTTTCCTTGTTGAATCCTTTTCATCTCTCGGTTGCAGTAATCTTAAAAGTTTAGCACATTTTCCTATTATGTTAACACATTGTGTACTGATCAGGCAGACCCAAAGCATCTTGAATGTGCTTTAAAATTTTTGCTTAAGTAACCTCGCAAGACTCCCACATTCTTCACTTCTGCCTGTATTGAGAATCAGCGGTTACTTTTAAGTTTTAATAAGTTTCATATGTCTTGTAGTGAAACTGTGTTTGGTTAATTCCAGCCTTTAATTAGTAGCCTCTGGATTGGTGTATACCAGACACGGGGATGTTATTAGCATGAACTGAAAGCTATGTGTGTTACTCTATAACAGATCAAAACAAACCTTGTGTGCTCTGACAGCATTAAACCCCACTGAGGCCTGACCAGGATATGGTTTTCAGTTGTAAAAGAAAATTGTAATTCACAAGTCCTTGCCAGATGTCGTACCCCAATACCTTAGCTTCATTACATCTACCCCAGAGTAGGTGGTCATAGGAGGTTCAGCCAAAGGGACTTGGTTTTTTAATCACTTAAAAGTTAGATTTAGTCAAAATAGTTAAATAGGCATATTGGTGCATCTTGGGGTTTTTATTTTTGAGCTTTTTAGTTTTTAAAAAAAACATTTGGGATGTAAATAATACTTTCCAATTTAGGGGCAGCTCCTAAACCCTCACATGTAACAGAAGGCCTGGCTCTTGACAGTGTTAAATCAAGAAGAAAACTTTCCTCTGTGAAATGTAAATGAAGCAAAACAAGACAAACAAACAAGCAAAAAACCGCTATTTTAAGATAAAATAACTGGAAATGAGCACACCCGGATGAAAACACAGATTTAGCAGCTGGTGTCTGTTTTAACGAGGAAACAAATGAGTTCTAAGATATTCCTTATCACAAAGCCTTCCAGCACTGTGGATGTCATCAAGGGCAAAACCATAAAAAAAACTTTCAGTAGGTTGACCGAGAAAAAGAAAAAAAGAACCAGTGTATTTTTGAAAACTAGTTTGATTGGCAGTGGCCTCTGAAGTGTTGAAAGGTATTAGATAAAGTTCCAACGCTAATGCAAGGGTGTATTTACAAGTGACTCACGTGGTGATGCCAGGACAGAGATTTTTCTCATGTCACAGTCCAACACAGGACTCTGAACTCCTGGACTTCTGGGCAATTTGCACACTCTTTTCCTAACCATTGTGTTATATGACTTTAGCAAAATACACATTTTGTAACTTACATTTCTCATATCCTTTTTTAAACTGTTAGATTTGTGAGTGTTTTCTTTGGGTAGATAATTGGTCTTATTCTAACTTGTTTCAATATAACTTCAATATAATTTCACAGTAATATCTAATGCAGGTGGTAGGGTATAGTAGTAGCTTTCACCTTACAAGCAAATCATATTTTGTCTGGCTATAACTATAAAAAATTATTCTCGAGGGAATGTTGCAGCAAGATTTTTTTTTTCCAAATGAGATTTTACTGTAGTAAAGGTCACTGCTGAGTTCCAATGGTTTAAAAAGTAAATTATTTTATATATATATATATACACACACACATATATATACATATATGTGTGTGTGTATATATATATATATAAATACACATATATATACATATACACATATATACATATATATGTGTATTTATATATATATATATAAATTTTTTTTCCTATAAAGGAATAACTATAGAAAGCAACTCCAAGGTATTCTGGTTATATACATAATTTGACACTAAGTTCCCTGTTGACTAATTTGAAAGATACCATTATGTTTCTTTGCTTTTAGAAGCCCCTGATTGCCTATCATTGACGAAGGAGCAACATTTTAAAACGCGATAGAAGGAAGTTCTTTTAAAGAGATCCCCCTCTCTCTTTTCACACATCTTGAACTTGTGAGGAACCAAATAATCACATTTTTGAGAAAGGGTGTTTTCTTTCATCAACACCAGGAGCAAAAGATTTTTTTTTTTTTTTTAAGCTGGCTTTTAGGATCTCCAATGCTAATTTGTGTGTGTGAACTAAGCAATAAAACCACACAGGCAAACCTGAACTAGGCTCTGAGGTTGGAGAATAAATTTGAACCTTCTTTGGAATTTTTCTTTTTTGGCTTGTTTTCCTCTCCAGATACAAACCACAGAAGCGGAATCTGTTGCTCTTCATGCTGTGTATAAATTGTTGTTGGCACCGGCTTTTTGAATGATATTATCCTCTAAGCATCCTTCGGAGGGCTAAAGTTTTACTCTTTTCTCTCCATTTTCAATGTGAAAATTTCAAGAAGCAACAAGAGCCAAAGGTATTTTAAATCATCATCTTTTCAGAATTTTCATTAACAATTCATTTTGGAAAAATTTTCCCTTTTTCGCGTTAAAACAGGTAGATAGGGAGTTAGTTCTCTCTCTCTCTTTCTCTCTTTTGCCTACAGTGAGAAGGACTTAAAATCATTGTCTATGATTAAACATTTTTTTAATTGTTTATTTTTTTAAATGTTTATTTATTTTTGAGAGAGAGAGAGCGTGTGAGAGAGCGCGCACAAAGGGGCAGAGAGAGAGGGGAGAGAGAGAATCCAAAGCAGGCTCCATGTGCAAAGCGCTATGTGGGGCTTGAACCCATGAACTGTGAGATCATGACCTGATCCAAAGTCGGCCGCTCAACCAACTGAGACACCCAGGGGCCCTTTTATTGTTTATTTTTTGATAGAGAGAGAGAGAGAGAGAGACAAAATGCAAACAGGGGAGGGGCAGAGAGAGAGGGAGACGTAGAATCCAAAGCAGGCTCCAGGCTCTGAGCTGTCAGCATAGAGTCCGACGTGGGGCTTGAACTCACAAACCTGGAGATCATGACCTGAGCTGACGTCAGATGTCCAATCGCCTGAGTCATCCAGGCACCTCTTATTGTCTATAATTGTAATAGGTCTCCATCTTTGAAAGGTTATTAATTAAACAATCTAAGAAAAAGTAAAATATTTTATAATTAGTAAAATCTTATTTCATAAGGATTGAAAAATACCTGATTCTCGACCTTTATTGTTAGGATTGTTAGAAGTTTTAATTGCCACTAAGTTTTTGTAAAAAAATAAAAATTGATGTGTTGTATTTTGAATTATCATTTTATTCATACAAAAAGATATAGGAATGCCTCCTAATTTGTTGAGTGTGTGTGTATACATGCGTAGAACAAACTTTCTATTACTTCACTTTCTACCTATTTGGAATAAAAATGGCAATAATAATTATAGCAGAGGGTTTAAAGTGGAAAGACCTGTTTTCAGTCTTCATTCTGCCTCATGACTTTAGGTAAGTTCTTTAATTTCTTTGAGCCTCATGTACTCAGCTCTAAAAAGGAGGAATTAATAATACCAACCTCAAAGATTATTGTTAGAGAATATTACCATAGATAAGTATCTCTATAAGTTGCTCTCCTAAGACATTGGTGGTAAGTAAATTGCCTAAAACGATGAAAAGATAGTGGTTAAGAGACAAATCTTTGGAATTAGTTTCAGAGTTCAAAACTTAGCTCTGTGTGTTATTATTAGCTTTGACAAACTTTGACCAATTTCTTTATTTTTCTGATTCAGATTCCTCACCTATAAAAAAGGGGATAACAAACTTAACTCAAGGGGTCACCAACAGGATTAAATGAGGTAATATATACATTGAGTGCTTAGCATAGTCCCTTGTACTTAGTAATCACTCAATTGCAGAGTAATGTAATATTATTACGTTTTTGTCTTTGCCAGTGGTAATCACTGTCGGTTCTTCTTGGGTAATCATAATCATGACTTCTTTTAAAGATGGCATGTCAAGCATTTATATCTGAAAGCATCTACACAAATGAAGTAACTCAGTTGAGTGGATATACATAACCTTCGCCAATACAGAATTTTAAAAGAGTACTTTGTATTACTAGCAAATGCTCGGTCTTTCAAAAATATTTTCATAGGACAGTTATCAATCAAGGCCTATCTACATAAGCTTTCAATGATTATGTCACCGTGAAACTTCAAACAAAGATACCTGTAACTGTTCTTTGTTCAAGGACTTGAGCTTAAGATGCTTTGGCCACAACATAATTATCTTTCTACAGTGTTTTCCCTTGCTATTGATGTCAAAACCCAATGCTTGCTGTAGGGACTTCTCTTAGGACTCAAGAAATTCAGCAGGAGTCCAGCTGTCCGCCAACTTCAGAGACCAGCTAAAAATGCTGTTCGCTGAAAAACACTGTGAAAGAACATTTTGACAGTCATGTTAATTTTCCACACACACGCGCACGCACGCGGCACACCCACACACAATCTCGATGTTCTGGGGAATAGATCGAACTGGAAAACAGTCCAGGAAACATTCCCCGAATCTAATCGCCCTCGTCTGTTTTCTTTTGTCGCCACAAGAAGTAACAGTAGCTGAGAATAGACTTCACTGCAACCAATTGTGTGCATAAGTGTCAACAGTGAGATCGCCCAAGGGTAAACAACAGAAGGAAGAGGTCTTGGAGACGCGGCTCATGCTATGCCTCGGAATTTTCACTATAGGATACAGTTGGAGGGAGCTCTTGCATGGGCCTGACAAAGACGAGGACACCACCACCCAAGGCCCATTGCAGCTTCTCCGGGATGCTCACTGGCGGAGCTCGAGGTCTTTTTTCACGTGCTTGAGAAGTCAGATTTGGACCCTACCTTTGTGCGACAAAAGAAGGGGAGCTGGGAGAGCAGTTAGGGGTGCCTCGGAGACGGTGGGTACGGGGGTGGGGGAGCAGACGCTGGCGGCAGATTTCATCAGCAGAAGCGGTCTGGTGTCTGACTCAGCTCGCCGTGCAAAGCCCCCTGCCGACGCCGCCCCACCTCTCAACCTTCCCAGGAGGTGTTCTTTTGATCGGGAGACCCCCAGAGACTCCCAAATCATGCCATTTTGCCTTTGCACATGCTTCTCCTTTGGCCTGGAAAAGTCCTCATCCTCCTCTTGGGGGACCTGCTGTTTCAGAATTGCTCGAACATCGCTTCCTCCATAAAGCAAGCCTGCCTCCGCTAGCCCCCCGCCCCCCTGCACCGCACGTGGTATGGGCCGCTCTCTGCTCGCTGCTCCTCGTACATCGCAGCTAAGTCAACCCGCCCTCACCTTACTGGACTGCAGTCACCGCTTTATGTCTCTCTCCCATTGTACCCCTGAGTCAGGCTCCTGTTGGATTCCTTTCTGCTCAGCGCACAGCGCAGCACCTGGCAGGAGGGAGTCCCCCTCCTCCGTTTAACCTGAAATAAGGGAATGTAAACGTGACTGAAGCAACCTTTGTTTGCATTTTAATTCCGTGATTGCTTTTACAAGGGAGCTTAAATGCGATGACCTCTTAGGAAGTTTTTCATCCTGAATATTGATTGGGAGGTGAATAAATTAATTTTCAGGTGTGAAGAACTGATTATAGTGGTATCACTGGGTGCTTTTGGGAAGAAAAAAAGTTTTTCAGGATTCAACAAGTTAAAGAAATGGGGGATTCAGCCAAATTTAGAATAACATACGTAAAATTCCAGGTTTCATCAGAACCTAGCGTATTGTGTTTTGTTGCCTTGCCTACATTTTAAATTCCTTAGGGGAGGAGGGAATGTTTTGATTCTGTTTCCCAATAAGTAAGCACAATGCTTGCTAGGTAGTTAATGCTCAGTAAATGCCTAGTTGACACGACCCACACGCGCAGTCCACATCTTGAAAACCGGTGGAAAGCCCGGTACGGTGTTTGGTTAAGACACATGTAAAAAAGACATCAGCTTTTCACTGAATGGCCTAAAATACATAGTTAATTCATGAATACTAGAATAGGTGGTGTAATCCGTGCATGACTTGGGGTCCTCCCAAATCCCTCGTCGCCCAGTGACTACAAGGAAAGAAACGCAGCCTCAAGGGCGTTTTTCCAATGTGGAGCTTACTTACATTTATGTGTATTGTGTATTTTAGAAATTCTGTATCCGCTACTGTACCCAAAAGCTGGCGTGATGTGAATGTGCCTCTAGTTGCACGAAAGATTCCAGCCGTGAGAACTTCCCCGGACAACCTGTTTTCTCTATTTGCGTGAGGGAGAGAGAGCAAATACAAGAATTTCTCCCGTGCGGTACTGACTTCCTTTGAGGCCCCAGAGAAGCCATTTGAACACTCTTCCTTAGTTCCTCCAGCTGTAAAATGGAACTAATAGTGACTAATAATGTATTTCACGAGGTAACTGTGCGCATGAAGTAGTCATTGTCTCGCGGTGATACACCCTGAGTATGAAATTCTGGTGACCCTGTTTTTTTCCTGCCTGAACATTAATGTTTTCGATCGCCTTGGTTTTGCAAATCCCCGAAGTTCATTTAAATACCCAAATCCAGTAACTTGCCAGAGAGAGGGTTTAGTTCTATATTAAGAGCTCCATTTCCGGGCAGAGGCCTTTCTAGAGAACAACGGCACTTACCATTGAGGTAAACAATGTGAATTCCTCGCCCAGCTATATTGCAAGCGTGGGCAGGTCCCTAAATGTCTTGGCTCCTCTGCTTTCTTTCAGGTCCTAAAGCAAAGCATCTGGGCCCCCACTTACAGGATTGCGAGAGGAAAGGGGTGACACACGGGCGAGGTGTTTCCAGCTCTGTGGTACAGGTCCCAGAGAGCGCTATTTCACAGACGCAAACGCTGAGTCTCCAGAGAAGCAAACAGGCTTGCCTTAAATCATGTGACAAGTGTCGTCAGGAATAATACTCCATGCATGCCCTGGATCGCAACCGGGCATTTTGGCCTTATCGCTCTCTGAGGAATCAAGTGCCTACAGAGGGAGGGTTTTCTCTCAGAGAAACCATCCTTCCCACTTTGATGGGAGTCGACTTTCTTTCACCTGTTAAGCTAGTTTTAGCCTCCTGCTAAAAACGAAGCACATTTCTTTTGCCGGTCGTTTCTCTTCCGCCGCAGGAGAGGAGAGGAGGCGAGGCTGCTAGAGCTTGAGGCTGAGCAGAAGAGCCTCGTTAGAACATCCCATTGAAGACTTACTGGCTGCAGACAACACTGTTACGTGGCTTGTAGAAATCAAATAAAGTCTTGAGAGGAGGCCAGAAAGTCAAAAAAATGCTGTTAAGTCTCTAGTCCTGTAACGATGCAGAATAAGTAAAGGGAAAATATAGGGTGTAAATTGAGTTGTAATTCCAACTAAGTCAATGCAGTCAGTTGTGATGGCCAAACAACAGAGGCATAAGGGCTTAAGGACCCCAAATGTTACAGACTCTGGCTGCTACCCAAACACCCTTGCAGCTGAAATAAAAAGAGTCCTGTATTCTTGCAGAGACAAAGCTTTAAAGACAAAGCAGCAGACCCTCTTGACTAGAAGGGTTTGCAATGGATATATTGCTAGGAATCTTACGCCCGCTCGGCAGAGACTGGGCAGGCTGGGGAAGCAAACAGGTTTTGTAGAACGCCGGGTTTTGTGTAATGCCTACCGTGTTCTTGGCACCCAGTAGCCTCATTGTTATTCCTGTGCATATTGGTTTGTAGAACAACAGTATACGGACACAGGACTCCCTGGGTGGGGAAGAAAGGGACCTAGCATGATTTCTTCAAGGCGTCTCTGCGAGTTCTGTCTCTTTGGGTCTGGGCTGAAAAGCGAAGGAGAGAAAGACAAAAAAGAATAGCTGGCATTTCCAATTGCCTTTAATCTCCCAGGCCCCATGCCAAGTATACGTACCGTATCTCATTTAACTAACACGCTAAATCCATGAGGTTTGTAACCTACGTCTGGTAAGTAAAGAGGACCAGAGCTGGTCTAGGTGAGCGATGGTGTAGTCATTAGAAGCTGGGGCTCTGGAGCCAGACCAGCTGGATTTGAACCCCAGGTCCTCCACTTCCGAGCTGCATGACTTTGGACAAGTGAGTTCACCACTGTCTCATTTACAAAGTGGTGTGAGAATAGTGCCCCCCACCACTGTGATGATTCACCAAGGCTTTAAGAAGAGTACCTGACATGTAATAAGTACTCTACCAATGTTATTCGTTCTTATTACTGCCCAAGCTCATAACCCCCCCCACCCCCCCATAACCGGGGTCGTGGCAGAGCAACACCCAGAACTCAGGGCTTTCTGAAGCTCGAAGTGACTTTTCCCCTCACCCTATCACTCCACCGCCTACGTAAGAAGAGAGGATGTGGCCAGAGAAGGCAGAAACAATGTCCTGAAGCAGTTTCTAGCTGCTTCTACACTCCGCCCCCAGCCATTCTCACCACCACCAACTGTGTTTATTTTATTTTTATTATTTCCGATTGCTGCCACTGACGGCCAACAATCAGAGGAGTACGGCAGCTCGTGTTTACTTTTGTGGTGTCTCACTGATGTTGTCTTCTAGTAGTGTGTCCCCTGTGCTGACTCCTGCCTGTCCTTGGCATGCAATGCTTCTTGCAAACAAGAGAAAAGAGAGACGGTTTTCCTGGTGTTCCTTGTGAACTTAGAACAAATAGCTTTGGCGGGGGGGGGGGGAAATCATCAATTCTATTCCGTGTTTAAAAGGCACGGGTGTTTAGATGTTGAAAGGGCACTGTCTGATGTGATTTCCTTGACATAACCCTTTGGACTTGGCTTCAGTTTTGACGAAACACACAGGAAAGCTCTCATCATCGGCTTGGACACTTACCGCTCCCCTCAGAGCCCTGCAAAGCTTTCTGCACAGGGAGGGGAGGACGGATTGCATTCTCTTATGCTAGCAGCTGGCGGTCCTGCTCTAGTGGCCTCAAAGTCCAAGGCTTTCTCTGCAGGGTCTAGTTAGATCTCAAGTAGGATCTGGAGGTCTTGACTGTGACCAAATGAGGTGTACAACTCATGCTACCAGTTTAGAAGAAGACAGCAGGGGTTAGGTGTTTTTTTTTTTTTAATGTTTATTTATTTTTGAGACAGAGAGGGACAGAGTGCAAATGGGGGAGGGGCAGAGAGAGAGGGAGACACAGAATCTGAAACAGGCTCCAGGCCCTGAGCGGTCAGCACAGAGCCCGACGCGGGGCTCGAACCCACGGACCGTGAGATCACGACCTGAACCAAAGTCGGACGCTTAACCGACCGAGGCACCCAGGCACCCCATGGTTTTTTTAATTTTAATCATGATTTTAATTTTTCAAAACTTAGAACTAGATGAAGATGTCCACGTGACTGTATTCAGAGGGTTTGCACGTCATAATCTGGAAAATTTGAATCAGTTTGGTCCTGCCGGCAGGCCTTTCTGATTCTCCAATAGGTGAGAAACAGCACGGTGGCAGACCGGCTGTTAAAATGGTGCAGGACGGCAGGGACCTGTCAGCAGCCGATGGGGACATCTTCCCCGGGGTCTACGGTGTCACTGTGTTCTACGGTAGGTGGCCATCGCTTTGCCACGGACTCCATACATTAGAGTCCCAGCAAAGATCTACCCCCTCGTTGGGTGGGACACCAGGATTCAAAGATTTGAGTTATGTATTGAAGGCATTGCTGCCCCAGTGGAGCCCAGGAACTTGGCCTTTGCCAGCAGACCCAGCACTAAGAGACGCTGCAGCAGTCTCTGGGGGTATTTAGACCCCTTTGCCCACCTGCCCCCCTGGCTCCGAGTATTTACTGGAACGCACCAAGGGCTGCGCGCTGTTTTCACTTCGGAAGGAACGAGCCCACCTCCGGCTGTCCCGGGGAACCCTTGTTGAAGAATTGCAGCGGCTCTAGCTCAGGGTAGGCTCACCTCTGTTCTTGGATGGATGCGTTCATCTGCAGATTGAGCATGTGCTAGCCAACACCCAGAATCCTTTAGTCTGAACTCGGCTCAATGGAGAAATATCCCTTCTACAACACTGACACTGAATATGCCCTCGGGTAGAGCACTCACCACTTTCAGGGTTCGATACAACAGATAGTGTTCACACTGGGTCAGAAAGTCTTCAGCAAAAGATGATAGAGTTGTCAGGTTGATCCGCTCTTAATTCTGGGCGAATAGCTCCCTTGCTGTGGTGTTGGGTCTGGCTTCTCTTTCTGCTGGTCCTGTTATCTCCTCCACCTTGGAGCTGGGAGTATGTGTGGAATGATAGGTTAATTTTCGTGTTTTGTAGGATCGGCGATCAAAGAGTTTTGCTTGATTGTTTGAGAGAAATCGCAACTCAGCTTTAAGGGAAACAATGGAGACACCTCTGCTTTTTTCTTATGCACACTGGCCTCACTGCCAATCTTGCTGGGGAAGGGGTGGATATCTATGGTTGGAGGTGACTAGGAAAGCAACTTGTCCTCTCATCTCTTTTTTCCGAGGAGGGTGAAGAGTCACTTCATATGGGGGGCAAAATGCCTATCTGTCTCCTGGACAAGTTCACCAAAGGCCGTTCCCTGCTGGAGAATCGGGACTTGTCCCAGGTAAAACTGCTGTCTGTAAAACATGTTGCTTCCTATCAGAGACCTCCATTAAGGGACACACTTGAGCTCAGGGACTTCTTACCTCCCCAGACCTTTGAAGAACTCATCTCTGAGTTAGATGCTGCTGATTCCCGTACCGAAAGGAAATGTTTTGAACTTGTTTTGCTTATGAAGGAGTGATACATCACGCAGCCCCTTTAGCCGTGGAAACAATGCGGTTAGTCACAGTTTCGCTTCGTTCCAGGTTTTTCACGTTAACGTGGTCTGCGTAGTAAAAGCCTTGCCAGTGAAGGGAGAGCCAGATTTGTGGCACGGCCCATAACACACGTACATTACTGAGACCACACACAGATTAAAAAGATAAAGGAATGCATTGCTTTTGAGCAATGACCCGCGTGCCAAAAATGAAGTTTCACCCACAATAGACCAGAAGAATGCAAGAGTTTGGTCTCAGGATAGCAAGAGTTTCCTTTTCTGTTGTAGTCTACCTTTTAAAAGGATGGCAGGGACAACATTTTACAATTCTTTTGATTATGCTAGTTTCACAGTTTATGGCTGAAAAGGCAGTCAAGACCACCTCCCTTCCACCGGCAACCATTGCAAGGAAGCAGCCAGACAAGTCAGGGTTCAGACCTTTGGCTCTGGAACTAGACTGCCTGGCCCCCTTTCTGGGTGACCCACTGTGTAACTTTGGGCCTCAGTTTCCTGTAAAATGGAAATAATCACTGTATTGTTGTGTGAATTAACTGAGGTAATACAGGTAGGGTGCTCAGCTAGACCCCAGTAAGGTTTCAGTTGTCTGCTGTGAGTACAGTAAAATCTTGCCCTAAGTCCAACGATGTGCTCCCAAAATCAAGTTGCATAAAATATGGATCAATTTACTCCAACATTATTAATATATCTTTGGTCGATCTGTACTGTTGCAAAAAGCACGGAGGAGACAAGGTAGTACAACTGACCATTCACCAAACCAAGAAGGTTGTTGAAGAGGACCCTTCTTGAATGCATCCTCTTCCAGAAAATGAAAGTTTTCTTCTATCCTTCTATCTCTCAGTCCTTTATAGAGCTGGGCTACAGTGTAGTATAATCACAATATGTCTGAATTGGTATAACAGGGCAGGGGAAACATAGAAAGTGTTGCTTATTATTAGCTAGGTGTCTCGGACCTGCTTTTAGCCTTTTTAACCGACAGCTGTTGGTTCTGGAAGCACATTAGAATCACCCAAGGACCTTTAAGGACTTATTGATTCCTGGTCCCAGGACAGAAGGAGCAAAACGTAGTCACCAAGACTTCAGATCCTGTCTCCATCATTTTTAGCCTATAGGACCTTTAACAAGCTATTAGCTTCTCTTTTTCCTCATCTGTGAGATGGGATTGTTGTAAGGATTCAAGATAATGCATTTAAAACTCTGAGCCTATATCTCAGCATGTGGTAAGTGATCAATAAATACTATTTGTTAATAACCTATTTTCTCTAAAAAATCCCAGGCTGCAGTGTCCTCTACCTCTACTGAGCTCAATTATAGAAATTTTGCCTTCAAATATGGTCTTGGGTAAGAACTGGTGAAGGTCTCTTGTTTTACAAATGAGAAAACTAAAGCACAAAAAATTGCTCAAGGCTACACAGCCCGTTATTAGCGGTGTAAAACTCAAACCAAGTCTCCTCTTTGTCTGTTGCTTTTCTTCTTATTCTACAGTTCTGAATCACATGACCTCTGACGTCCCAAATTCTGGCATTGGACACCAACTCCCGATTCACATTTTCCTGGTGCCTTCTTGCCTTTACTCTATGGTGCAGCAACACCAAATTGTTACTTCCTGATACTCATGATCACTGTTTCTCACCTAATTCTTTTGGCTCATGTGATCATTCTTGCTCAAAATGCTCTTATTGTCTTCATTTTCTACTGACTACACTAACTCCTGCTTCTGCTCATGAATGATTATTACAGCAATTGCCATCTCACTGTAAACAATAATCCAGTAAAGAAATGGGCATAAGACGTGATAGACACTTTTCCAAAGAAGACATCCACATGGCTGACACATGAAAAGATGCTCAACATCACTCATCATCAGAGAAATACAAATCAAAACCACAATGAGGTACCAGCTCACACCTGTCAGAATGGCTAAGCTTAACAACACAGGAAACAACAGATGTTGGTAAGGATGTGAAGAAAGGGGAACCCTTTTGCACTGTTGGTGGAATGCAAAATGGTGCAGCCACTATGGAGGTTCCTAAAGAAATTGAAAATAGAACTACCCTATGAACAGCAATTGTACTACTAAGTATTTATCCAGAGGATACAAAAATGCTGATTTGAAGGGGCACATGCACCCCAATGTTTATAGCAGCACTATCAACAATAGCCAAATCATGGAAAAAACCCAAATGTTCATCTGTTGATGAGTGGATAAAGAAGACATGGTATACATACAAAGGAATATTATTCAGCAATCAAAAAGAATGAAATCTTGCCTTTTGCAACAGTGTGTATGAAACTAGAGTGTATTATGCTAAGCAAAATAAGTCCATCAGAGAAAGACAAATATCATGTGGTTTCACTCACATGTGGAATTAAGAAACACGACAGGTGAACATAGGGGAAGGAAAGGAAAAATAAGATAAAAACAGAGAGGGAGGCAAAACCATAGGAGACTCTTAAATACAGAGAACAAACTGAGGGTGCTAGAGGGGTGGTGGGTGGGAGGAGTGGCTAAATGGATGATGGGCATTAAGGAGAGCACCGGTTGGGATGAGCACTGGGTGTTATATGTAGGTGATGAATCACTGGGTTCTACTCCTGAAACCATTACTGCATTGTATGTTAACTAACTTGGATTTAAAATAAAAAAAATAATGGGGCGCCTGGGTGGCGCAGTCGGTTAAGCGTCCGACTTCAGCCAGGTCACGATCTCGCGGTCCGTGAGTTCGAGCCCCGCGTCAGGCTCTGGGCTGATGGCTCGGAGCCTGGAGCCTGTTTCCGATTCTGTGTCTCCCTCTCTCTCAGACCCTCCCCCGTTCATGCTCTGTCTCTCTCTGTCTCAAAAATAAATAAACGTTAAAAAAAAAATTTAAAAAAAAAAAAAATAAAGGAAGACAATAAAATCCAGCACCCAATGAAATAAAATTCACAATATGTCAAATTCCAAAAGTAATTGCTAGAAATGCCAAGAAGTGTGAAAATGTGATGCATAACAAGAGAAATATTTATCAATAGAAACAGATTCAGAAATGATAGAGATAGTAGACAAGGACCTTACAAATACCATTATAAAGCTTATTCTTATGCATGAAGATATAAACAAAAACACACATATGATGAAAGAAGAATAAAAGATACAAAAGAGACCTAAATGTAACTTGTAGGGATGAAAATTTATGGGCAAAAAAATAGAATGGTTAAGATTACCAGCATATTGTATCATGCAAAAGAAAAGATCATCATGCCTGAAGACACAGTAACAGAAACTATCCAAAATGAAGCATAGAAAAATAAAAAGACTAAAAATAAAACCAGAACAAATGCACACACACAAACAGAGCCTCAGTGAACTCTGGGATTATATTAAGCCATGTCATATATGTGTGATTGGAGTTCTAGAAATGTATTTCAGGGAAATGAAAATACTGTTTGAAGAAAGCAATGCCTGAAAATTATCCAAATTTTATGAAAAATATAAACCCACAGAGCCAAGAATCTCAACAAACTACAAATAGAAGTAACATAACAAAAACCACACCAAGACACATCATAATTAAATTTTAAAACCAAGGCCAATGGGGCGCCTGGGTGGCTCAGTCAGTTAAGCGTCCGACTTCGGCTCAGGTCACGATCTCACCATCCGCGGGTTCGGGCCCCGCGTCGGGCTCTGGGCTGATGGCTCAGAGCCTGGAGCCTACTTCCGATTCTGTGTTTCCCTCTCTCTCTGCCCCTCCCCCGTTCATGCTGTGTCTCTCTCTGTCTGAAAAATAAATAAACGTTAAAAAAAAAATAAAAATAAATAAAACCAAGGCCAGGCACAAAATTTAAATAGCAACTGGAGGAGAAAAAAAACATATTATGTACAGAGGAAGGAAGATAATCTCAGCAGACTTCTCATCATATACCATGCAGGTCTAAAGACAATAGAATGCTATCTTTTAAGTGCTGAAAGAAAAACCTGCAAACTTAGAATTCTATACCCAGCAAAGATACTTTTCAAAAATGTAGGCAATGTAGGGGCACCTGGCTGGCTCAGTTAAACACCAGACTGTTGATTTCAGCTCAGGTCATGATCTCATGGTTTGTGAAACTGATCCCGCATCGGGCTCTATGCTTACAGCATGGAGTCTGCTTGGGATTCTCTCTTTCCCTTTCTCTCTGCCCCTGTCCCGCTCACATGCTCTCTCTCTCTCAAAATAAATAAATAAACATTTTAAAAAATGTAGGCAATATAAAAACCTTTCAGGTCAATAAAAGGTAAGAGAACTTCACTGTAAGAAATGTTAAAATTTCTTTCAGCAGGAGGAAAATGATACCAGATGGGAATCTGGATCTATAGAAAGAGATAAAGAGCAATCCAAATGGTAAATATGTGGGCAAATGATATTTAAAAAAAGGGGTTTTTTTGCGTAATTTTTTCATCTCTTTTACCTATATCCATTTCCCTAAGGAAGAAATTCTATACTTCTTTATCATCCTTCATTGAGCCAAACTCAACACCTTATATAGTTTAGGCTGATAAGGTAAATGAATGAAACCTGTTGATAATTAGGTCAATAGTGAAGACAGTGGTAAACTAGACCATGAATATCTCATCCAAAAGGAACATCCTTTACTAGCTTCAACTGATTGTTTCTGGAAAGAAATTGAGTACAACTCTTCCTTTATTTTAATGTTGTCAACTAATTAGACTCAACCCAAACCAAAAGTCCCTATATATATTTTATACCTATGGGCTATATTTGGCCTTTGGATCATCAGGATACAGCTACTGTTTTAGATATTCTTCACTTGTACTCTCATAATACTCAGTTGGTATCTTTGTTATATTTACTAAAATGTATTATATATTTTTTTGTTGATATGTATGTCTCCCCAACTAGATTAATGCTGGTTATGGGAAAGAAAGAACAATGTCTTATTTATTTTTGTATTCTAAATGATTAGTATATAGCATGGCATGGGAAGTGCTTAACATATATTTGTTTTTTTTATGTTTAAAAAAATTTTGTTTATTTATTTTTTGAGAGACGGAGCATGAGCAGGGGAGGGGTAGAGAGAGAGGGAGTCACAGAATCCGAAGCAGGCTCCAGGCTCTGAGCTGGCAGCACAGAGCCTGATGTGGGGCTCGGACTCGTGAACTGCAAGATCATGACCTGAGCTGAAGTTGGACACTTAACTGACTGAGCCACCTAGGTGCCCCAACACATGCTTGTTAAATAGGAAGTCATTGTAATATATTATTTACACAAATGAGCTCATCCTATTTGCAGCTCAAACCACAGGGAAAAGGTTAAGGAGTTAAGTACTTGACTAAAATTTCAGTAAAGTTCTCTGGGAATGCATCACAGTAATTTAGTTTACTTGTTTTATTCGGTTGATAAGTCCGTGCTATCCCTATGGTGGAAATGTTTGTGAGAATCACAAGTATGAGAGTTAAAGGATATGGTATTTTGGTAGCTGCAGTCTGACTTCAATGCCTTTACTTTTTTGGGGGGTGGGGAAGAAACCACAAAGCGTGTCCTTTATCTTCTTCTAATACCTACTCATACTTTTCCTAATGTAATGTCACAGAGATGCATTTGTCACTGGGCTAGTGTCTAAGCATGAATGGGAGTATAGGTGGGATCTCTCCTTTTATTCATCGCCAGGTTTTCTTTTTAGCCCACCTTCTGGACCCACCCAGCCCACCCTTTGACACACATACATTTCACCTTATTATGCACACTTTGGTCTCACTATTAAAAAACCAAGTTGACAATGGGCATCAGTTTTTGGAAGCTGCTCCAATACTCTGAGCAGTAAAAATAAACTGTTGATGGCAGTCAGCATATCGGGTTCTTATCATGTACCATGTAGATGAAAACACGCCGTTTAATGCTCACAGTAATCCTACATGATAGTACTTGATGTCTCTTTCACAGGTAAGAAGACTGAAGCCCAAGGTTTCACAGCTCATATATTCAGAAATTAGATTTCGTGTTCTTACTTTCTATATTTTGTTTCCTCCAAGCATCAGCACGTTAATGTCTGTTACAAAGGTCGCACTTCAGGTACCACTCTCGACCTACTAAGTCAGAATTTGTGTTTTAGCACTATCCCGGGTGATTCGTATGCCTATTAAGGTTTGAGAAACGCAGGTCTACACGATACCACTTTGTGTTGGGTACACACTTCCTGAGAGTGCCCATACTCTCTGTGGCTGGAAGCCCCAACACACTTCCCAATGTGTGCAACCTTCCTTCAGGAGTGACTTCAGCAGCAAAACTTTTGCTAGTAGAATTCCGTGCCATGCATACTCACCCCAATATCTCTCTCCTGTCTTCTCATCCATCGTGTTTCACTTTCCACTTTTGGACACAGCTCAAAGATGTGAAAAAGGAGAGAGGGGAGGTTTGCAGAGAAATGTATGAAACATGGGGCTGGCTTGTGACACTGGTACCCTAAACAACGTTTGGTCCTAACTTCTCATTGACTCTGGGGGGCCACCTGAGTCATAATTTCTCCCGATGGCTGCTTCTGTCACTGTGCAGTCAATTGGGAAGTCCTACAGATGGGAGGGCAGAGGAGCCTTCACAGGAAACACCCATCAAGCAAGAGTCTTGGCAGAAGCGGAGGCATGGAAGTGGTTATGGGTACAGAGGTACATGGATGCTAATAACTTTATTAAAGCTTATTTTTACATTGATACCTTTCACAAACAAAAGTCTAACCACTGCATACACATTTGATGGGGCCCAAGAGACTGTAGAACTGATTTATTATAGAAGTGGGCTCTCAAAATATTTCATGAGGTCAAAGTTGCTGGGTTGCCAATGAAAAATAATTTTTCTAGTTAAAGTGTCTCATACACATTTGCTTTGGCATGGTACTGATGACAAAGGATGCTTTTTATGACATTCTTCTAAGGTCCATTGTGATGTTAATAAATAAATTATTTATTTCCTTCTTTTCAAGAGCTAGGGTGTCTCAAGCTTTTTGTTTGCCAGTTCTGTCTTTGGAAATCTTTTGTCTTCATCACCACCCATCTGTGGGGGTCTGGGTTGAGCAGAATGGGCTGCTGGGGAGTGATAGGAGGAATTCTTCCCCCCCACCCCTTAGACATGTGGTTGGGGCAGAATACTGGGACAGAGGCCAAGTTTTCTACCAACAGTGTATAGCTTGAAACTGTAGTATACTCATTCATGTTGTGGTAGCTTTGTTTTCCACACGAAACGAACAGAAACATCTCATAGAAATAAGGCTGTTTTACAGAGGTAGCATGGCATAGCAGACCAGAGCTCCATCTCTGGGCACTCATCTATCTGGGTAGCGAAGGGACATTGTTCACAGGGTTCCTGCATTCACAGGATTAGAAAGTTATGGGAATAACTCTATCATAGAATCAAAGTGCTAAAAGGGGGTGCTGTGAGATCATTTCATATATTTTCTTTTTCAAAGAAAGGCAGATAGCCAAATTTTTAGAGATGAGAGGCAGTGAGATATAATGAAAAGAACAAGGGTGTAGGTTGAGGCAAATGTTGGAAGTAATCTCAATTCTGTTATTTATTAACATGACTTTGAGGGAATTGTTCAACTCTGATTTTTATTTTTCTCATATTAAAAAATGAGGAAATAGGCACTTTTGTACTTTTGATCCTGAAGACATGGCCCCAAGTTGATTGTAAGAGAGTGAAACAATGGAATCAGTGGGGAGAGATCCAGTTTTTGTGTAAGTTCTGCTTTTTAGACACAATATTTGAATGATCGAAACTTTAGAATCTCATCAGTGTTCTTTAATTTTATTTTTCTTTGCAATTGAACTTACAGTCAACTTAAGTGAGACTCTGACTGAAGTTAAAAATTTATGCACAAATATTGAACTTCATTTGGGTTGCTTTATCTATTGAAGTTATTTATTGGGGTAGCTACTGTTAGCTGTTGTTACAGAGACTCTCCAAAACTCAGGAGCTTGGTTTATTTCTTTGCTCACACAGAATCCAAAGGGGCTGATCTTGCCTGGGTAACTCTTTTCCAAGATGGGACTCAGGGGTTCTGGCATCTTCCCTGGCATCTTTGCCATCCACTAGGATGGCCCTTCCAAGGAGACCCCTGCTGAATCCACTAAATTCAACTAGCTGATGAGCAAAGACAAAGGATGAGGAGAATCTCATGGGTCTTTTTAAGGGCCAGGCCTGTAGGTATGTACATTACATCTGCTCACATTCCACTCGCCATAAATTGGTACAAGATCCCATCTAGATGCAAGAAAACTGAGAGATGTGGTTTTCCTGTTTGCCCAGGAGAGAAACCACATGGTTTTGTGAACCTATCACATTATCTTTGGCTGACAGCATTGCTCTCCACACTAAATTATAGCTGTCAGACAGCTACCAGGGGTCTCTCAGAAACTTTGCTCATCAACTGATGTACAGAAGGGTGGTTTGGGGGTATAGGAAGCAGTTTATAGCTGTCCACACATGATATATGAAAGTTAAATGTATGAAAGTTGAGGAATATCTGTTTGTCTATCTCTCAGAATTGCACGGACTTCAGAGTTGTTACAAAGAGTCAGTGAGATAGTTATGTGACAATGCCTAGCAGAGAGTTAGTATTGACCGGTGGTTCTCAGAGTGTGGCAACCGGACGAACATCAATGACTTCACCTTGGAACTTGTCAGAAATACAAATTCTAGGGTTTTACCCTAGACCTACTGAACCAGAAACTCTAGGGGTGGGGCCGACAATCTGTGTTTTAAAAACATGGGTAACAACATGATGCAACACATTGGGTTGTAATGGGGGTTGAAAGCTACCAGCATAGATCTTGATTTTCTTCTTTTCCTTCAAGGAAGGGGAATATTCTTTTCTTTTTTTAAAAAAATTATTATTAAAAAATTTTAAATATTCAAAAAAAGTTGTTTTACATTTATTTATTTTTGAGAGACAGAGAGACAGAGCACAAGTGGGGAGGGGCAGAGAGAGAGAGAAGGAGACAGAATCCGAAGCAGTCTCCAGGCTCCAAGCTGTCAGCACAGAGCCCGATGCAGGGCTCGAACCCAGGAACCATGAGATCATGACCTGAGCTGAAGTCGGATGCTTAACCGACTGAGTCACCCAAGCACCCCAAGGAAGGGGAATATTCTTTTCAAATAGAATAGATTCTTCCACCGTTTCCTTTAGTAAGCTTTTGCAGTGGTGAATGGGTTCCAGCTAGTCTGAAATTTCTTATATGTTGCCAAGTTTGATTCTTCTGCAGTTTAATCATATTAATTTTGGATTATCCTCATTGAAATAGTAAAACATCGGATCATCACTCTTCCCATGTTTCCCTATCAATGTCAAGACCATTCGGCCATCTGTAAGTCTTTTTTTCTTTTGGCTTACTTGGAAGTTTTTTTGATATGTCTACCAGTTTTTACACATGACTTAAAACATATCAACTGCTATTTTCCTGTGGCATTTTGTATGTGAAAAATGGAGCATTATAATCATTTCATACCTGAGAAAGTTTCCATTGACTTTTATTTCCCATTGAAAAATGGAGGTTCATTTATCCAATGCTTTTTGTAGGGTAAGCATTGTGTATTATGTGAGAATACCTCAAGAAAATAAGGATTTTTCTTACAAAATTCAGAATATTAATTGATTCCAATGACCTACTATATCTGAAAGTTATCAGCCATACCATCACAACCATTATTTTCTACAAAAACATATGAGAAACACTTGCTATTATGAGCATTCTTTACATCAGTAAATTTTAAAAAGAAGTAAATTCCAATGAGTTTAATAACTTGAAAGGTATTGGACTTGAATGTAAAACAGTAAGTCATACAATGGGCTACAATTATTTAACCAGCTCAAAGATGAGTAGCTGTTCTTCTAGACTGATAGTGAGATCTTCTTTCCTTTCTGCATCTGGTGGAGAGAAAAGAGAGAATGCTTTCAAGAGTGCATTTATAGAAGGCACTTAAAAAAGAGTAGAATAGAAATATAACCACAAAAAAGATGGCTTGGAACACTGGTTTGGGTGTAGGGCAGACACTCTGGGAAAATCCTGCCAAGATGTGTCTCTTATCCTTTCCTTCAATTTCGTCTGCATCTCCTAAGCAGAACTTTCCAAAACCTACCATCTTCCGAGAACAAGTCAGAATTTGTCCTGGGCCTGCCTTCCTGATGTGTCTGTGGGATTCAGAACATCGTGAATGTTCAGCCACCACATAATGTGGGCACTCAAGAATGGAACAGGAACCGCGTTCTCCCTGGTCTGATTTGAATTTAGAAGTACTGACTTGCCCAGTGGTATAAGTGTGGTGACTTAGAGACCCGGGGCCATGTTTCCCTGCTTCCTTACCAATCCACTTATTACTTTACTGCCAGACTGACTTCTTTTGCTTAGTAGATGACTGGTTATTTTCACTTATTAATGTTAAGAATGGCTTTCAGATGAATTACTCATTTACACATTCAAATTAGGGCCTTCATTTGTCAATTTTTGTCACAGCTGGCATAATGAAGGATGTCAAGTTTTTAAAACTATATTGTGACAACATTTAAACTTGTTCTGTTTTTGCCTGTGGATGTAATTAAGACAGTGTGTTTGGTATCAGTTTATTCTTAAAAAGCAAAGTAAAAGCAGATGAGGTGTATTTATAGACTCATCAGCCAATGAATGGATGAAAGAGAAAAAGAAATTAATGGGGAAACGTCAGCCAGAATGGAGGAGGGACCCACTGCGAAGTTCATTTCCAGACCAACTATTTAGAATTTATTCCAAAGACAGCTGTCTCTTGAATTACAGTAGGGGGGAAAAAAATGACGTTGTAAGACTATCGGGCCTCAAGTTACGAAGCAGGCAAAAAGAGTAACATACTTCAAATAAACCTCTGCAGTTGGGGTGGGGGCCCAGGCACAAAACTTACAGTCAGAGCCCTACCTTGAGTCATGCCCTCCTACAAAGACTGGGGCTTAGGAAAATCTGGGAAAGAAGGAAAATCTCTAGGAAACGTAGGAGCTTTGGAACTTGGTCTTGGCCACTTGAAAGCTGTTTTGATTTGGAGCCAAAGACCCCATGGGGGAGGGGTGGAGCAGAGAAAAGGGCAGAAGACAAAATTGTAGCATAAAACTCCAACCCAGGGAGTTCAGTTTTCAGGACAGACAAAGAAGAAAAATGAATTGCAAAGCTTAAGGGATATAGATTAATTTCTCTGTTTTCTCCCGAGCCTGGGCAGTACATTTCCTTGATTGTGAAATGAAACACAAAAGTTGTCAGAGATTCTTGGGCATGTGTCTAACATTAGACACAGGTGAGGCAGAACAAATCCGCATTGTCTTGAGTACATATAAAGAGGTAGCGTAGTGGGAAGAAATATGGCTATTTTGGCATCCTATTTTTAACCATCCATATTTCAGAGATAGAAGAAATGACTCGGACCCCGTCAAAGTCCTGTGGTCTGGTGATGTTAAGCTGGGTTGAAGGAGCAAGCAGCAGGGGAAATGGCTTCACCAATTCTCTTCCCAAAAGAGTCTAAAGGAATGTTCATTAATGACTTAGAAGAAATTTCTTTGGATTTTCATGGGTAAACAACCAAGAAGAGTTCTTCTTCAGATTAAAAAATGACTTTTCTAGACAATTAAAACGTTACTAAAAAGTGACTTCATTTAGGAATCCCCTGGGGGATTCCCGAAGGAATGCTTCTTTTGTTTGTTGTGGATGCTTTTCTCTAGATCCTACTGCAATTGCAAACTTCCCATCCAGAGTTTTGTGTCTCCATATATCCCTATGTTCCTTTTTCTCCTTCCCCCACCTCAGTGAATTTTATTGATGTATTTTATTGACATGTGTGACAGGGCTTCACATATTTTTATTAAAAGTTTTTCATGTTTATTTATTTTTGAGAGAGAGAGAGAGAGAGCATGAGCAGGGGAGGGGCAGAGAGAGAGGGAGACACAGAATCCAAAGCAGGCTCCAGACTCTGAGCTGTCAGGACAGAACCCAACACAGGGCTTGAACTCACGAACTGCAAGATTATGACCTGAGTGGGTTGCTCAACCAACTGAGCCACCCAAGCGCCCCTTGGTTTCATGTTTTAAAGAGAGGGAAGAAGATGATGCTATCATTACATAGAAAAGAAAGAAGGGAAGGAGGGAGGGAGGAAAGAAAGAAGAAAAAGGATCAAGGCATAACAAGTCCAATTGTTTCAATCACGTAATTAAAGCATTTCTATTTCTGAACAATCTCTTCAGCCGTGGCACATCTGGGGAGACTGAAGAAATGAATGCACCGACCTTCAACCTTTGTTTTTGCAGAGTTAACTGTTCTGTTTTGTAGATAAGGCCTGCATGTGTATTTCTAAAAATCATAAGTATATATGTACACACAGATATATATATATATATATATATATATATATATATATATATGATGCTGTACATTTAATTCAAAAGACAGTTACCTGACTATCCAGATGACTTTGTAGTTTATACCAACGCTTCTCAAACTACTGGTGGCAAAGGCCCAGTTTTAAAAGGTCCAATTGGACATGGCTGATATTTTTGTAAAATGTGACAAAAACGAATCACAAGAAAAATTAAATTAAAAGATAACCCAAGTCATGCAGAAAGCAAGCCTCAAATATTTAATATTAGATTTAACAGGCAAAAATTACCTGCCGAATTGCCATAAACAGTTTCTAAATGTGTATTCTCAATTTCTGGACTTAACTCGTTGCTGTGGGTGACTGTCGGTCCAGAGGCAAGCAGCACTGTTGTTCAACTACCGTTTGAGTAATGCTAGTTTAGATGGGTCTCTGTGCTGAGGAACGAAAGGAAAAGGATAACAGATTAAGTTTAGAGCCATTCAAGCACTATTGAAGTATAGAGAGAGAAATTCTGGTAGTTTTCAAATAATGTGATTTTATTATATAATTATGTATTATTTCCTTTTGAAAGAAAATATGTAATTGCCTGGGCACTGTTGATTTCTAGAAATCACTGAAGTGTTTGCTTAAGTAAAATAAACTATATACATGGAGTATCTCCGGTATCACATGGGCCCAGCTTGTACTCAAACACTGGAAGAATGAATCTATGTTTCGTACTGAAGTTGTCTTTAGAAAAATAAAACGACTTCTAAAATGTAAATAAGGGTACGGTGTTCTGAAATACATATACAGCTAACTGACATGATATACACATTCATGGACGCCATGTTATTTTTTTCAATTGATCTTTCTTTACCCAAATATAATGAATGAATGTAGACCATCGCCCAATCCGCTGCTGACTGAAGTAGTATTACATTGGGCTGAGATGGCCAGGAAGATGGTGGAGGGCTAAAAAGATTCTAAAGTGAACTGTATGTTGGGGCGCCTGGGTGGCGCAGTCGGTTAAGCGTCCGACTTCAGCCAGGTCACGATCTCGCGGTCCGTGAGTTCGAGCCCCGCGTCGGGCTCTGGGCTGATGGCTCGGAGCCTGGAGCCTGTTTCCGATTCTGTGTCTCCCTCTCTCTCTGCCCCTCCCCCGTTCATGCTCTGTCTCTCTCTGTCCCAAAAAAAAAAAAAAAAAATTTTTAAAGTGAACTGTATGTTTTCCTTCTAAACTGGGAGGCATTTACCAATTCCCACTGGTCCCAGGTTGCCAGGTCACCCTCACAAACTTTCCACATGTAGGCTCATAGAATTTACGTCTAGAAAGGCAGTAAGTTAAAGAAGCGGAGGCTTGAGTCACAAAGACATTGTCTTGCTATAAATTTATTATTTGCGAGGAAGAATTTCCTATTTAACAAAAAATGCAGAGCAGAACTATTGTTTATCATCCCCACATGGAACAGGTGCTGAAAGAGCTTTGGTGTCATAGAAGTCGTATTTATTGTTAGCGTATGTTTTCCTTAGCTGTGGCTATCAGAGAGAACCTTTTGGGGAGGGTATCACTTACAGTGCCCTATTGTTTAACGTCCAACTTTATGATTCTGTTTCAATAATAGTTTATTACCATCACATCTTTTTTTTTTTTTTTTTCTTCATCGATTTAACTGTAGCAAAATATCTCACCCGAGTAAGGGGATTTTAAGAATGACTCAGTATTCGAGGGGCACCTGGGTGGCTCAGCGGGTTGAGCGTCCGACTTCGGCTCAGGTCAGGATCTCACAGTTCATGATTTCGAGCCCTGCCTCAGGCTGTGTGCTGACAGTTTGGAGCCTGGAGCCTGTTTCGGATTCTGTGTCTCCCTCTCTCTCTGCCCCTCCCCAACTCGCACTCTCTCTCTCAAAAAAAAAAAAAAAAAAAAAAAGGTAAAAAAAGAAAGAAAGAAATCGTCTCCCTGTTTTTTTCAGCAGAAGTTGAGCTCAGACTTAAAAAAAAAAAAAAAAAAAAAAAAAAAAAAGAATTACTCAGTATGAGAACCATCTGAATTCAATGGTTTATAAGCTTGGAATCCTAAAAAAATTGCTAAGTAAATTTTGGGTGATGGGCATGAGAAGAGTTCATATAAATATGTAACTTAAAAGTGGAACTAAGGGCGCCTGGGTGGCTCATTTGGTGAAGTGTCTCACTTGGACTCAGATGATGATCTCGCAGTCCAGGAGTTCAAGCCCCGCGTGGGGCTCTGTGCTGACAGCTCAGAGCCTGGAGCCTGCTTCAGATTCTGTCTCCCTCTCTCTTTGCCCCGAACCCCTGCTCACACTCTGTCTCTCTCTCCTTCAAAAATAAATAAGCATAAAAATAAAAGAAAAAAATAAAAAATAAAAACAAAAGGGGAACTAAAATTCAGTAAGTGGCAGCAAACCTACATGAATTGACTTCGTTGTGGCTGAGAGGAAGGAGCTGGCTCTTTTAAGGTTGAATTAGAGGCGGGACAGAATGGCAGAGCTTGGGTGGGAGTTTTTGTGGGTCCAGGTGCACTAAGGTGTAGGTGTGACTTCTGATTGCACTTTGGTTGCCTCAGGATGCTAAAACCTCTTTTTGGTTTTGGGGTTTTTTTCCCCCCTATTTAAATTGTTTGCCTCCCGTATGGGGCCCTTCCAGTGTTCCTGGGTGGCAGGAACCATCCATAAATCTGAGGCATTCTGTGTTCTGAGAGGGGATGCTTCCTGGACAAGACCATCATTCTCTCTGTCCCTCGGTCGGATCCATTTTTGACCCCAGGGCATGATTTGTCATCCTTTTGCCTGTTCTGGGTCTCTGTCTTCTGTTTCTGTTCCCACCCCTGTACTTGTAAATATACAGCCCTAGCTGGTTGCTCTCTTAGTGTCATTCAGGAGCCCCATTTCCACAGGATGATGTTGGCTGATTTGGTTTTAGGAACTGTCAGAAATAGCCACTAACCAAGAGAAAGAGAGTTAGGACCAGTCCCGAGTAATTGGTAAACGATACTGGTTTTGTTGGCTTTGTTTTTCTTTGCCTCCTGGAAAACACAGATCTACAAAGTGAATCCTGTGAGCAGGTCGGCATAGCAGAATCTAGAAGGACTGTTGTGAATTTTGTTGCTTCACCTTCTCTCTCTTCAGACCCAACATTAGCATTTAAAAAAAAATTTTTTTTTTAACGTTTTATTTATTTTTGAGACAGAGAGAGACAGAGCATGAACGGGGGAGGGGCAGAGAGAGAGGGAGACACAGAATCGGAAGCAGGCTCCAGGCTCTGAGCCATCAGCCCAGAGCCCGACGCGGGGCTTGATCGTGACCTGAGCTGAAGTCAGATGCTTAACCGACTGAGCCACCCAGGCGCCCCAACATTAGCATTTTTTTAGGAGACTTGGGATCAGGTCATGTATGTTCTCTGAGTCTGGTCTGTTCTACAAATGGAAAAACAAGGGGAGAAGGGGTCCCATTATATGTCTTCATACTTTCTTATAAGGTATTAAGGAACGTTGTTTTGGACCACTTTGAAGACGATGAAAAAAATCCATTTTTCAAGGCCAGCAGGGCTGGTTGCTTATGAGCAGGCCTACGTCAGCACATAAGACTTTGCTCTGCTTCTCCTGTGAAGCTTCCACATGAAACCTTTCCCATAATCAGAAGGTAGTTGCTGAGGAAAGAAGGGTCACTGGATGAAGGACATGATGGTTATGGCAACAATGACCCATCTGTTCATAAAGTACTTCTAGAACCTCTCCTTTGTGACAAGTCCTCCGCCTGGTGGTGGGGAGTAGAACCTCTTTGTTGCATTCTGAACTCTTGAAGCTATTTGTTGTTATTTTATTACATTTTATGACTATTTATAAGTCAAAATGTAAGGAACTTGTTTAAAGAACTCAATAAATCTCGATCTAACGATTCACTTCCGGGGTGTGTCTGCCTGTCTTTGTCTTCTCTCTCTTTCCCACCACCCACCCACTCCTCATCCTAAATATTTATTGAGGTCGCAGTGAGGGAGACGATATTATGGCTACCCTGTTCCTTGAATGAATTTTAAATTATTATTTGCAAGGCCTCTTCCAGTCGTGTCCAGACAACCGGAGATGTTTCCATCCAGACTTGGTTGAAGAAATGTTTCAAGGTGGGAAATATTGGTTGTTCGTTTCAGAGGGAGTAACAAGTAGCACACTGTGTTTTCTTGCTGAGGTGTGTAAGAGGTAAAATTAACGAAATCCAAAGAAGGAAATATCTTTACAGGAAGCTCTCCATGGAAACCTATCAAGCCACGAATTTGCAGAGCGCGAAGCAGCTTCTGGCAAAGGCACATCGTCGGAAAGGTTTATCAGTGAACAACGTTAGCACACGGAATGCTATAACTCTAGGGTAACTGCAGCCAGCAACTCCTAACTTTCCTAGACAACTACACAAATGTTTTCTTTTAGTGCGATCTTTAAGGTATTCTGTCTTAATTCTGAAGGTTTTCCTCATGCCTCCACATCTGAAACAATTCAATGCTGTCTTGATTTGAACTCCCTCCTGGTTAGTGAGCTGGCTGTTGGTGATGTATCACATACAGTGGTTTCTATGATGTGGTTTGCTGATCATGGCAAGATGAATGAAGATCACAGTCACATTAAGTTGAGGACTATGGTCAGACTTAAGCCATTATCCTCGAGGTGTATGGCTGTTGATGTATCAATGTCCTCATGTTTAAGAATGGAATCTTCTCAAGGTTGTCATACACTCTGTGGATGCATGTCAAACGAAGTAAAATATTGTATTCTCTCATAACTTCATAAATAAGAATGTCTTGCTTTGAGGATGGAATAAAATGACAAGCTCCATTTGGCATCTAAATAATAAAAAGGTCATGAAGAGATTGATGATTCTTGGCAGCTGGTCAAATTTCTTTGATGTCCACTATTTTTTTTTTTTTTTGCTAGAATACTGCATTTGTCACTCCCCGAACAAGTTGCCCACACATTTATGTACATAAATTATGGTGCCTTTATTACATCACTTCCAACCTATCTGGATAAAAGCATGGTGGAATTTTTTTCCCTGTGTGCAATTTCCATTTTGGTGGCCTTTCTGCTTCCTAATAAATTCCAGACAAAATATATACTCGAAGCCTGTTTTTTATGTATTTCAGCTTTCTGTGTTCAGCCACACTTTGTTTGGGAGATGTCCTGCAGGAATTCACTTAGATTTATGAATATTTGGAGAGTAATCTGCAGAAATGGGGGTCTGGAGATTCATATAATCCCATTGTATGTTGTGTCTTTTCTTTTTTTTAACTCTATATTTCAATTTTTGGTAATTTGGATGTGATACTTAATGTATCAGCTTAATTTACTTATAGTTTCTCTCTCTAAAATATTATCCGAAAGATGTAAAAAAAATTCCAACCTCCTGGATTCATATGGTTTTCTGTCGCCAAAGACAGGCTAACTTTTTAACTTGCGCCATTTCACTAGCATGAGATAGAAAGATGCCCAAATGCCCTCAAGTGGTCTCAACCTACACTCACTCCTGCTGCTCCTTTTCCTCACTTCTCTGCACTCTAGATGTAGACGTTGACTTTTCCTGTTACTTAAAACCAACATTTATTTAAAAAAAATTTTTTTTAATGTTTTTATTTATTTTTGAGACAGAGAGAGACAGAGTATGAGCAGGGGAGGGGCAGACAGAGAGGGAGACACAGGACCCGAGGCAGGCTCCAGGCTCTGAGCTGTCAGCACAGAGCCTGATGCAGAGCTTGAACCCACGGACCATGAGATGGTGACCTGAGCCGAAGTTGGATGCTTAACCGACTGAGCCACCCAGGCGCCCCTTAGAACCAACATTTAAAGGACAAGTGTTTATATATATTTATTTTGGTTTTCTTTTCTTTTCTTTTCTTTTCTTTCTTTCTTTCTTTCTTTCTTCTTTCTTTCTTTAAATGTTTTATTGATTTTTGAGAGACAGAGTGTGAGTGGGGAGGGGCAGAAAGATGGAGACACAGAATTGGAAGCAGGGTCCCAGCTCGAGCTGTCAGCACAGAGCCCGCTGCTGGGCTTGAACTCGCAAACAATGAGACCATGATCTGAGCCCTAGTTGGACGCTTAACCGACTGAGCCACCCAGGTGACCCTTATTTTGGTTTTCTAATGTTTTAATATTGGCACTACTGAATAAATGTTTACGGGGGGGGGGAATTCAAACACCAAATTGATAAAATCGGTTTATTGATTTTTTTCTTAAACAACACATAGAAAAAGAAACACCTTAAAGTCTAAACCTGCAATCTGTCAAGATAAAGAACATAAACTTGTTATATTCTTCATGTTGAAGAATTAGTAATACAACTCTATTAGGTTTACTGAGAAATCAGTCTATCCTTTGCAAAGACGTACGTAAGCATATGGCTCAGTTATCCAGATCAGTGGGTTAGGGTCCCAGGTTCATGGGAATCTACAGAAAAATATGAGAATATGGTATTTCTGATAGTAGTGTTGACTGCCAACTCCATGTACTCTTTGCTCGCCTGGAATTGGGTTGACTGGTTGCATTGCTTTATGGTGGAGACGCTTAGGAGTAGAGTCAGAGGCTAGCAGTGGATAGGATTTAGAGATAGGATAAGGGTACAAAAAGCCCTTAAATGAACAGGCAATTATCTGGAAACTGACTATGAAGTATGCAACAAAGTCTATTCTAATATTTAACTTTGTACTTTAAGAAAAATCACTTGACATATCATCTCATACCTGTTAGAAAGGCTAGTATCAAAAAGAGAAGAGATTGCAAGTGTTGGTAAGGATGTGGAGAACAGGGATCCCTTATGCACTGTTGGTGGGAATATAAATTGGTACGACCACCGTAGAAAACAGTATGGAGGGTCCTCAAAAAACTCAAAACAAAACTACCGTAGGAGCCCGTGATTCCACTCCTGGGTATTTATCTGAAGGAAATGAAATCACTAACTCAAAAAGATACCTTCACCCCCACATTCATTGCAGCATTTTTACAGAAAACAAGATGTGGAAACGGCGTAAGTGTCCATCAGTGGATGAATGGGTAAACAAAATGTGGTGTATATATTCAATGGTATGTTATTCAGCCATAAAATATAAGGAAATCCCGATATTTGTGACAACATGGATGGATCTTGAGGGCAGTGTGCTTAGTGAAATAAGTCAGACAGGAAAAGACAGATACTGTGTGGAATTTTTAAAAATGTGGAATCTAAAAAATCCCCCCAAACTCATAGATACAGAAAAACAGATTGGTGGTTGCCAGAGGTGGGGGAGGGAAGGTGGGCAAAATGGCTGAGGTGGCCAAAAGATACAATCTTCCAGTTATAAGATAAATAACTCCCGGGGATGTAATATGGAACAAGATGACTGTATTAACAATACTGTATTTTATATTTGAAAGTTGCTCAGAGAGTAGGTCTTTAAAGTTCTCATCACACACACAAATTTGTAACTCTAGTAGGGCGGTGGCTATTAACTAAGCTTATTGAAGTGACCATTTGGCAATAAATATATCAAATCATTATGTTGTACGCCTAAAACTAATACATCATATGCCAATTTTAACTCAATTAAAAGAAAGAGAAAATCACCTAAAATAGCAGCAATAAAAAAATAAGCCAACAACAATAACAAAAAGGAAACATTTCCCCAATCCTCAGGATTAAGTAGGGGATGATTATTTGCATATAGGTTTTTTTTCTTTTTTTTTTACACAAACTCTTTCTCAATCTTCTTGTTGCTATTTAACTCAGTAATCTCGATTGCATTAGAAAATAGTTTCACTTTCCAAAATATATAAAGAACTTACACAACTCAATACCAAAAAGCCCCAAATACTCCAGTTAAAAAATGGACAGAAGACATGAACAGACATTTCTCCAAAGAAGACATGCAGATGGCCAACAAACACATGAAAAGATGCTCAACATTACTCACCACCAGGAAAATGCAAATGAAAACTGTACTGAGATATCACCTTACGCTTGTCAGAAGGCTGAAATCAAAAACACAAGAAACAGCAAGTATTGGCGAAGATGTGGGAAAAAAAAGGAACCCTTGTGCACTGTTGGAAGGAATGCAAACTGATAGAGTCACTGTGGAAAACAGTATGGAGGTTCCTGAAAAAATTAAAAATAGAATTACCATATGATCCAGTAATTCCACTACTGAGTATTTACCCAAAGAATATGAAAACATTAAGTTGAAAAAAATATATGTACCATTCTGGTTACTGCAGATTGTTTACAATAGCTAAAGTATGGAAGCAGCCCAAATGTCCATCAAGGGATGAATGGATAAAGAAGATGTGGTATGTTTATACAATGGAAGACTACTTAGCCACAAAAAAGAATGAAATCTTGCCATTTGCAACAACATGGGATGTGGTATACATACCACATCTTCTTTATCCATTCATCTCTTGATGGACATTTGGGCTGCTGGAAGTCCAAGATCAAGGTGTCGTCACGGGATGGAGCTAGAGAGTATTGGGCTAAGTGAAATGAGTCAGTCAGAGAAAGATAAATGCCGTATGATTTCCTTCCTATGTGAAATTTAAGAAACAAAACAAATGAACAAAGAAAAAGGGAGACAAACCAAAAACTGGACACTTAACTATAGAGAACTAATGGTTACCAGAGGGGAGGTGGGTGGGGGGTGGGCGAAATAGGTGAAGGGGATTGAGAATACACTTATCTTGATGAGCACTGAGCTACATATACAACTGCTGAATCACTATATTGTACACCAGAAACGAATATACCACTGTATGTTGACTGTACTGGAATTGGAAATTTTAAGACTAGTTCACTATATAAAGCTGGGGGCAAAAAAGAAAATCCAAAAAATAAAATTAAATGAAAAATCTCAAAAAAAAAAAAAAGTTCACTTAAAAAGTTAAGTTTTAGGGGTGCCTGAGTGGCTCAGTCGGTTGAGCCTCCGACTTCAGCTCAGGTCACGATCTCGCGGTTTGTGAGTTCGAGCCCCGCGTCGGGCTCTGGGCTGATGGCTCAGAGCCTGGAGCCTGCTTCCGATTCTGTGTCTCCCTCTCTCTCTGCCCCTCCCCCGTTCATGCTCTGTCTCTCTCTGTCTCAAAAATAAATAAAACGTTAAAAAAAAATTAAAAAAAAAAAAGAACTCAATAGAATTTCCCCAAGAGGCACAATCTTGATCCGACTGATGATCCTCTCTCTCTCTCTCTCTCTCTCTCTCTCTCTGCCCCTTTCTGTCTCTTTCTCTCTCCTCTCTCTCATGCCCACACACTCCCCATTCTATCCCCATCTGGCAGCATACAAAACAGCTAGCCATCCCTACCCTCATGGAGATTACCCAACAATGTGAAGAAAGAGGCAATATGCCATTATAAATATGTCCGTTATCTATCATATTGGCAAGTGATGAGTCTCTGAGGGTAAGTGAAGCAGGGAAATGCAATGAACCATGAGGGAAGGGTAATTTTATAAGTTTAAATGAAGGTGGTCAGAGAAGGTCTCGTTGTGAAGAGACATTTGAGCAAAACCCTAAAGGAGGAGGGGGAGAAAGCCATGTGGATGTTTGGGGTGGGGGAGGTTTCATGTACAAGGAACAGTGAGGATACCCACATGGTCGGGATGAAATGGGAGAAGGGAGGTCTACAGGAGATGAGGAGGGAAGTGAGGTGAGCAGATGGTGAATATCCATGCCGCAGTGAGCTTGGGCTGCCATAACATGATCGCAGAGGCCGGTGGCTGAAACAACAGACATTTTCTCACAGAAAATTTCTCACATTATTGCAAATGGCAAGATTTCATTCTTTTTTGTGGCTAAGTCGTCTTCCATTGTATATACATACCACATCTTCTTTATCCATTCATCCATTGATGGACATTTGGGCTGCTGGAAGTCCAAGATCAAGGTGTCGTCACGGTTGGTTTCTGGTGAGACCTCTCTTCCTGGGTGTTCAGGGATGGCCTCACTATAACTTCACATAGCTTTTCCTCTGTGAATGCTTAGGGTGTTGGGAGGGGGGAGAGAGAGGCGGAAGGGAGAGAGAGAGAGAGAGAGAGAGAGATCTGGTTTCTGTCTCTTCTTTTTTTTTTTTAACTTTTTAAAAATGTTTTATTTATTATTTTAAGAGATAGGGAGTGAGCGGGAATGGGACAGAGGGAGAGGGAGATACAGAATCTGAAGCAGTCTCCAGGCTCCAAGCTGTCAGCACAGAGCCCGATGTGGGGCTCAAACTCGGGAATGGTGAGATCATGACATCAGCCAAAGTCAGATGCGTAACCGACTGAGCTGCCCAGGCCCCCCTGATTTCTGTCTCTTCTTCTAAGGACACTAGTCCTATTGGATCAGGGTCCCACCTTTCTGACCTCATTTAACTTTAATTATCTCCTTGAAGGCCCTATCTTCTAATACAGTCTCATTGGGAGTTAGAGTTTCAAAATGAGAGTTTGGGGGCAGCATGATTCAGTCCATGACCATCTACAGTTGCAGATAGTTGTAAGTCAGACGCAGGTAAGCCGTGGAGAGACATGCTCAGACTTTGTTTCTGAAAAAAATCACCTTGGTTGCTGAGAAGCTGGGAGACCAGCTAGGAGGGTCCTACAATAAAATGGGAAGAGATGGTGACAACGGTAAACCATAGAGAGTAGGATCTGCTGTGCAAATGAATTTGAGGATAATCTGGATGTGACGTTTGTCATGCCATTGAGCTCTTCTATGAACCTTCCAATTTCTTTGTATATGAACCTCTCTGATATAAGACACTGCTGTGTCTTAATCTGTTGTGAAATGTGTAAGGAATTCCATATTGATGCAAATTAATGTTAATAATAGTCAAAGTATCAAAACTTACTAACAAAAGTTTGAAATTCAGAATATTTTGCCTTTTTCTTAGTAGGATGACACTTTCACTCCCTTGCAATTTGAAAAGTTATCTTGGGTGGAAAAAAGAAACCAGGTTAAAGAAAGCATTACTGGGGAAGTCTACAGGTGTGTGTTTGGGTTGAGAAATCTGCTTTCCTCCAATCTTCACTTGGCTGGCTTTTCTTGGCATACAGGCTTCACCTCAAAAGACTTCTCGCCTAAGAGACCTTCTCCGACTGCTCCATCAAAGGTGTTTCCTGCAGTCACTTTCCATGTTATCATGCTGCTTTATTTTCCATGGCACTTGGATGCTTTGATATTTTCCTATTTGGGTGTTCATTGTTCACGGTTGGTCTGCCCCTCCTAGAATCTGCACTCCAGGAGAACAAGGTCTTTGTCTTGTTCACCAAACATTCCCAGCGTCTAGAACAGTGCCTGGCGTGTAGTAAGCCCTCAATAAATATTTGTCAAGTGGATGCAAGGATAAAAAAAGAAAGCACGGAGACCCAGCTCACCAAGACTCGCAAAGTGTGTAAGGGGAAAGAAATCCCTTCTGTGTAGTGCAATGTTGAGGTTGACAGGGGACCACACAGTAGACAAAGGGCTGGGCACATTTCAGGGCTAGAAGCTTTGTATTTTTGAAGGTTTATGTGCGGATCTGGGAGTCAAGAGATTGGGGGTTCACATCTGCTCTATCTCCAACTCACTGTGTGACTACGGTACAAATCATTAACTTCTGCAAGCATTAGTTTCTCCATCTGGGTGGTGTTACGGGCTAGTTTAAACATTTAGAAACCTTCATTGGCATATATGACTCTATTTATGCTGTTTCTTTCAGGAGATTGAGTGCTTTGTGGAATCGAGCCCTGTTTTTCCCTTTGGTTTCTGAACTGCATTTCCTTGGCAGGCGAGGTGATTAATTGCCTTGAATTCCTCTTCTCCTGCTCCATTTCCCAGCTTTTCCCAGAGAGTGTCTTCATTCAGACTGCATGACTTTGATGGGAAGGACAAGGCCTTGATCATCTGAAGATATGCCTTGGGTTGTCATTCCCCACCTTTATTCCTCTTTCTTTGCTTACTCTAGCTAGGTGAATCCCCCAGCTTTCCGCCACCCAGATATGCAGGCCTGGCCCAGTACGAGAGGGACACATATAGCTGTTAGTCATCTCCCAGTAGACAGAGTACAGAAATTAAGACTTGGGCTCAGATCCAGAAGGCCGTCCATGCCTCTCTCCTTTATTCTCCCTTGCCAGCCAGACATTCTCTGCTAGGAGGAGGCCTCAGTCCTGTAAACAGCTGTTGGGTGACTTCCTTCTTCACTTCACTGCATTCTCACCTCCAAAGAATCCAGCTTCTCTTTAGATCTGCCTCGGGCTTCTATCCTCTGGCCCTACCTAATCGTGAAGCAAGGGATGCTAACCTTGCCTAATCATGGCAAGGTATGCCATGCCATACCTAACGTGGCATGGCAGTGAATGGCATAAGCTTGGGATTCTGCCAGACTTGGGTTAAAATCTAGCAATATGACTAACTCCGTGAGCTTGGGCAAGTTACTAAATCTCTCTGGGTCTCAATTTCTCCGGTAAAATGAAGACGAGGAGGGATGGTAAGAATGAAACGAAATGACGTGAGTCAAGAATTCAGTGTAGCGCCTGGAATGCATGCAAGTGTGGTAGTTCCTGCTCTCTTCACCAAGCCGAGGGAACTCACCTGATGACATTATGCCCACTCTTTTTCCTTAGTTTCAAGGGTTGTTGCTGAAGGTTTCAAACTTTTGGTTTGAAAAGTTAATCTCCACCTTTCTGAGACCTCTAATTTGTACAAGGAGATGATCAAATGATCTTCGCCATGGGTATTATCTACTCATCAGCTTGGCTCTGATGATTAGGGTTTCTGGTGCTCAGAAACATCTCATTTCATCCTTTAAATAATTATCCTGTAAAACAAGAAAGCTGCTGTGTCAACACAATGCTACGTCGACACAGACAAAATCAGACAGAAGTTCACAGAGTTTCCCAGAGAAGAGGAACCTAGATATAGGCCATCTAGGTGATTCCAACTGGATAAGAACATGTTGATATCTTATGGACTACTTAACTCTTCTTCAAATGTTTGATGTTAGCAATATTTTTTTAAAAAAATAGTTGTATTCTGAAGCCAACCTAATCTTTTCCATGCAGTGGATGGTGCATTGGCTTCCTAGATAGCCTGGACTGATGAAGTATTTGCTTAGTGCCATGGATGGAATTTGTTTTCTCTAAAAAAGGAAATATCTCAACAGGGCATTTAGTATACATGTGCCAACTTCTCAAGTGGCACAGTAGGCTTTCTTTTTTTTAAAAATTTTTTTTTTTGACGTTTATTTATTTTTGAGACAGAGAGAGACAGAGCATGAAGGGGGGAGGGGCAGAGAGAGAGGGAGACACAGAATCGGAAGCAGGCTCCAGGCTCCGAGCCATCAGCCCAGAGCCCGACGCGGGGCTCGAACTCACGGACCGCGAGATCGTGACCTGAGCTGAATCGGACACTTAACCGACTGCGCCACCCAGGCGCCCCTTAAGTGGCACAGTAGGCTTTCTTGAGGGGCATGTAATGTTTTCTGGTTTTAAGTTCTAACTTATCCTATAGGTTACAGCAATGAAGTGGAGCAGAATCTGTTGGTGTTAAGAAGTCTTAGTGCTAGAAGAAAGAAAAAGAAAGAGAGAGAGAGAGAGAGAGAAACAACAAACAATGGAAGCATTGTAAGAAGTATTTATAAGTCAAATGTTACAGAGAAAAACTCCAAACCAAAACCTATTTCAAAAAATGTTGGAGGAAATGGTATATCTTTTATGTGCTTAAGAAAACAGTTAAAAAGAACTTCACAGCATTGGGTCTATTAAGTACATTTATTCCAGTGATTTCCCAGATATTTCCAAGTTCCATTTAAAACAGAAGTCTCCTATCAAGAAATCCTTTGAAATTATTTACTCTTTTATGGTTGTAAAGTATGGAAACATAATACTTTTAATGGAAACTCTAATAAACGGCACATGCTATGAAGTGTCTACTGATGTGCTTTATAGGTTAGGGCTCTTACGTCACACGAACTTGCCAGTCTACGCTTCTGATCCCCGTAAATGCCCCAGTGATGTGGAAGAGGACAACTGGAAGGGCAAGGCCGTGCAAGAATGGCCTGGATCATTCATCCTCAGCAGAAAGATACGGCAGCCGCAGTCCTTCTGACAGGAAGCAAATTTGGCCAGCAGGCGGAAACAGAATTATGTGGATTAAGGACTTTGTTGTGCTTGAGGGATGGTGACTTGGTGGTCACCATAACTTGAAAAAAGGTTTTTCTTATATTCAATATAAAGGAATGTTTTGTATAAGCCTGGTTGTGAATCCCCAGAATAAAATAGTATGTAACATTTTTAGCACGTATTTAATTGGCAACAGAAAAATGAAAACCACTTGACTTATAATGTTGAAATGGTATTCTGGTTAAAATCAACTCCCATACAAGACAATTTAATGTGCTTCACCAAATGCATATTTTCATGCAAAATAAATGTATTTTAAAGTTATATATCCTTAATTTTATGCTGAAATGGTACTTGCAGTCCACAGATGCATTCCCCTCCCCCACCCCAGCAAATTAATTTTCAGTGAAATGTTTTCAAAGCATTTTTACTTGTATATGCTTCAAATTAACAATTTGAAGCAAATAGTAATTGATTTATTGACATCTGATGGATTCGTGCTTGTGTTCCTTGGTTTGAAAATCTTGTTAAAATGTTGTTAATAATCTATGGATATACATTTTAAACAACTGTCATTAAATTTAGAATAACTGTCATTAAATAAGGAGAAGTAAATTTCATAGTGTAGTTGCCATATATTTAAATACCAGTGGATGATTGGAAGCAGATTTATTGAGGGTTTAATCAAGGCTGGATAGATTCATGCCTTTTCAGCAACTATATTCATTTTATATTCTTTTGTTTCATTTTTCTATTTTAAAATGAATGGTTTGTAGGTATGTGAACTAGTCTCATATCAAAAGCTGAAGCATCAATTAATTAGTACCAAAATATATAGGATGTGCTATACTGCTCAAGATAATTCAAGACTGTATATTAATCCTTAGTGAACCTGGTACAGTCTTTCCCGAAAGACCCAGAGAAGCCCAGAGAGGAATGGCCGTTAGGAAGAGAGAAGAAATTCACCTGATTTTGTTCATATTTGCCACTTGGTAAAACAGTTCTCTAACCTCTTTTAAAATGCCTTTGATTCTATGGCTAAAATATCAAAGACTGATACTTTTAACAACATGGTTCAGAAATGTCAGTTTGATACACTTGGACTATCCTGTTTTAGTTTCATTTTATTTTGAAAGAACAAGACATATCTTCCAAACTATCTGGAGAGGTTGGTTTCTTTTTGCCAGGCTTCAGCCCACCCTATCCCGAGTTTGAAGCATTTTGTTAGATGCCTTTGATCTTCTGTTTGACTTCTGCTTCATGGAAAAATGCTCATAAACCTTCAGAGAATGGCTTTCTTTACTTTTAGCTTTATTCAAGTATTATAAACAGTGGACAGATCTATAGCAAAACGATTTTAAGAGCACTTAGGACCCACATGCTAATTTATTTGCTCACCACCAAAAAGGCTTGCTTGGTAAAAAGAAGTTTAAAAAGTTCAACTTGGCTTCGTGAAAAAAACAAAAAAAACAAAAAAAACTCCACTTTTAAGTGGCTAAAAGGATTGCATTTCGGGTTTTTTTTTCCTTTTTGAAATATTAAGATCTCTAAAGCAACAATCTTTAAAGATGTTATGCACAAGGATTGGCATGACGTTTGAAATGGCTTCAAGAGTTCCTGTTACTCTTGACATGCTGGCAAACACTTCACAGATGTGCTTTCTCACTGCAGCCCCGTCAAGAGAGAATACAAAATCCACGACTACAAACAAGTCCCCGCATGTCTTAATGCTAGGGCAAGAGTGGGCTGGAAGATGTCAGGGTGAGATGTCCTCTAATCCATCATTACTCCAGCCTCATTGTTGCCTCTCCACAAATGATGGGATCTACCAATTGAGCTCCACGTTCTTGGATGTTGGATAACAATTGTGGTTTCAGATAAAACAAACAAACAAACAAACAAACAAACAAAATTAGAAATCTTTGCCATTTGGCATTTTGCAATTCTGAAGACGTCTTTCGGTATAAAATGTGGGAAAGGTTTAGAGATCGTTTGTGCTATAGCTTTTTATTTTTTTTATTTTTTAAATTATTTTAAATTTTTTTCTAACATTTATTCATCTTTGAGAGACGGAGTGTGAGTGGGGGAGGGGCAGAGAGAGAGAGAGAGAGAGAGAGGGAGACACAGAGTCTGAAGCCGGCTCCAGGCTCTGAGCTGTCAGCACAGAGCCTGATTCGGGGCTCGAACTCACAGACCGCGAGATCATGACCTGAGCCGAAGTCAGATGCTTCACCGACTGAGCCACCCAGGTGCCCCTATGCTATAACTTTTTAAAAATGGAGTCTTCTAGAGCTCTACAGGAGTTGCAAACTGATGTGTCCTATGCTGAATCAGTACTGATGAGGGACTTTATTTGGACAACCGCTTAATTTCATGTTAAGATTCAGATTTCAGCTTCAGCTCTAGCAACACTGGCATTTTCTCCAGCAACACCAATTGGAAATAGTAGCGGCTGCACATTTCATAGGGACTGTTTAATTTTTTAAAGAATTTTCTCCACTTTTAACCATGACACTGGGCTTCTTGGCTCATTTACCCATGGTCTTTAGGTGGCATTTGGGTCTGTGACTCCTGTAGCGTAATATCACTCTAAAATACTAATGATGTTACTGCTGTGTCTGTATGAGGGAGTCTGAAAAATTTAAGTTCTGTTCTCAGGAGATACCCATTATGCAAAACTGATCCTTGTTCTTTAGCAGGACATTATGTTGATGCAGAAGTTGCTTGGGAAATCTACAAACCATTCTCTCAATGGATCTGACTCAGTGGTCTTAGTCATTGATGGTGGAACTTCAGGGTGGTAAGGAGTTCTATTCTGGGCTCAGTGGGAGAACCATCTCTCGCCATGTGGGTGGCATATAATATGCAAACCCCCCAAAGAATGCCAGTTCCGGGAGGACGACTCCTTGTCAAATTCTGTGTACCTGGAAAAGTGTTTGGCATGCCCGCGAATATTCTGGAATGAACTAGATGGATTATTTATGGAACGTTCAAACTTAACTTGAACAGGAAATAGTTTAAGAATGGCCATTATTATTATTACTGATCACTGAATGCCTTCTATGTGTTAGGTAGCTTACAAGCACCATTTGATTTATTTCTCACCGCAATTCCACAGGAGAGGTGTTGTTTACCTGTTACATATGGGAACACTGAGAATCAGATTTTTAATGTCTGGTCATATGCCTAGAAACACCAGTGGTAAAGGCAGAGGCGCGGGCAGCTGCAGGTGGCGCTCTGGCTCCTTAGAGCCATGCCCGCTGGGCGTCTGCCTGGTAACCTCGGTGAGGCCAGGGCCCCTAGATCTTGCCTCTCCTCCGGCGTGTTGGGGACAGGTTAGGCAACAGCACCCGCTCCTCTGAGGAGACACAAAGGTGGTTCTCCAGTGCTCAAATTTCTGGACCACCTTTCCTTTCTCCTCTCCGACGTTGGGCAGTCTTGTCCCCATTCTCTTTAGCCCCCCCCCAGAATTTCTCGCCCTAAATCTCCCCCACATGGGTGCTCCCCACCTTCATAAACCACCTCTTCCCCCACTCCCCTCATTTTCTTCATCCTCTTCGCGCTCCTGGGATCACACTTTGAGGGCAGCCTTTGAAAAACGGAATAGTGGACCAGAGCGGGGTGGGGGTGGGGTGGGGTGGGGGGTTAATAGTCCGGGGGCGTGCCAGGGAGGGAGATACGATGGCTTCCTCATCTGGCAACGAGGACGCTTTCACGATACCTAGAGCTGCTATCAATAAGATGATCAAAGAGACTCTCCCCAAGTCTGGTGGCCAACGATGCCCGGGAGCTGGTGGTGAACTACTGCACTGAATTCATTCACCTCGTATCTTCTGAAGCCAATGAGATTTGCAACAAATCTGAAAAGAAGACCATCTCACCTGAGCATGTCATACAAGCACTAGAAAGTTTGGGCTCTGGCTCTTATATCAGTCAAGTAAAAGAAGTCTTACAAGAATGCAAGACTGTAGCATTGAAAAGAAGAAAGACCAGCTCTTGTTTGGAAAACCTTGGCACTCCTGAAGAAGAGTTATTGAGACAGCAGGCAAGAATTATTTGCAAAAGCCAGACAGCAACAAGCAGCACTGGACCAGCAGGAATGGCTTCAAGTCTGCTTGACTCCAAAATATATGTTCTTTCTTGGGGTGCCAGGGTGGCTCAGTTGGGTGAGCATCCGACCCTTGATTGCAGCTCAGATCATGGGATCGAGCCCCGGGTCAGGCTGAATATGGAGCCTGCTCAAGATTCTCTCTCTCTTTCCCTCTGCTTCTCCCCTGCTCACTTTCTCTCTCAAAACAAAACAAAATATGTGTTCTTTCTGCTATTCTTTGTTTCCTTTTATTTATTTATTTATTAAAAATTTTTTTTTTTAACGTTTATTTATTTTTTAGACAGGGACAGAGCATGAACGGGGGAGGGTCAGAGAGAGAGGGAGACACAGAATCCGAAACAGGCTCCAGGCTCTGAGCTGTCAGCACAGAGCCTGACGCGGGGCTCGAACTCACAGAGTGTGAGATCGTGACCTGAGCCGAAGTCGGCCGCTTAACCAACTGAGCCACCCAGGCGCCCCTCTTTGTTTCCTTTTAAATAGAAGATCATATTTGGAAACATTAAGTGAAGTGATGATGGAAAGGTTCTATCTAAAAGACACCAAAACATCTGACAAATTGCTGACATCATGAATTTAGTCAATTGGCTTGGCTATTTATTCCACAAAATCAGCAGTTTGTGAGTTTACTGATCAGTTGTGGACCTTGTAGGGGAGCTGGGAGAATGGAGCACGCAAGAGTTAATCTGTGAAGTGGGATCAGAAAGGTTACAAGACTGCCCACATTGAATTGGTTATTCAGCCTTAGACCCTCTCCTCTCACCTGGCAAGTGGCCTTCCTGACCCCATCCTTTTTCATCCAGAGCCTAAAGGGTTGAATTTTCTCAGGGTGTCCCCTTTACCTCTGATTTGTCCCACTATGGCTTAAAAAGGTGGCCAAACTCCCAAAGCTTTTGGCCTTCCTTGCTTCATGTTGACCTGTCTGCTTTATCTCAGATCTCCATCTTGGTACATCTACCTCTGGCCTGGTAATCTTGCTCCAACCTCTGATTTCTCCCCTAGCCTGGAAGTTTGGTGTTATGTATTTTTGACCTTGAACAGTAGCCAGATCCAGTTAATCCAACGATAGGAGTGTAGCACACAAGACTCAAGGCAACTGACTTTAGTTGGACTGATCTGAACGGGTCAATGTAGCATGAGTCTTGGAAAGTTGTTTAACTTCTGTGGCTCATGATTACATTTTCCTCTCTTCTTCATAGAGTTGTGGGAACAGCTTTAATGGTGCTTATAAAGTTGTTAATTGAAAACGCTCATGGGGGCACCTGGGTGGCTCAGTCAGTTAAATGTCCAACTTCAGCTCAGGTCATGATCTCATGGTTTGTGGGTTTGAGCCTCAAATCAGGCTCTGTGCTGACAGAGTGGAGCCTGCTTGGGATTTTTTCTCTCTCTGCCACTTGCACTTTCTCTTTCTCTCAAAATAAACTTTTTACAAAATTAAAAATTAAAAAAAAAAGAAAATGTTCATGAATTCAAGGTAGTATATTAGTAACATTTTAAATCAAGTTTCTATTAATTTATATCTAAAAATAATTACATAGGTATAGTACAAAAATAGTTTTCAAATACAAAAATCAAATAATTATGAAATCCAAAACAGAGAATCAAAACTGAAGCAATGTATAAAATGATAACCATCAAGGGAAAATAATGAACAACTTATTTGACTTTTTTAGATAAAATTTTCTTAGATAACATTTTTATCTGTATCTCTCACCATAATTTTTTCATTAAAAAATAGTATAGTTTAGGTATAGTAAAATTCACCCTCTTTAGTAGAAAGTTCTATGAGTTATGTCAAATGCATAGTCACATAACTACCACCATATTAAAAATATACAATAGTTCCATCACACCAAAATATTTTCTTTGCATCTTGGTAGTCAGATTCTACCCTCAACCCCAGTCCCTTATAATCAGGGACAGCCAATATAAAATATTTGGATTCCCTAACCATTTGCAGATATCATCTGGCTCTTTTCACACTGCCCTGTGGGAATTGGGGTTAGAGTTATCAGCACAAGAAAATACTGATATTCTGGTGATTGCTATCACTATAAGTAATGAAATACTTTCCTATGATGCAAGAATCTTGTGCCCTCTGCCAGCATCCATGAAAACAGGGCAGGTTAACTTGTTTATTTGCAAGTATGGTAAAATTTGAGGCCATTTATATGATTCTCGACTAGCTTATTTATTCCTTTCCAATATATATGTCTTATTTTTTTTTTCTTGCCTTGTTGCATTGGCTAAAAATTCTAGTATGATGTTGAAAAGGAATTGTAGGAGGGACACCTTTGGATTGCTCCCAATCTTGAGGAAGGTGGGACATCCAGTTTCTCACTGTTAAGTATGACACAAGGTGTTGGTTTTGGTAGATGACTTGTGTCAGTTTTAGATGTTCCCTTTTATTCCTTGTTTGCTCAGTTTTTGCTGAGGATTTTTTTCATCTTTGTTCAAGATGGATATTGGTTTGTACTTTTATTATAGCATCTTTGTTTTGATTTTGGCATCAGAATAATGCTGGCATAATTAAATAAATTGAGAATTGTTCCCACCTTTTCTATATACAAACTCTGGAAGAGTTTGTACAAAGTGGTGATTATTTCTTTCTTAAACATTTGGTAGAACTTACAATGAAGTCATCTGGGCCTGGAATTTTCTTTTCTGAAAGGCTTTAAATTAGAAATTCAATATCTTTAAAAGATATAGGACTAGTCAAGCTATTTATGTCTTCTTGAAGGATCTTTTTTTAGGATGCTTAAGATCACTGGTTGATAGTTCCAACATCTGTCATGTTTAAGCATGATTCTGTTGATTGCTTTGTCTCTTAGGAGTGTGTTATTTTTATTTGCTGCTTTGTATGTCTTGCAATTGTTGATTGAAAGCTGTACATCTTATGTAGAACAGTACAGACTGAGGTTGATAATGGGCATGACTTTTATTTTGCTAGGCCTTTAATGTGTGGGAAATCGTTCAAGACAGTAGGGGTGGGTTTGGGTTATTTTCCTGCTATGTTTACAGTCACTACCACAAGCTTCAACTTCTAGCATTACCTTGTGTTTAGGGTAAGGAGTGGTTTGCCAGAAGGTTTTTCTTAATATCTTCTTCACTCTCAGATTTAAGTCTTCCCATTAGGCCTGTTCCTCACAAAGGGCTCTCTCCATACTTTTGAGGACTGGATACCTGTTTCTTGAGTTTGCTAGCCTGGTGTTGGGAATGGACTGGAGGTGTGTTTTATTGTTCTGTTTCAGTCCCAGTCTTAGATAGGTGCTCCATTCTGTGTCTTAGAGGTGGGGCCTTTGCAACAATTCTTCTCACCCAGAGGTTGGCAATCTCTAATGATCTGAGCCTAGATGTATTCCTCCCTGTCCTCAGAGGGTTTTGTCTGCTCCTTTTCTCACCTGAAATGTGTCTTCATCTGTACCTTGAGGGTAACAGGGTTTAATGCCCTTCCTCCAATGGGATAAGGCTTTTATTCTGTAGGAGACATATGAGAGGATATGGGAAGATCTTCATGCCTTCATCTCAGTGGATGCTCTTTCTTTCTCCAGGGATGTACCCTAAGAGATGCTTCTTCAGATTTTCATTCTATGTCCAGTTTTTCATGCACACTCAGTGAGGTCTGTGAGAGGGCCCTATAGGGGAGTGTGAATTTCTCTATCTCTGTGGCTCTCGGCAGTTCTGTGCTTTCACTCTAAACTTTATACCATATACTCTCACACTTGACCTTTAAATGTTCGTTAACAATTTCAGCAAAATTTTTAATTTTCCCAAACTGGCAGAGCAGGAGGTGTCAGTATGGAAGTTGACATTTGCCACAACAAAGACTGAAAGGTTTGGTGCAAAGAGCCCAAGGACCAGGGCATCTACCTGAGACCGTTGGTCACGTTGTATGGGTTTCTGGCCAGATGAACCGACTCTACCATTAGCCAAGTTGTGTTGAAGAAGTTGTTCAAGAATTGCACCAACCGGCCACCTCTGTCCCTCTCCTGGATGATCTGTAAGATGAAGCTGCCTGGCAAGGAAGACAAAACAGCTGTGGCTGTAGGGACTAGAACTGATGATGTGTGTGTCAGGAGGTGCCCAAACTGAAGGTGGACGTGCTGCAAGTGAGCAGCCATGCCCAGAGCTGCACCCTCAAAGCTGGGGGCGAGATCCTTGCCTTTGACCTGTTGGCCCCAGACTTCCCCAAGGACTGTGGCACCATCTTGCTCTCTAGTCCATGCAAGCGCTGAGAGGTATACAGGTATTTCAGCAAGGTCCCAGGAACCCTGCACAGCCACACCAAATCCTACATGTAATTCAAGGGCCAGAAGTTGGAGTGGCCCAGAGGCTTCAGGGTGAGCCTTGGCTACTAAAATGAACCCCACATCCTGCCTTGTTATTGAAAAGATTTTGGATGCTAAAAAATCCCCCCAACTTTAGCCAAATTTTTCTTACCAGCTTGTATAGCCTCTGGTGTTTGCTGCAGCTAAGTAGGTGCTCTTCCTGGAGGCATCTTTGTTTGCATTTCTTAAATTAACTATTTGCCCTGAGACCACAGGTCTGTGATAGATTCAATAAAAGTTGGATTTTTGTAAATTATCTAGTCTTTTTTTTTTTTTTATCACAAGTATGGTGTGATGTTCTTTCCTGTTTCCTACATCCCATAGTGAAGCCAGAAACCCTATTTCTTGACCTATAAGAAAATTTGTTTCTAGGTTTTCAAACCATCTATGAGTAAATTGTATTTTACAGACCAAATGTCAGTTAGGTCATTTTGGACCTCAAGTAAAGAAAATCCAATCCAAAATACATAAACCAAAAGTTTGTATTATCTCAATGGGAGAGGTTTAGTTAAATCAAGTCAACAATTTTGTTAGGGTTCTAGGTTCTTTCTCTTTTCCACTGTGCTAGTCTCAGGACATTGTTGTGTCCTTTAGAGTAACTTCCTCCAGTGTCCCAAGTGGGCTACCAAAGTTCTGGACATCACATCACAGAGGTAAAAACAAACAAGCCACATATAAAAATATAAATAAAATCAATGGCCAATTGATATCTTTTTTTAAAAGTAGTCTTCATGCCCAGCATGGAGCCCAATGCAAAGCTTGAACACACGACCCTGAGATGAAGACCTAAGCTGAGATCAAGAGTTAGACACTCAACTGACTGAGCCATCCAGTGCCCCCACATCATTATTTTTTAAGGGAAAGGAAAATGTCGCAAGAGGCTTCCTATCAAATTTGCCAAATGTCTTATTGAACACATACCCATTGCTCAATTGTTGCTAGAATAGGAATGGAGCTACCCTATTTGATTTAACATCAAGATTTGCCTCTGGGCTAGAAAGGGAACAAATTCCACTGAAGAGCATGGCCACCTGATAGCTGAGAAAAATCAAGATTCTATGAGCAAAGAAGAATATGGGGGAATGGTTGTGACTAGTGGTTCATGACTGTTAGAGTTCATAAGGCATAAAGAGGACAAGCTTTGCAGTCAGGTGTATCTAGGTTCAAATCCTAGATTTGTACTTTGGAAAGTACAAAGGGGATAATATTTTGTAAATACTAAGTAGTTAACTATTTCTCTCTTTCTTTCATGAAATCATGTTCCTTGGCATTCATTTTGATCTTATAGCTCAGGAAGGGGCCATGGATAATGCCACCTCATGAAAGTAGAGGAGATGATTTTAAATATGGTAAATTCAGAATATAGTAGCTATTGTTATCCCACAACAATATTATAAATTGTTATAATATATTTAGCTGATAGTTTTTTCTAATTAAAGGCTCTTTATTATGGCTGCATGTTCTACTTTGAGAGAAGATAGAGAAGTATTTTCTAGCTCAAATGCAGAGTGAGAGGCCTTTGGTTGATCTCCCCTTCTGTGATAACAAGGGACAGGGTCATATGGCCAAAATGGCAATTTAAGGCTTTTCCATTATAGAGGAGGGGCCTGTATTCCTTTTGTTTTTTATTAAAAAAATTTTTTTAATGTTTTTTATTTATTTTTGAGAGAGAGACAGAGTATGAGCTGGTCAGGGGCAGAGAGAGAGGGAGACAGAATCCACAAAGCAGACTCCAGGCTCTGAGCTGTCAGCATAGAGTCTGACACGGGTCTTGAACCCATGAACCACGGGATCATGACCTGAGCTGAAGTTGGACACCCAACCACAGCTGTGAAGTATACAGGGCCAAAGAGGTACAATGGAAGAAAGAGAGAGCTTGAGGAAACAGTGTTTGTCTTTTTGTTCACAGCTATGGGACTCTGCAATGAAAAAGAAAAGAGCTCTGGACAGGTAAAAAATAGTTTTGACAAGTTTAGAAAGACTGTTATTTACCTTTTACCATAACATAAAGATAAGACACTGTTCAGGTTAAAGTGCAGTGCATCTAGAAGAGAATCAAAAAGGCAAATGAGCCTTTTTTTGTATATCCCTCATCAAAGAAGTTATTTTGCTTTGGTTTTTAAAATTTTTTTTTCAACGTTTTTTATTTATTTTTGGGACAGACAGAGACATAGCATGAACGGGGGAGGGGCAGAGAGAGAGGGAGACACAGATCGGAAACAGGCTCCAGGCTCTGAGCCATCAGCCCAGAGCCTGACGCGGGGCTCGAACTCACGGACCGCGAGATCGTGACCTGGCTGAAGTCGGACGCTTAACCGACTGCGCCACCCAGGCGCCCCTGCTTTGGTTTTTTAAAAAAATTTATGCCTAGCCTTCTTAATCTCTCAGCATATTTATTTCCCTAAGGCCCTTGATCATATTAGTTCCTGGAGTAGTCTTTCCAAATTGAAAGTGTTATATCCATGCTGTAAGAATAGGATGGGCCTCCACCCATAATTTGATTTCAGTGTAAGAGACATCCCAAGAGCATATGAAAATACAGGGTTAGTTTCCTGAGAGCCTCTGGTCACAACATTTTTATCAACCTATCAACACATAATTTTGTTTTATGTGTGTGTCTGTTTAAAAACATCTTATTTAATATATATTGTTGATTCACTAACAATGAACTCACAGAAACATCACTATAACTCATGCTCTAACACATGCTCTGTCAGACTTCTTAAGTGTTGCCAGAAAACTTCACACAGATCGCTGTCTCACTTTTGTTTCATTTTTATTTTCTTAATTACCAGGGAAGGGGGAAATCTTTGTGTGTGGCTATTTGCCATTTGGTTTCCCTTTGCTGTGAGTTGCCTGTTCAGATCATTTACCCGCTTTTCTTTTTGATGGCCCCTTTCCCATTAATTTATAGATTTTTAAAATGTACATTTTGTATGCTAATATTTTCTTGAATGTATGTTCTATATTGTCTTCTAATAGTGTGTCTTTACATTTTGTGTAGATGGCCTTTGTCATACAGAAAATTTTAATTGCTTTCATGAGGTAAATTTTGTGTTTTCTTTAATAAATTCTTCTTTTTAAAAAAAATTTTTTTTAACGTTTATTTATTTTTGAGACAGAGAGAGACAGAGCATGAACGGGGGAGGGGCAGAGAGAGAGGGAGACACAGAATCTGAAACAGGCTCCAGGCTCTGAGCTGTCAGCACAGAGCCCGACGCGGGGCTCGGACTCACGGACCGCGAGATCATGACCTGAGCCGAAGTTGGACGCTTAACCGACCAAGCCACCCAGGCGCCCCTAAGAAATTCTTCTATACCATAAGGTCATAAAGATATTTCCTCTATATTGACACTCTCCACACTGTCTTCTCATAACTTTAAAGTTTTGCATTTCGCAGACCTTTAATCAACACAGAATTCATTTTTATATATGAGGTCTGTAGGGATTTGTTTTTAAACTATAAGGATATAGTCAGTTTTCTCTACCTCACTTACTAGATAGATCTTTCTTTCTCCACTATTTATTCTGTCACTGTCATGCACCGCCCCTCCCTCCCCACCCCCCCCACCCCCTGTCCCAGCCCTCCCTCCCAAGCACCAGAAGTACGTATACCAAGTTCTCTGTATGTGTATGTCTGGCTGGGGTCTTCTATCTTGTTCTATTAGTTCATCTAGTTATCCTCAAACTAATATCACATTGTTTATTTTATTAAAAAAATTTTTTAAACGTTTATTTATTATTATTATTTTTTTTTTTTTTTAATTTTTTTTTTCAACGTTTTTTATTTATTTTTGGGACAGAGAGAGACAGAGCATGAACGGGGGAGGGGCAGAGAGAGAGGGAGACACAGAATTGGAAACAGGCTCCAGGCTCCGAGCCATCAGCCCAGAGCCTGACGCGGGGCTCGAACTCACGGACCGCGAGATCGTGACCTGGCTGACGTCGGACGCTTAACCGACTGCGCCACCCAGGCGCCCCTAAACGTTTATTTATTATTGACAGACAGAGAGACACAGAGAGTGAGCAGGAGAGGGGCAGAGAGAGAAGGAGACACAGAATCCAAAACAGGCTCCAGGCTCTGAGCCATCAGTACAGAGCCCGACGCGGGGCTCGAACTCACAAACTGCAAGATCATGACCTGAACCAAAGTCTGTCACCCAACCGAGCCACCCAGGTGCCCCTATATCACATTGGTTAAAGACCAAAGCTTCATAATCAATCTTGATATTTGGAAGGGCAAGATGCTCCCCTCTTTATTCTTATTTTTTGAAATTATCTTGATTGCTCTTGATCCTTTACTCTTCCATATGCATATTAGGATCAGTTTGTCAAATTCAGTCAAAAGCCCTGTTAAACTTTGAATTAGAGTGGCAATAAATTCATAGACTACTTTGAGAAAAATTGTCATTCTTACAACACTGAGTGTTTTCATCTGTTAACATTCTGTACATTTTCATGTCCTAAAACACTTTTTTTTTTTTTTTAAGTAGACTCCATGCCCAGCATGGAGTCCAACACGGGGCTTGAACTCACAACCCTTAAATCAAGGTCTGAGCTGAGATCAAGTGTTGAGCGCTCAATTTTCAATTTTATATGTAGAAAATCACATTATTGGTTAATACTGACCATACCGTTTTGCTCATTCTTTGAGTTCTTCTCTCTGTCTTTGTTTCTGTTTCTGGACTTCTATCCTGAATCTAAGCAGGAAAAGTGAGCATTTTTGCCTTCTCCCTGATTTTGAACATAAAACTAATATAATGCTATGTGTCAATTATATCTCAACTAAAAAATAATGCTTCTAATGTTTCATGTTTAGAATGACATTTGCTTTAGGTTGTTGGTGGTACCTACATCAGGTTAAGAAAATTTCTTTTTGTTCCAAATTTACTACATCTTTCTATCTTCCTTTTTTCTTCCTCCCTTCCTCTCTTTTCTCTTTCTCTTCCTCACTTCCTTTTGTAAAAGGTTAATAAATATTAAATTTTACTAAAAGTTTGTGCATCTATGTTTATAACTATGTTTAACATATAATTTTTCTCCTAGTATATTGTCCTTGTGGAAGTTTATTTTTATTTATTTGTGTGTACTTTGTGGAATTTTCTTTTACATAAATCTTTTTTCTAAAGGTTTGTTCGTTTTTGAGAGAGGGAGAGAGAGACAGAGTGCTAGCAGGGGAGGAGCAGAGAGAGGGGGACACAGAATCCGAAGCAGGCTCCAGGCTCTGAGCTGTCAGCAGAGAGCCTGATGCGGGGATTGAACCCATGAATCATGAGATCATGACCTAAGCCAAAGTCGGGTGCTTAACCGACTGAGTCACCCAGGCAACCTGCCTTGTGGAATTTTAATAGCAATGTTTCGCTAGCTTCATAAAAGAAACTGGGGGGCTACTCCTGTTTTTTAGTCTCAAGAACTCTTGTGTAATGTAGGAATTATATGTTCCTTGAAGGCTGGGTGGTATCCGATCCAATACCTTTTTTGTATATTAGGTCGAATGTGCACCTAATAACTCTAATGTTAATAATCATTAAATTACTATTTGTAATTATATTAATAAGTTATGTTAACATAAAATAATATTTAATTCAATTATTAAATTAATATACTAATAATATAACTTAATATATAAATTAAGTTAATACATTTCATATGTTACATGAATATAATTTAATATGTAATATTTTCTTCTTACCTCACAGTTGAGGCAGCAGCTGTATTCCAGCTACTCCAATAATGCCCTGGTTTTCTTTTTTGGAACCTTTTGAGCGTATCCTCTTTCTCTGGGAATTGAAAAAACTCCCGGGTGATCTGAGTGTGTTGAGTAACACAGGCCTAGCCTTCTTTTTTTTTTTTTTTAAATTTTTTTTAACGTTTATTTATTTTTGAGACAGAGAGAGACAGAGCATGAACGGGGGAGGGTCAGAGAGAGGGGGAGACACAGAATCGGAAGCAGGCTCCAGGCTCTGAGCCATCAGCCCAGAGCCCGACGCAGGGCTCAAACTCACGGACCGTGAGATCATGACCTGAGCTGAAGTCAGACGCTTAACCGACTGAGCCACCCAGGCGCCCCCACAGGCCTAGCTTTCTGACGGATTCTCAGAGGAACTTTCTCCTTGGCTTCTCCTGTCTCTCCAATGCTCACTGAGGTGACCTGCAAATTGCCTGACTGTGGTGTTAGGATCTTATTTCAAACACTGAGAGGAACGAGGCTGTGTGTGAAAACAAGCTTTTATACCTTTCCAGTTGACTCCAACCCATTCCTAGAGTGGTCTCTTAAAAAACCTTATGCATATCTCAAATTCAAGGGAAGTTAGTTCTGGTTTTAATAAAGCACTGTCAAGCAATATTATGAGGCATTAATCCATTCTAAAATAAGAAAGTGGAGGAGATATCGCAAGATCAGTCATGTACCATTTGAGGGCTCCTTGCAGATGTTTAGGCCACCATAGGCTTTTTTTTTTTTTTTTTTTTTTTTTTTTTTTAATTTTTTTTTTTTTTTTCAACGTTTATTTATTTTTGGGACAGAGAGAGACAGAGCATGAACGGGGGAGGGACAGAGAGAGAGGGAGACACAGAATCGGAAACAGGCTCCAGGCTCTGAGCCATCAGCCCAGAGCCTGACGCGGGGCTCGAACTCACGGACCGTGAGATCGTGACCTGGCTGAAGTCGGACGCTTAACCGACTGCGCCACCCAGGCGCCCCCACCATAGGCTTTCAAGAGAACAGGCCGCATGGTCAAGGCCAGTTCTTCCCTTCCCTTGGTGAGATCTGGAACGAACCATGACATCTCTGACCCTCTTAGCTGCCCTTTCTTCCAGCTGGGTACCTGAGAACTCCTTTTATGTTCTAGATATGAAGCCAACCTGGACAGCACAATCTCAAAATCCCAACACCGGATCTTCTTTCTATCGATTTGCGGATAATGGGCTTAATCAGGCCATTGAAAAGGAAAGGCACTTGATCCTTCGTTTTCATTTCTGAGCTTTATTTTCCCTTCACTTTCACCTTTATTCCCTGAAATCAGTATTGCCTAGAAATTCTTCCTACCACAATTATGTTGCTTTCCCAGAAACTCTGGAGCCTTCCCAGCCCACACCCAGGCCCCTGCATGCCACCATTCTTACTCACAGCTCCTGCGGGTTTTTCCAAGACAGAGAAGATTCAAAACACACTCTTTGAGGCAAAATGGCCCCAGGAGGAGATTCACGCTAACATAACAGAGTCTGACAAGGAGTGTAGCTTATTCCGACCCCTCTCCCATATCAGGATACATATTTGAGAAGAATTGCCAAGTATTAAATAAAAAAAGCACACAACTTCATTCTTGTGGTTTTTGTACCCCATTTCAGACAGGCTTGGACAAATTCTACTAATTCTATTGTAAGTGATGGCTCTGAAAACATTTCCAACAACTTGAAGGAGAAAAGAGACAAGCAGGGAGGAAGGGTGGGTAAGATAAGCCTGATCGGCTCCAGAGGGGCCACCCAATCTGCTGTGGGAAGCTGCTGCCACTCACCTTTCAAACTTTTTGAAAATTTGCTCCTATGGAGGAATAGATTGGTGGAGGTGAGGGGACACACAAGTGAAGAAGAAAGAAGGTGTATCCCCTCCTGAAAAGGGAGGTTAGCTTGGTTCTGCAGTCCTGTGTGGAACGGCTGTTGTGTATAGAAACGAGCAATGACCACCTGCTGGCTGAACCAAAAGATAGGACCTGGCATGGGTGGTTGTCCAGGTACTGGGATTGATCAAAACAGACCTAAGATTGTAAGTGTGTGGTGTTCAAAGCAACGCCTGGGGCTGGAAACATGAATGGATTTAAAACATGAAGCCCAAAGCGGATCACAAGGAGTAAAACCAAGAGCTGGAGGAAGAGTGAGCAACTGGGCCCAGAACAGGTGTAGGAGGTGAGGCCTAGAAAAATCCTTCAGAGAATGCCTTTGAAGGAGGCATCACAGTAACCTTACAGTGCAGAGAAAGCTGTACCGGGCCCAGCCCGATCAGAGAAGTGAATCACAAAGTTTCATCCTCAAGAATGGACATACCGGAAGAGGAGACGGCCACAAAAACAGGTAAATGTACACCGTATCATAGCTGTAATCATGTCTGTAATCTCTGTAATGCTAAAGTAAAAAATAGAGGAGCCTTAGTGGGTCTGTTGTGGGGTCAGTGCTATGGGAAGTTTTGCAGAAGAGGCCATGATTAAGCAGGAGCGATGCTGGCAGATAAAGAGAACAGCATGCGCGAAGATACAGAGCCATAACACAACATGGTGTGGAAGGAGCCATAGCAGCGAGATCATTCTGGAGGGGAGGGAGGAGGGGTAAGCGTGAACGTCAAGACTGGAAAAGAGGATCTATGAGCTGGCATAATGACGGAGGGCCTCAAATTCCATGCTAAGGAGTTGGGTCTGTTTAGTTTTCATTCGGGAGTATGGAGCCACTGATGTGTTATCACCTGGGCTGTGTGACTTCATCAGTTTTGAGTTTCTGAAGAATGCATTCCTGGAGGGAGTGGCTATAGCACAGAACACTCCTCTGGGCTACAAAAACAAAAGGACTTGACCAGTTAGAAATCTATTGCCATGATTCACGTCAAGGCTAAAAAGAGGAACCAAAGCAGTGGCAGGGGGGCTGGGCTGGGGCTTGGGAAACAGATTCCAGATATAATTAAGACTTGATCACGAATTAGAGATAAGAGGTGAGGTAAAGGTAAGAGTCAAAGATGACCAGCTCAAATGCCACCCACCCTTCCATCTCTAACTTTACATTGTACTTGATCTTTACATATAATACATGCCGATCACAAAAGCCCTCCTCCTCTTGCAATCCCCCACTAACCTTTCCAAATTTACTTCTTACCACTCTCCTCTTGCTCATTGTGCTTCAGCCCCATTGGCCACATCAAACACTCCAAATATGCTCCTTTTCCAGGACCTTTGCACTTGCCTGTTCCATCTGCCTGTGAGGCTCTTTGCCCAGATGCCTTCATGGGCACCATTCTGATTTCTTTCAGGTCTCTGACCAAATATCAATTTATCAGAGAGGACGTCAAAACCCACTCTGTCTGAAATAGAATCTGCTTCTTCCTGTATCATTTTTTTTTTATACGCTTAATCATGCTCGACTTACCCCCAGGACACTTAGCCACCCCTTCTTTTCAGAGAAGTTTTGGCTATTCTGTCGTAACCAATAGTCTCCAAATGTTAGCGGCTAAACACAGCAAAATGTGGCTTGCTCATGCAACGTGTCCACTGCAGGCCAGCAGGAGGCTGTACTTGTGGTCCTCACTTAGGGTCTCAAAGGGACAAGGCCTCATTTAACATGTTGCTTCCACAGTTACTGCAGCGATGGTAAGGGAGGATGGAAGCTTGCACATTGGCTCTTAAAGGTTCTGCGGGCAGGGGACACAAGTAATTTCTGCTTCTGTGTCATTGGCCACAACAAGTCACATGACCGCGCCTAGCTTTCAAAGGGTCAGAGCGAAGTGATGTTACATATGCACAGCAGACAGCCAGCCAGCAGTATTTGTGGAACAGCACTAAATAGGCACTGTGATGGAAGACACATTATATAGTTTTTTGTTGTCAATCTCCGTTCTCCACAATATAAGCCCAATAGCAATGCCTTTGCTTCCTCCCTATTGTTTAGAATGTGGTTCGCATACAATAAGCACTTAACGAATATTTGTTGAATGACTGAACACATATCTAAGGTCTTCCTCTAGACAGAAATTCCTTCGGGGCACACGTTTATCTTCGTATCTGGACGACTAAACGTTTATTAAACATATTCCCAGTGGGAAAAAAACAACAACCATGCCTATTTTTTCAGAACTCAACAATAAATTTTTTTTTTTTTTTTTTTAGCTAAGAGAATCCTGGAAACCAAATGGGGTAATGAAGGGAGAGAGAGAGAAAGAAGAGCGGGGCAAAAGCTTTCAGGGTAGGTATAGTCTGCTAGGTCCTGTGTTAGGCAATTCCAGAACTCCCAGAGATCATGGGGATTAACTGAGTAGATTAGTTAAAATAAATGATACTTGTTACCTGCCTTTTATTCTGACCCACTTTTTTCCCCCACAGAAGAGTTTAACTCTTCTAATTTTTAGCTGGAAAATTATAAAACTTAGAAAGTTGCATGATTCTCCGAGACTAGATCTGATCAGCAGACAGTGACCCATTTTTTAAATTGCTGTTTTCTTTGTCACTTGGATTGAAGTTTATCAATTAGTTGAAGATTTCTTTATAGTGGAAAATTATAGCTGTGGCATTCCAGGCACAAGCCTTAGTGGGAAAGTGAACCAAATGAATCACCACGAGGCATGTGAGGTTGTGGTTGAGAGACAAATGCTATTTGTGATACAGGCAATTGACTCAGGTTATGACTTGTTGGTCCCTGGATATCTGGTGTCAACCCCTCTGAAACGCAGAATAAGTAGACGAAGCCTTGCTCAGAAGAGGAGCATTTAGATGAGCACATTTGTCCTAGATTTCTAATTTATGAATACAAACATTGTAAACATACCCACAAAGAGACATGTCTGGACCAAGACATAAAGATCTTTGAGGCCTTTTCAAAAATGAAAACTATGAACATTCCCTCCTACTTTTACCTGTCCAAGAAAAAGCTGGATATAGACATAGCAGTGAGTATTGTGGTTGCAGGATAGCTGGGTTTGTTTGTTTGGTGTCAGTCCCCCGAAAGAGGAAAAGAACAGTATGTTTGTGGTACAAGAACAGTGCTGATGGAAACACATAGCCTAGCAGGGAGCCCTAAAGGGGCTGAAGAGACGAGATGTGCATCTTGGCCCTGAGGACCTTGTCATCTGGGTGCCTGTGCTCCAGTGTGGCACGGGGAGGTGGCACCAGCCACGCGAGAACGGTTCCTTAGTGCTAGCAGGCTTCTTGGAAACAAAAGCAGGATTTCTGCAAAGTGAAAATGATGCTCAAAACCAAGGTCCTTTGCAAGGTCTCTTTCCCTGGCTAGAGGCTACAGCCTGATCCTGGCATGAAGCTTCAGCTTGTGCCTTGGAAGCTGAGAATACCCACCTGCTTCAGAAATGCTTAATCGTCAGAATAACACCGTGAGGTCGCAAACATTTATTATTGTTGTTGTTGTTGTTATTGTTAGTATTATTTTATTTTAGAGAGACAAAGAGGACAAGCGAGCAGCGGAGAAGGGTTGAGGGAGAGCGAGACACAGGCCTGACACAGGTCTCGACCCCACGACTCTGGGATCATGACCTGAATCGAAATCAAGAGTCAGAAGCTCAACAGACTGAGCCACCCATACATCCTTCGTTATTATTATTATTATTATTTTATATTTGAGTATAGTGGACACACGGTGTTACCTTAGTTTCAGGTGTCCAACATAGTGATTTGCCAAGTTTATACATTATGCTATGTTCACAAATGTAGCTACCACCGCCTGTCCCCTTATATTGCCATTCAGTGCCCTTGACTGTGTTTCCCGTGCTGCATTTTTTATTCCAGTGACTTACTCGTTCCGTAATTGGAAGCCTGTGTCTCCCACTCTTCTTCACCCTTTTTGCCCATTCCCCCACACCCTCCCCTCTGTCAACCATCAGTTTGTTTTCTGTATTTGTAAGTCTGATTCTGCTTTTTGTTTGATAAATTCACTTTTATATGCAAGAAGTGATGACAGAACTTGCCCAAGGAAGCAGAGCTAGTACGTGGAGGGGAGGGTATTTAAATCTTTTCTGACTCCCTCTACAACAGCTCTGTCCAAGGTAAGTATCATGCAGGCCGCATATGTTATTTTATTACTTTATTTTATTTTTGGGGTAAAATTGGTATATAACATTATATTAGTTCCAGGTGTACAACATTATAATTTGATATTTGCATACACCTCAAAGTGATCACCGTAATAAGTCTAGTTACCATACTCACCATAAAATTGACCCTTTTCGGGGCGCCTGGGTGGCTCAGTCGGTTGAGCGTCCAACTTCGGCTCAGGTCACGATCTCACGGTTCGTGAGTTCGAGCCCCGCGTCGGGCTCTGGGCTGATGGCTCGGAGCCTGGAGCCTGCTTCCGATTCTGTGTCTCCCTCTCTCTCTGTCCCTCCCCCATTCATGCTCCGTCTCTCTCTGTCTCAAAAATAAATAAACATTAAAAAAAAAATTAAAAAAAAAATTGACCCTTTTCACCCTTTTGGCCCATCCCCGAAACCTCTTCCCCTCTGATAACCACGAATCTGCTCCCATTATCTATTAGTTTTGTTTTATTTGGTTTGGCTTGTTCATTTGTTTTGTTTTTTAGATTTTACATAGAAGTGAAATCATATGGTATTTGGCTTTCTCTGTTTGGCTGAGTTCCGTTAGCACAATACCCTCTATCTGGTTCCGTCCGTGTTGTCACAAATGGCAAGATTTCCTTCTTTTTTATGGCTAAGTAGTATTCCATTCGTTGTATATGTATATACACATCTACAGATGTATATATATATCACATCTTTATCCATTCAGCCATTGATAGACACTTAGATTGTTCCCACATCTTAGCTATTGTCAATAAGGCTACAATGAACACAGAGGTTCAGATATCTCTCATAATTAGTGTTTTTGTATTCTTCAGATAAAATACCCAGTAGTGGAATTGCTGGATCACGTGGTAGTTCCTGTAGTGGCCACCCCAATTTACGCTCCCGGCGGCAGTGTACGAGGGTTCTCTTTTCCCCACAGCATTTCTAACACTTGTTATTTCTTATCTTTTTGATTGTATCCATTCTAATGGGCATAAGGTGATATCTCATTGTGGTTTTGATTTGCACTTCCCTGATGATTCGTGATGTTGAGCATTTTTTCATGTGCCTATTGGCCATTTGTATACTGTCTTTAAAAAAGGTCTATTCAGATGTTCTTCCCATTTTTAAACGAATTGTTTGATTTTTTTTCATTATATATTTTGATATTAGCCCTTCATCAGATATATCATTTGCAAAAATTTTCTCCCATTTAGAAGGTTGCCTTTTTATTTTGTTAATAGTTTCCTTCAATGTGAGGTAACCTTTTAGCTTGATGTAGTGGTGATGAACTCCTTTAGCTTTTGCTTATCTGGAAAACTTTTTCTCTCTCCTTCAATTCTGAATTTTAGCCTTTCTGGGTAGAGTATTCTTGGTTGGAAGTTCTTTCCTTTCAGCACTTTGACTATATTACTCCATTCCCTTCTGATCTACAGAGTTCCTGCTGAAAAGTCATCTGAAAGCCTTATGGGGGTTTTGTCATACATAACAAGTTGTTTTTCTTACGTGCAGCTTTTAAGATGCTTTATTTTTAACTTTTGACATTTTAATTATAATGTGTTTTGGTGTGAATCTCTTTGGGTTCATTTGCTTTGCTTCTTGGACCTGGGCGTCTGTTTCCCAGGTTAGGGAAGTTTTCAGCCATTATCCCTTTAAATAATTTTTCCGTTCTTTCTCTCTCCCTTCTCCTTCAGGGACCCTTATAATGTGAATTTTATTCTCCTTGATGTTGTCCCATAAGCTTCTTAAGCTATCTTCACTTTTAAAAATTCATTTTTCCTTTCACTGTTCTGAGTGGGTGAGTTCTACTGTCCTCTCTTCAAGTCACTGATCCATTTTTCTGCTTCGTTTAAGTTTGCTAGTGGTCCCCTTCTAGTTTTGAGTGCAGGTAGTTTATTTTTTCAGCCCTGAGACTTTCTTGTATTTTCTATCTCTTTCAAAAATTCGTATTGTGTTCATTTATTCTTCTCTCAAGTTTGGTGAACATTTTTATGACCATTACTTTGAACTCTTTATTAGATAGATCATTTATCTCTGTTTCATTAAGGTCTTTTTCTGAGGTTTTTCTTGTTCTTGCATTTGGAATATATTCCTCTGTTTTCTCATTTTGCTTGACTCTCTGTGTTTGTTTGACTCTCTACGAATTTGATGAAACACCTATTTTTCCCAGTCTTGAAACAGTGGCCTTGTGTACGTGATGATCCTTCTTGTTCAACCTTGCCCTAGCTCTTGGTTGTCTCTCAAACCTTTGCATGGCTCTATATAGCCTGATTTATTCTTTTTTTTTTTCTTTTTTTCTTTTTAATCTGGTATAGTTAACAGTGTTAAATTAGTTTCAGGTGTACAATATAGTGATTCAACAATTCTGTACATTCCTCAGTACTCAAGATAAGTGTACTCCTCTTCACCTGTTTCACCCATCCCCTTACTCACCTCCAGTCTGTTAACCATAAGTTTGTTCTCTATAGTTAGGAATCTGTTTTTTGTTTTGCCTCTCTCTTTGTTTCCTTTTTCTTTTTGTTTTGTTTGGTTTCTTAAATTCCATACATATGGTATTTGTTTTTCTCTGACTGACATATTTTGCTCAGCATTATACTTTCTAGATCCAACCATGTTTTGCGAATGGCAAGATTTCATTCTCTTTTATGGCTGAGTAATATTTCATTGTGTATACATATATACCTATATTCTTCTTCTTCCTCTTCTTCTTCTTCTTCTTCTTCAGGAAGAGAGAAAGTATGAGTGGGGGAGGAGGGCAGAGAGAGAGAGAGAGAGAGAGAGAGAGAACCTCAAGCAGGCTCTATGCTCAGTGCAGAGCTCAACACAGGGTTTGATCCCATAATGCTGGGGCCATGACCTGAGCCAAAATTAAGAGTTGGACACTCAACTGACTGAGCCACCTGGGTGCCTCAGTATACCACATCTTCTTTATCCATTTATTTATTGATGGACATTTGGGCTTCTTCCATATTTTTAGCTTGATTGATTCTTTTTAAAAAGTATTGATGTATTTTGAGAAAGAGAGAGAGAAAGAGTGCGTGCATGAGCACGGAAGGGGCAGAGAGAGAGGGAGAGAGAGAATCCCAAGCAGGCTCTGCACCATCCGTGCAGAGCCCACTAAGGCTCAATCCCACAAACCGCAAGATCATGACCTGAGACAAAAATCAAGAGTCGGCTGCTTAACTGACTGAGCCACGTGGGTGCCCCAGCTTGATTTATTCTTGATAGGTCCCAGTGGTTGAGGGGGTGCCAGGACCTGTCAGTGACCCAAAGGGAGAGATGTCAGTCAGCACCTAGATTCAGGCTGATTGCCTGATCCTCAGGCAGCAGCTTTTTAAGGTCTCCAAATATACACAGTCCTGTGGGGCTGCAGTTTTAGACCATGCTGACCTTCAGACTAAGAGATCTGAAGGTGTGCCTTGGGTGGCCATCGCAAGAATTGAGGCTTCAGATGAGTGTATGAGATCCTTTCTGGGAAGTAGGAGCAAGCTGTGGCAAGGAGAGCACATAGATTGTGTCTCTCTGCCTATGTTTCCCAAGAGCCCCTCTGCAGCCTTTATACGTGCAGCAAACTCAAAGCTTATCCCTCAGGTTGAGGCTCCAGGACCATTAAATGAGCCTTTTTCACATGCGGACTTGGGGTGTATGTCAGTCTGCCGTCTGTGCAGTGCCCTGGGTGTGGTGTTCTGCCCAGAACTGTCCTTATTGTTCCAGTCCCATGGGGCCCAGGAACCCAAGACCCTCTGGCCCACAGAGATGGGCAATCAAGAAGCATTCCCTGTGTGGACTGCAGTTGTCCACCAGCTTAACTGCTGGAGAGTGGTGGGGGGGACTGTGGTTTTGACAAGGCCAGGAGCAAGCACCAGGAGCTGGGCAGGCCCATGGTTTTGTGAGGCTGGAGAAGTGCATTGGGAGTGGGGCAGGCCTTCAGGCTGAGCTAGTTGTGTCCATATGCGCCTGCCTGTTCTAGCAGGGTTGTGAGAGAGTGCAAACATTGGCACTCTTCAGCACTTCCATTCCTGGGGAAAATCCCAACTAATTCCTGCCCCTCCAGCAGACACTTTAAGATTAGCAAATGAATCACCTTCACATATAATCCTGTTACCTCTGAAACTGCTGCCTTTGTGCTCTTCCCAGGATGAGCTTCCCAGGATGTGCTCTTCCCACATGCAAGCCTCTCCCACAGTCCCCTGGATCTTCTGGATGTAAGGATCCTCTGTTGGTTTCCAAAGACAGACGTTTGGGGGGCCTTGTCTCTTTGGCACAGGCCCTAAGGGTTGGGGTGACCGGTGTTTTGAAGAAACCCTTCAAAACTCAGGGAAAGGCTCTGGGCCTGTGAGATCCCTCCCTTTTGTGGGTTGCTGTGCCAGGGGTGGGGTTTTGGGTAAGGTCACATTTTTGCCTCTCCTGTCCATCTCAGCGTGGCCCTTTTGTCCCTCATGGAGGAAGCTGTCCAGCTTAGCTCTCTCTTCTTTTCCAGTGGGAATTATTCCATATGTAGTTACAGACTTGATGTGTCCATGGGAGGAGGTGAGGTGGGGTCTTCCTATGTCACTGTCTAGGACCACTCGCCCACCCCAAATATGGAATTAAAATTGTTTTTAAGTTTATTTCTTTTGAAAGAGAAATACTGTGTGTGTATGAGCAGGAGAATTGCAGAGAGAGAGAGAGAGAGAGAGAGAGAGAGAGAGAGAGAGAGAATCCTAAGTAGGCTCTGTGCTGTCAGCACAGAGCCCGATGTGGGGCTTGACCCCGGAACTGAGCCGGGAGTCGGAGTGGTAGCAATCCAGAGCTGGAGCCTACTACTCCATATAGTCTCCCCAATGCTCCAAAGTGTGTGAGGGATTTGGAAGAGTGGGGCCGAATACCTGGTGTCACCACTAACACCCTTAAAATGGAAGGAAGCTATAGACGCAAATTCGAACCCAGTTCTCCTTCGGGGCAGTTATGGCCTGCACCACTGTGCTTGATTTGGCAAGCAGAGCGTTGGCTGAATTTGAGTCTCACTCGCCTCCTTTGACAGGAGCCCTTGTGCGGTGAGCAACGTACACAGCCACACGAGATGGCCCAGCTCCTTGTCTTTCTTCGGCAAACTCTCCCCTCATCTTCTGGCCCTTAGTGACTAAGATTCAGCTGTGGAGACATCTCTTCATCAAGCTCTTGTATGCTGAGAAGTAATTCTTCCCCTTCTCTTAATATTTGCATTCTTCTAAACATTTTTGATGGAAGCAAATGCTTCTAATTAAACAACAACAACAACAACAACTGTGTCTCTCAATTGATTCCTTGATGAGGCAGTAGATTCTCACTAACAGGACTTGGAATCCTGCAAAAGAAACCCTTGTCTCTCAGCAACATCGGTTGAGTAACTGTGTTTCCATATTGGCTGGAGAACCCTTTCACTCACCACAGAAACCCCAGGACCAATCCACTGAGATGAGCATGTTTTAGAGATGCGCCAGATGGAAAGAGTCCACACTCCATCTGTTTATCATATAGATGTGGCCATTGTCCAAATCTTATAAAATCGCCAGGAGAGAAAAAAACCACAAGGCGGTGCATTTTGAGGGTGATCACAGCTCTTTGGACTATTTTAAAAGCACTGTCTGTTCCATATATATGCGTGTGTGTGTGAGTGTGTGTGTGTGTGTGTGTGTGTGTGTGTGTGTTAAGGGACACTGCAGATACAGTCAGATTGGGGTTTGAACTTCTGGTCTGTCACTTGCTGGTTGTATCAGGGCAGGTTAATTCATTTTGCTGCCCCCCAGTATCTTCATCTGTGTTGTAGAGTTGGTCTAAGAATGAAAAGGCCATAGAGATCATTCATAGAGAGCACTTAAGACAAAGATCAGAGAATAGTAAGTGACTGATAAATGGCAGCTCTTATTATTGGTTGTAATGATTTGTTATTATTTTAACATTTACAATATTTTGTTGTTTGTAAGTCTTCAACTCTCTCACAGCATTTCTCATTAGCTAGTGGATTCCAGACATCCCTCAAATCTGAGACCTTGGGAAATAATTCACAAATGTGTTTCCTGCAATGTAGCATAAAGAATAAATTCAAATATAAATATTAAATATTTTTTAAAAAGAATACATCCAAATATTCCAGCAGTGATCTCTTTTTTTCACTTCAATTCAGCAAATATTTCACGGAGAGTAAGTCATCGGGTTTCAGATCCTAGGCTGGGTAGAATTGCAAAGATCCTACACCAGGATCCCTCACTCAAGGTGCTTCCTGAGACGCAAAGCTTTCTGCATGCACAGTGACTTTCATAACACATTCCCCCACTGGACTCCCTCTACCTAACTCCTGGAGAGCAAAAACAGTGCCTGGGTGGTAGTTGTGGTGCATAATAAGTTCTCAAAAAGATATTTCTGCACGAATAAAAGCCATAGATGGTGAGTAACAACAAGAGGTATGTGCATCAGTTCTGGATGTCTTTCTCGGAGTCCCGTCTCTACCTCTGTGTCCATCCATTCCCTTGTCCTCACACAGCTTTATGTCCGGCCACGTCAGGTTGACTGCATTTCACAGTGCTTGACTACTCAGCTTTGCACATGCTGTTCCCACTCTCTGGATGCCCTTCTTCCTTTGCCCGTTGAGCTCCTAACTATCCGTCATGTACATGTCCTCAGCAGAACCTTTCCTGACCCCCCAGAATTAATCACGCTCTTCGGGTGTTCTGTTGGTATTTTGAACAAAGCTGCCCCTGACATTTAGAGGGCCCAGGCAAGCGCGTGAATGGAGGCCTGCATACCACATGGCAAAATGTTTAAGGAATTTTAAATCAAGCTAATCAATAAAATAAAATATATTCTATCCTCCTCCCTTGTCAAATATACCATAATCTATATATAAAAATATAAGAAAATATTATTTTTGTACGGCTGAAAGTTGGCAAAATACTGCAGATGGATGAATTTAATTTAACAATGATTATTAAGCATTCTTTAATTTATAGGCTGGAAACATTTGGATGAGTAATAGAAAAGATATACATAATGTGCACATTATTATATATTACCGTGTGTATTTTTACATAGTTTTTCTACAAAGTAGATTTTTCTTGGCTTCAGGAAAATCATTTATTATGTTATAATAAATATTTGTATTTCATTTGTGCTGTGTTGGCAGTTATGATCTACTGGATTAAAACAACAAAACATAGTATTCAGTGGATTCAAAATTGACTCTCTTAAGTTTATATATCACAATTAAACATAAAAATTGTTTTTATTTTCAAGAAAGTTATTTCTTTCAAGTGTTTTAAATTGCTTACAAAATTAGAAGGTAAAAGATATAAGATAAGTAATGCATATCAAAAATTTTAAGTCAAAATTATTCAAATAAAACTGGTCCATATCCAAAAAATGTTCATACCAATGCATTGGTGCTGAGATACCCATCATGGGTTGACCATGGAAAAGGCAATAAGGCCGATCAATTTACAGAGCAAAGTTCAAGTCTTGCCCTTGCAGGGCTCTGCTCTGCCTTCATCTTCTAACGTTCATCTATTTAAATTTATTAGTTTGAAAAGTTCATTAGATCTTCTTAAATGTTTTTATAGAAGTATTTGCAAATCTAGACTTTGATATGCGTCTAATTACCCGTGTAAATAGTCAGCATTACATTTCTTACATTAGTTACATCTAGGTCTTCGTGTATAAATAGAAGAGTATTTTGAATTTTTTCAATGTTGCAAATTGTTTTCTTCAGAAGACATGCACCACAGCTTTGAATAATGAGCAATTAAAGAATATCTCCCAGGCCACAAATTGGAATATCAAGAGAAGCAGGAAAATTGATACTCGGTACTGCTGGGAAATGATGCTATTTATGCAAGAGGAAAGATGTGGCAACTTCATTTCTCTTTCTCTCTTACCTAAGTCCTTGCACTGCTCAAGTCCCCTTCTCGGTGTTTCACAGATGAAAGCAGTGTGTCATCTCCAGCACTGGCAATGGCACAATCTGGATACCTTCAGGACAGCCATATGCTTACAGTTCAAGGATATGAGGCGAGAGAGCGAGAGAGCGAGAGAGCAAGAGAGAGAGAGAGAGAGAAGTGTTTCCCCAGGGGCCTGAATGATGTTAGTCTTGAGGGTGATGTTTAGGATTACCAGACATATGCAGGCACTGAGTGCCAGATCCTAAGTAACAGAGTTCATGGGCTCTTTAATAAAATGTGTGTGTACGTGTGAATGTGTGTTGTGACATGCAGCCATTATTTTTTACATACTGTATCTAAATGGGACCCTTAGTTTCTCTAGCATGAAGCCTTGAAATCATCCTGGCCTGGTGTCTTTCGCTCTCATCCTCTCTCCAATCCGTCTTCTACCCTATCGGCATTAACTTTGCAGATGATTCTTGAATCTGACCACGAATCCAACTTCCGCCACCACCGTTGCAGGCCAGCTGCCGTTACCTTTCATCTCTTGTTGGTGCCCCATGCCTCGTAACTCTTCTGTTTCCTCTCTCTGCCTCCCCTGATGCCTCCTAACGTCTGTAACAGTAGGCAGCCTTCTTCCTAGAACATAAGTAACCTCATGTCAATCTTGTGCTCAAATTACGTCATTACCTTCCTGTCGTGTTTAGAATAAAATCTACCTTTGCTGTGGTCTACAAGGCTGTTCCTAATTTACATCCTGTGTCCCTCTTTCTTCATCTCCTACCAACTCTTGCTTTCTGTACTTCAGCCATGTGGGCCTGACCCTGGTTGTCAGATACTCTCAGCACAAGCCACCCTCAGAGTCTTTGCATTTGTCATTCCCCATATCCAAACACTCTCCACCAGCTCCTAACACTCGTTCCCTGCTGACATTTTCTAAAAACAAACAAACAAACAAACAAACAAACACCAAACCAAAACAAGCCGCCCCCCCCCCCCCAAAAACATAAAACAAAAAACCACCACCTGTTCTCCTCTCCCTTTACTTGGTTATATTTTTATTCAGAAGATTTGTCAATACTTGATATAATATTACACATCTATTGTTTTAATGCTATGTGCCTGTCATCCATATTTGTCATTTCAGATTTGGTCTATGTGTTTCAAGGAATTGACTTAGTCTCCTGGATCTGGAGAGGGACGTTTTACCCAGGTGTGGACTTGCCTGGCCATGGTGATTGCTCTGGGGTTAGACAAGCAAAGCAAGTAAGTATCTGCCTAGTACTGTCACCGAAACATTTTGGAAACAAGTTCTGATTTTGTTGGGGTTGCTAAATTAGAGCCTCGCGTGGCCATTCCACCAGTGTATGGGAGAGCCTGCTTAAGAATAAAGACAACATGGAGAAAAATAGCAGTAGAAGAAAAAAGAGAGTTCCTTGAATATATAGTTTGAGCACTTGGATTTTCAGTTCAATGATCCAATGAATTCATCTTTTCACTCAAGCCAATGCAATTGTTAGCAATTGAGAGATTCTGATGAATGTTTTTATTCTGTATTACTTCTTTAGTTGCCTCAACATTCCCATACATGGATGTATACCGATAAGTCAGATTTTACTAAAGGTTTGGTGCATCTAAAGAGAATTACCGCATGGAGGGTTGTAGTAGTAACATGATACGATATACTGACAATATTATTTTTTAACTTTTTTGGGTGTTTATTTTTGAGAGACGGAGACGCAAAGTGTGAGCAGGGGAAGACAGAGAAAGAGGGAGACACAGAATCTGAAACAGGCTCCAGGCTCTGAGCTGGCAGCACAGAGCCCCATGAGGGGCTCAAACTCACAAAGCGCGAGACCATGACCTGAGCTGAAGTTGGATGCTTAACCGACTGAGCCACCCAGGCGCCCCAGACATGTGCCTCTCTTAAAAAGTGCCTCTTCTTTCTAAATTCTCCTGGGAGAAATTCTACCTGCCCCCCTTTTGGGAAATGCTACTGAGGGTGAAATTGAAGTGAGGGAGAGTGGTGTGGAGAGGCAGCCCCAACGGGTCCATCTGAGATGACCTCTGGCATTGCAAGTGCCTCAGTAAGCAACCCAAGGTGAACATGCATATTCAAAATCCAGGCTGGTTGTTTTTTTTTTAAGGTCTTCCCTCTAGTGTGAGTTACAGACACGCCGTCCAACAAGCGTTTCCCCTTGTCCAGCAGTCAGTTGTAGGATCACGCACATATAAGCACTAACGCTTTTCAAAGACCATGGCAGGTAAGCTCATATGATAGAAATGTTTCCTAAATGTACTCCCGGAGTCTTGCAGAGTATTATTAGTCCTTTTCCTTGACCCTAACCTTAACTTTTGTCATGAAATATTTTCTCTTAGACATGATGTAAATATGAGAAGATCTTCATAGTGCGTCATAATGTAGTTGCTGATTAAATTTATAGCCCAGGGATCATTCTCCTTCCCAGTGACTTGGATGAGGGGAGTTGAGATGGGGAGTTGTCTATAGAGGAGAGAATTTCATTCTTTTAGTTACAATATCTTTCTCTGGGTCGGGGCTTCTTGAAAAATCTTAGGTCTCTCAACCAAAGTTGTCGATAAATAGGTGTTGAATTAACAAGTGAAGCTCGTCATGGTTATATTTATGGATTCATCACTCATGAGTCGGGTAATTGACTTGATTGATATGCATTACTAAATAGAAATGGATTGGGAGACTTTATTTGGGGCCAAACTCTTTGTTTTCCGAAGTTGTTGATTAAGATAAAGATTGGAGAAAGAAAATAAATTAGTCCTTAAGGACCCATTAAAATAGAACTGGTTCTCATATTGGCCAGAAGAGGGCAGGATCCCTGTGGGAATGTGACAGGATAGTATTTCGATGTTGCAGAAAGGTTTCAGAGCATGTGGCCCCGCCTAGGGAAGGTAGGAGTAAATGGTAAAGATAGTCCGAAGGGAGTAGGATAAGAGATCTTTAAAATTTTTACTTTATCCAAACTCATCATTAATTTATTAATTTATTCCTTCATCAAACACTACTACGTGCTGGGCACTGTGCATGGGACTAATGTAGAGATGAACACAGCAGACATGATCTCAGGCGCAGGCTGCTTACAGACTAGTAAAGATTACAGAAATTAACAGATAAGTACATGGATAATTACAGATTTGGATAAGAATGTTGTAAGAAAATAACAGGACGTTATGAGAACTTTAAGTTGAGGAGATCTCTGATAAGATGGACCCTGAAAGATGAAAAGTCACATAGAAACTTAGGAGAAATATGCTCCAGGCAGAAGGAATAGGATGTCTGAAGACCCTGAGGTTGGAAGGAGGTTGGAATGTTCAAGGAAGTATACGAAGGTCAACGTAGCCACAGTTTTCCAGAAAACAGTGAAGGAATAGTTTCATGAGATAGATTTGAAAAAATGCAGGAGGATCATGCAGGGCTTTTTAAGTCATCTCAAGGGTCTTGATTTTCTTGTGTGACCAAAGGGAACCATTAAAGGGTTTTAAGCAGAGGAGCGAGATTATCTCATTCATGTTTAAGAAGATCACTTTGGCTGCTATGTGGAGAATGAGCTGGAGGGGCCCTGAGGGGAGCGACACAGGAGGAGGTTGTCAATGTAGTCTAGGGAAGAGATGATGTCATCTTGGACTAGGTGGAGCCTAGAGGTGGTGAGAATTGGGTTCGAGTTGTCTTTGAAAGAGAGACTTGGCGAGACTTGGTAATTGGAGGTTGAGGAAAGTTGTCACGTTTTCTGTCTAGTTTCTGCCATGAGCGATCGGGGAAGTCTGCAGAAAGGCAGGCTGGCGATGTGAGCATGGAAAGTAGGGAGTAGAAAAATCAAGAGTTCAGTGTTGGACACTTCAAGTTTGAGACATCCAAATGGAGATATTCCGGAGTGGAGCCCTGAAGGAAGGGTACGTGAGAGATGCAAACTCGTGAATCATCCACATATACAAATAGCATCCAAAGCCATGAGTGCAAATGATGATACAGAGGCAGGGAGGAGAGAAGAGTGAGAAGATGTCCCAGGACTAAATCCTAAGAAGCTGTGACAAAGGCAGGAATCACAATCATTTAATACTGAGGCTTTCATGGGTTGATGGAAAGACTTTCAGAAATTAATCTAGTTGATGGCCATGCAGTTTTTCCTCTTGTAGGTTCGTTTTATGTATCCGTTTCCAATGGCACTGTAACAAATTGCCACAAACTCAGTGCCTTAAAGCAACAGAAATTTATTTTCTTCAGTTTCTGAAGGTCAGAAGTCCAAATGGGTCCCACTGGGCTAACATCAAGGCCGCATTCCTTCTGAGGCTTAAGGGAGAACCTGTTTTCTTGCACTTTTCTGGCTTCTAGAGGCTGCCCACATTCCTTGACTTGTGCTCTCTTTCCATCTTCAAAGCCAGCAAATGACAGGTCAAGTACTTCTCATGCTGCCTCACTCTGACACTGACTCTCCTCTCTCTCTCTTTTATTTTTAAAGACCCCTCATGATTCCACTGGGCGCACCTGCGTAATTGAGAATCCTGTCCCTATCTCAAGGTCGACTGAATAGCAACCTTAATTCCAACTGCAACACTAATTCTGCCTTAGTGGGGAATATAACATAGTCACAGATTTAGTAGATTAGGTTATCTCCATATCTTTGGGAGTCATTATTCTGCCTACTAAGCCTTATAAATCTTGCTTATTCCCCTTTGGAAAAGTATAAAAGAGTACACACCACACCTCCAGCCCTAGAAAGAAGTCCTCTCTGAGGGCCCCAAAGGGTGGCACTTGACGAAAGTGATGAGATTTATTTATGTGTCTGTTCATGCACTCATCCCTGTATTTGAGCAATACACCTTGTTGGACAAGGGAGAAAAACAACCGGCAAAGTCATTGGTTAGAGACTTGTTTACACTTCCCTTGTCGACTAGAATAGCTGTTTATTTGAACGGGGATCCTCAGGTTGTTATCATAGCTAATGTGTCTGTCTTGGTCCGTTTGTCCTGCTGTAGCACAATACTATAGACCGGGTAGCTTATAAACAACAGACATGTATTTCTTACCATTGCGAAGGTGGGGAAGTTTGCAAGATCAAGGTGCTGGTAGATTCGGGGTGTGTGATGAGAACCCACTTCCTGGTTTATGAATGTCTGTCTTCTTGCCACGAACTCACACGGTGCAGGAGGTGAAGGATCTCCTTGAGGTCTCTTTTATAAGAGCACTCATCCATTCATGAGGACACCACCTGCATGACCTAGTTATCTCCAAAGACCTCAACTCCAGATATCATCACATTGGGGGGTTAGTATCTCAACATATGAACCGGGGGCGGGGGGTCTCTAAGAAATGGAATATCACTCAACGCCTATTATAGTGATGCACACATCTGAAATCACACCAAATAACCCCCCTACCCCAACAACGCCAAGTGCTTGCGAGATTTAGAGCAACTGGAACTCTCATGCATTGCTGGTGGGAAGGCAAATGGTGCAGCCACTGTGGAAAGGGGTCTGACAGCAACTCAGAGGGTTAACCATAGTGCAACCCTACTTCGACACATTTGAGAAATGAAGACCTATGTTCACAAAGAAACCTGCATGTGACTGTTACATTGGTTTTATTTGTTATCATCAAAATTTGTAACCAATCCAAGTATCCCTTCCCTGGGGAATGGATAAACAAATGGTACTTTCATACAGTGGAATTCTACTCAGGAATTAAAGAAGAATGGAGTACTAGGGGCATCTGGGTGGCTCAGTTGGTTAAGCATCCGACTCTTGATTTCAACGGCTCAGGTCATGATCTCACAGTTCATGAGTTCAAGCCTCACATCAGCCTCCGTGCTGTCAGAGCCTGCTTGGGATTCTCTCTCTTTCTCTGGCCTTCTCCTGCTTGTATTCTCCCTCTCTCTCAAAATAAATAAATAAACTTAAAAAAAACAGGTGTCTTTAAAAACAAACAAACAGGGGCGCCTGGGTGGCTCAGTCGGTTAAGCGGCTGACTTCGGCTCGGGTCATGATCTCGCGGTCCGTGAGTTCGAGCCCCGCGTCAGGCTCTGTGCTGACAGCTCAGAGCCTGGAGCCTGTTTCAGATTCTGTGTCTCCCTCTCTCTGACCCTCCCCCGTTCATGCTCTGTCTCTCTCTGTCTCAAAAATAAATAAATGTTAAAAAAATTAAAACAAACAAACAAAGGAGTACTGAAAATGCAACAACATGGATGAAACTCTAATCCACTATGCCACGAGGAGGAAGCCAAACTCAAAGATTACATACTATAGGCCATTTTGTGATATTCTGAAAAAGATGCAATTATAGGGAGAGAAAGTAGACCAGCAGTTACCAAGGACTGGGAGTGGGGGAAGGAATTAACTGCAAAGTGACCCAGGAGCATTTTCTGAGCAGCGGGACTGTTCTAGATCTTGATTGCTGTGATGGTAACATGACGGCAAGTGTTTGTCAAGATTCACAAAACTACACTAGCAAGAGTAGAATTTTTACTCTCTGTACATTATATATTCATTTTTAACAAAGGATGTGCACAAATTCTACAGGTCTTTTTGTTCCCCACAAAAAGGCCCCATCCAAAGTCTGTATTGTTATAGAGTGTTAATTCTTCTACTGTCTTAAGGGACAGTTAAGCAAACCTGTGTCCCACGTAAGCTAATAAAATAAAGGTCTTTTAGGAGAGATCTCCAAGTGGCATCTCTGCTGAAACACGTCTCTGGAAAAACAGCAAACAAGGAAGTCAGGAAATCAAGGTTCCAAGACCACATAGTCACTAGCTAGTCTTGTGATTTTAGACAAAGCACTTGAGCTTTCTAGGACTCCGCTGCCCTATCTGTAAAATGAGAATAAGGTCTGATCAAAACTCCCTAAGGGAGGGTTATGAATATCAAATGCCAAATGACCTTCATTTTATTAGCGTAAGGAGGACACAGGCTCACTTTATGTACACTGAGGTGCTTATCAAGATGAAACATTCTCTTCACTGTGAAGTATTACTATTCTCTTTTCTAATTTTTTAAATTGCATTTTATTTTTTTAACGTAATCTCTACACCCAACGTGGGGCTCAAACTCACAGCCCCAAGATCAAGAGTTGCATGCTCTACTGACTGAGCCAATCAGGTGCCCCTCTTTTCTAATGCTCACAATTTACTATTTGTGAAGAGTTTTATTGCTGGGCAACAAAGGATGCACTAGGTATGTAGTAACTTGTAATCATCACAACAATTTTTTGCGGCTGGGACCCGCGTTGCAGCAACTGTCACTTACAGAGAAGGGGACTGAAGTGCTCAGTGGTTGCACACGGGTGCTGAAGTCACCCAGCCAACGTAAGATGAAGTGGAAACGGAATTCAGTGCCGTCTGACCAGAGGCCATGGTCTTTTTCATCCCTTCATCTTGCTTCTCTCAGAGCTGGTTTCTATTTAGAGGCAAAACGTCCAAGTTAGACTCTGATATATGCACACAGAGAATCATGTTGCATATACGTGAAGATATTGCACATACATAATTTATACGAGAAGGTCAGACTATGAACTCACTGAAATTTCTGATCAATACAGACATAAAAAAGACAAAGAGTGTGTAGTGAAGAAAATCATCACTTAAAAAAATTTTTTTTAAATGTGTATTTTATTTTTGAGAGAAAGAGAGCACGAGCAGGGTAGGGGCAGAGACAGAGGGAGACACAGAATCCGAAGCAGGCTCCAGGCTCTGAGCTGCCAGCACAGAATCCGATGTGGGGTTCGAACTCACAAGCCGTGAGATGATGACCTGAGCTGAAGTCAGAGGCTTAACCGACTGAGCCACCCAGGCGCCCCTAAAATCTCCATTTTTATTAGTTGGCTAATAAAAACTTTACTTGGAACTAATAGGTGTTTGTTTATTTACCTAATGATCCCATTTTTTTATTGTGGTAAAACATGTCCAAATGATTTTTATATAGAAAAAGGATGAGGCCTTACTTTGATGTCTACCTTTCTTTGAATTATTTAAAACTTTCTTGAAGTAAATGCTTATTCACTTCAATACTCTTTTAAAGAAGTATTTGAGGCAGTAAATTTATATCTAAGGATCATTTTAACTGTACCCCATAATTCTGATACGTAGTACTTTTATGCTTGCTTAGGTTTAAATATTTTGTAATTTTCATTGTCATTTCCTCTTTAGTTCATGAACTCTTTGGAGATACATTTCATCAAAATGTGCTGTTCCTCTCTTTCTATAGTGTTGTTGATGATATCTTCCTTAGTGATCATGTGGTTGAAGTAATGCAATCCTTGTGACGTCCGATTTTGGAAAAATTTTGACTCGTCCTTGGCGACCTAGTACGTGGTCAATTGTGATAAGCTTTTTATGTGAGCTTCAATAGAACGTGTACCTTTGATTTGGGGAGTACAGAGTTTCATGTATCTGTAATCCGTGCACTGAATCCATAATGCGTGGACTACAACAAAAATGCAATTTTAAATTTACTCGGCGGGCATCAGCTTCCTCTGCCTCTGGATGTAAACGCTGGGAAAGGCGAGGTCTTTTCTGTGAACCCTCAAATGATCATCCCGTTCTCACTTTGGTCCCGAATCCCCACATCTGGTTAGGGGTCCTGCAGCGAAAGTCAAACAGTGCTTCCCTCTGTGTTCAGATGAGATTGCCTCTCCCTCCATGCTAAGATCTGCAGTTGGCTGTGTCTTACTTTGGTGGGTGTCACCGGCTTCTGGATCCTTGTTTCTTCTCTTTCCATTCAGCAGTTCCTTCTTCACCTGCTTCTCCTTCTTGGCACTAGCCTGCCAAGTTCTGTCCCAGAACCGGGAATTATCCCGGACTCCTCTTCCTATGTCCACCCCGATTTCTAATAAACATCAAGACTCATCAGTTCTACTTCCCAAATATCTCTCACATTGGTCCACTCGCCAATCTCGGCTGCCGCTGTCTCTGTTCAGGCCACCGTTATCTTTTGCTTGCGTTGCTGTGATAGCCTCGGATTGATCCTTATGTATTTTACCCCCTACTGACCTCTTTCCGCTCTAGTCGGTGATTTTTCTAAAATAGAAGTCTGATTACATCATTCTCTGTTCAACTCATTCAGTGCTTCTCCGTAGATCATAAAACAAACTTCAGTCTTCCTAACCTTACTTGCATGACCCTTCAGGATCTAAACTCATTTTTTAAGGTTTCTCTGCAGTGTCTTCTGTGATTATTTCTCTCTTCCCAAAATGAAGCTATCTATTCTTCCAGTTTCTAAAATAGGCTAAGCCCCCTCATCTTGAGACATAATGTGAAGAACTTTATGTCTTTGAGATTGATGATATTTCTTGAGTTTACATATCTTAACTCCAAAAGAGTGGGATGATGGAAAAAAGATTATACACTCTCTCTCTCTCACACACACACACACACACACACTCATATATTTACACAAATACATATATACTCACACATATACACTCACATATACACTCATATATAATCACACACATACATACACTACATATATATATACATACTCACATATGCGCATGTGTAATAAATGATATAAATATATGGAAAATGTATATATATATATATCAATACATATATATATGATGGAAAGTATAACAATCAATAAATGCTTTTAAAAATTGTGCACGGATGTTCAGGTATAGATGGTAGATTAACCAACATACTAATTTCCTTGTCTTCTCTAGGTTCCATTAGAATCTTAGTAAAATTATATAAAAGGTAGAGATCCATGAGGACAAAAGAATGGAATTGGAGTCAGTAGCAGATAAGAGATTTCTACACATTTCTGGAATACAGATTTAGCAAACTTAGCAGACCAAGGAAAGCTACCTTTTCGACTATACACAGAGAGAAACAGAAACAAAAGAAATCAGATTTCCGCAGAGGAATCCTAGAAGGACTAAGCATTCTGGAATGCCAGGCAGGGTAGAGAGTGGTATTAGGCTTGGGGTTGAAACAGAGAGATATTTTCGGTCAGTTGACTGCCATCCATTTCTTTGGACTTACATATCAATAGCCTTGGTTCTGTACCGAGCCAAAAAGTCAGAGGTAGCTTCCCAGGAGACCTTAAGAATCTCAGAAAAGAATAACTTTCACATACCTGATGTATAAAGCATTAAAAAGGTAAAAATCAAGAAAATTTCCTATAAAACAGAACAAAATGGTAAAGACAGAAAAAATATATGAAAGAAAACCCTACCACGGGCGCCTGGGTGGCTCAGTCGGTTCAGCCTCCGACTTCGGCCCAGGGCATGATCTCACAGTTCGTGAGTTCGAGCCCCGTGTCGGGCTCTATGCTGACAGCTGAGAGCCTGGAGCCTGCTTCGGATTCTGTGTCTCCCTCTCTCTCTGCCCCTCCCCAGCTCATGCTCGCACTCTGGGTCTGTCAAAAATAAATAAACTTAAAAAAAAGTTTTTTTTTAAAAAAAAGAAAAAAAGAAAACCCTACCAGGGTAAAGGATTAAACCAGCAGGATCAACGTCTGACCAGTGGGTACTCCAAAAGATAGAAGAGAGAAAATGAAGGTGAAGAGAGTATCAAGGAAAAGATAAGAAAATCTCCCAAGGTCAGAGTCTGTTCAAATAATGAACTTCTCAGCGAGGCATTCCCTGGTCCACCTGTTGGAACCGCAGCCCCTCCATCCAACGCTCTGGGTTCTCCCTCCCTATTCACTTCTTCTCCATCGAACTTGTAACCACCTGACATACTATATCTTGCACTTGTTTATCTAACTTCTGTCTTCCCCACCAGAATGCCAAATCCCCAAGGCAAGGAGCTCTGTTGGTTTTATCCACAGTGGCATCCTCAGCCCCTCGCTAATGCTCGGCACAAGGGGTGTTCAGTAATTATTTGTTTCGTGAAGACGGAAGTCAATGATGCATGAGATCTAGACCCTCACCTGCCATGGAAAGACGTCAATGGATCATGCCTCAGATTGGTTCATCAATAAGAGATACAAAGCCTATAATTGAGAAATATGAGGCAACCACCTGCAGACACAACCAATGGGGTTCAAGGCACTGAGCTGCATCTGAGGGATGGATGGACGAACAGGAGTGGGAGCAGGCAAAGTCGCTGTTGTTTCCCACACGTTTTTGTGAACTATTTGCTTTTTTCCACCGTGTGCTTGAACTGTTTACCTTTTTTTATTTTTATTTTATTTTATTTTATTTTATTATTTTAATTTTTTTTCAACGTTTTTAGTTTATTTTTGGGACAGAGAGAGACAGAGCATGAATGGGGGAGGGGCAGAGAGAGAGGGAGACACAGAATCGGAAACAGGCTCCAGGCTCCGAGCCATCGGCCCAGAGCCTGACGCGGGGCTCGAACTCACAGACCGCGAGATCGTGACCTGGCTGAAGTCGGACGCTTAACCGACTGTGCCACCCAGGCGCCCCTGTTTACCTTTTTTTAAAGTGTGTATGTCTTAGAAAGCATTTTGTGTTTATTTACTATAAATATGTCATATCAACAATAATAATAGCTAAAATTTATTGAGCACTTATTACATGCCAGGCGTGGTGCTAAGATTCAAGATGGATTATTGGAGAATGTATTACATATCTGTTGTCATTTTGTACGGATTGAAAACATCTGGAGTTAACCTAGAAATAGAACAAAACCCTCAGTCCAAAAATATAAATACTTAGTAACCTAAACTCAGTTGAATAAATTCTGCTTATCAATCCTCATAACGAAGATATAAATTTGATATGCCTCCTCACGTCCTTAAAATGCAAGAAAAAAAAAAGCGTCACACAAATAGTTTTCAAATAAAGTTTTTATTTCCTAGGAAATCCTTGTAGAACCACACACACGCCTGCCAACGGGATCTGTTGCAACAGGAACTGTAGAAAGTGAAGGGAAAATCGTGTGTAAGCTCTTCTGGAAACATCTGTCAGTGTCATCTGCTTCTTTTCCCGCCACTCTTCTCTCCACTCCCCATTTCTCTTTCAGTCTGTTCATCTGGAGTGTAAGTGACCTTTGTTTCGGGAAATTTATGAGATTTTCACAACATGAAATGACTTCTGACAGAGTCATTTTTGGGCCTCAGCTCTGATCTGCTTCCTCCTGTCTGGGCCTGGAATTTCTGCTGTGCCACCATCCATCAGTCGTTCAGGAACACACTGAGCCAGTCACCGCTGCAAATCATTCTTCGGTCATTCATTCTTTCAGTCAGAGCTGAAATTTAACACTGATAGTCGTTTAAAAAAACAAAACAAAACATTTTAGCACCATTTTTGTTTGTTTGTTTGTTTGTTTGTTTAGATGCTTCTGGTGTTTCGACTGTGCTATGGATGTGTTGGGAGCTCCCGTCTCCTTCCCTTTTCCCTTGTTGCTTGGACAAACTCCTTCCCAGCTCTCGGTCTTCAACTTAGACGTGCCCTCCCTGCAGGAGCCTTTCTCGAGCACGACACAACCTGAATGGGAATATCCTTCACCTCCGGAAGCTTCTGGAACGTCCCTCTGACATTGCACTTCGTATACAGCATTGTCACTGCCATTTGTTTTTCAACTCCTCTGCTGGCCCTGTTGCTCCCTGGGTGCAGAAGCTGAACCGTTTGCCTTGCTGGCTCTAGGACATGGCGTGGAACCCTGGTACAGAGTAGGGGTTCAGCAAACACTCGTGGCATGAATGAATAGTCGAACGAATGAATGCACAAATGAATAAATGAAAGCAAGTATATAGTCACTGTATACAGTTTCACTGTAGTCTGCATATTCTGAGTACATGTCAAAAATAACAACCAAAACAACGGCACAGCTGTGCTTAGCAATTGCTAAGCCAAAGGCTAATGAGTTAAAAATATTGGCTTAGATCCCAAAGTCAAAGGAAAAAGAGATAAAGAGAAGGCTGTGCCTATTTCCTGTGCTTGGTAGGAAAAGAATATTTCCCAAACTCTTTTTCTCCGGCAATTTCTTAAGTAAATTGAGGATGCATCATGGCATTTATAGTCCTGTGAAAGAAGGAAGTAAAATACTTTCAAAATGGTTTGCTCCTCATGCTATCTAGCCTCTTCTTTCTGGCTTGACAAACAGGTGAGGAAAAGTTCTATTTTTCTGTTTCTTCAGAGCCTTTGAATAATAGCAAAGACCACTTTGAAAACTGAACTTGCCGGAGCGCCTGGGTGGCTCAGTCGGTTAAGCGTCCGACTTCAGCCAGGTCACAATCTCACGGTCCGTGAGTTCGAGCCCCGAGTCGGGCTCTGGGCTGATGGCTCAGAGCCTGGAGCCTGCTTCTGATTCTGTGTTTCCCTCTCTCTCTGCCCCTCCCCCATTCACACTCTGTCTCTCTCAGTCTCAAAAATAAATAAACATTTAAAAAAAAAAAAAAAGAAAACTGAACTTGCCTCATCACTCATGAGGTCAGGTTCTGGATTACGTGAAGGGAGATGTTTTCAAGGCAGCCCCCTCCCCCCACCCATTCCCCACCCACTCAGCTGGGTCATGAGGTACCCTAGAAGCATCGTCTTGACTTCATGCTTTTTCTATTGCTCTTCATCAGACCAGAGCTAATGTGCACTGAATGCCCTCACAAATGATACGAAAAAGTTAAAAGAGAACTTTGAGGGTGGTTTAAAAAACTTGAATTTAAGACTAGTTGAAAGATGATTGTTGAAGGAGGTGTGGTTCATTCTGTGATTAGTGCCAAGTCGGGCAAGATTTCACTTTTTAGTGCAAGTTATGGGGTAGGCTAAGGAATAACAAATGAAAGGGTAAAATTTTTTGGAAGCACCTTCCGAACATGCAAACGAACAGCAGGAAGAAAGAATATTATTCGACTTGGCTTATGTGCTTTATGTGTGATGGTAGATTTTCAATATATGTGACTCTAAAAGCAAATGGACAAGTCAGGATGCTATTAACAATAATTGTGGGAAATTTTTCATTGAGATGTAAGAGTAGACTCTGCCTTAATGTCTGTTTGTATTTTATTTTATTATTTTTTTATTCTGATTTTTTTATTTTTGATTTTTTTGATTTTTTAAAATTTTTTTTGATTTTGATTTTTTTTTATTTTTTAAAATTTACATCCAAATTAGTTAGTATATAGTGAAGCAATGATTTCAGTAGATTCCTTAATGCCCCTTACCCATTTAGCCCATCCCCCCTCCCACAACCCCTCCAGCAACCCTCAGTTTGTTCTCCATCTTTTTTTTTTTTTTTTAATTTTTTTTAATGTTTGATTTTATTTTTGAGACAGAGAGAGACAGAGCATGAGCGGGGGAGGGTTAGAGAGAGAGGGAGACACAGAATCCGAAGCAGGCTCCAGGCTCCGAGCTGTCAGCACAGAGCCCAATGCGGGGCTCGAACTCACAGATGGTGAGATCGTGACCTGAGCCGAAGTCAGAAGCTCTACTGACTGAGCCACCCAGGCGCCCCTGTTCTCCATCTTAATGTCTGTTTTTAAATGGTGGTTGTTTCTTTTGTAAGAAACGTACTTCTCTTAGACAGAATGTATCTTTGATTAGAATGGTGGTCCAGAGACACATAGAGTTAGAAGTTGAGACAGGGTTGGCCACAGACCTTTATCATGTTATCCATCATGACCAGAACAACAGCCACCTTATCTTTCATTTAACCAAGTGTGAAAATACATTATATTTCATTCACTTAATTTTTTTTAGTGTTTATTTATTTTTAAGAGAGAGAGAGAGAGAGAGACAGACAGAGAATATGAGGGGGGAGGGGCAGAGAGAGAGGGAGAGAGAGAATCCCAAGCAGCTTCTGCACTATCAGCACAGAGCCTGACTCGGGGCTTGATCTCACAAACTGTGAAATCATGACCTGAGCTGAAATCAGGGCCACCCAGGCATCCCTTCATTTGCTTTCTTTACTAACTCTTCTTTGCATACTAGTCTTTGGCTAGAATTATAATCGTTATTATAATAATGATTATTATTTGTGCTTAATTCTGACTGATTGCATTTTTATATTATCTGAAATTTAAGAAAAATCATGGCTCCCAGGTATATTCAATTTAAAGTAATATATATATGTGTATATATATATATATATATATATACACATATATATATATGCATGTATATATCATCTCCAGCAACTGTGAGGCAGACAGTCACTCTCATGAAACTCTATGGACTCTGGGATTGTGATTGTTTTACGTTTATTTATTTTGAGGGAGAGAGAGAGGGAGAGAGACAGTGTGCACAAGCGGGGGAAGGGCAGAGAGAGAGAGAGTGAGAGAGAGAGAGAAAGACAGAGTCTCAAGCAGGCTCTGCGCTGTCAGTGCAGAGCCCGATGCAGGGCTCAAACTCATGAACTGTGAGATCATGACCTGAGCCAAAACCAAGAGTCAGACACTCAACCGATTGAGCCACCCAGGATCCCCTGGGATTGCTATTTTGCTGTTTGCTGGCTTCAGTAGGCAATCTCCAGTAGGTTCTTTTATCAGTCCAGAAAGTTCCTTGTTTCTCTCACCTGGAAAAATAACAGGAAGTGGTGCACACCTGAGATGTGGGAGAGCCAGGAAGGCTTCCCCCAATCCAGTACTATTTCCCGTGTGGGTTCTTATTCCACATTCTGTTCACTTGGAACTAATTCCTTTGTGTTAGCCTTTGTGGACATCTTGGCATCACAGAACCTTAGAATTTTAAACCTAGAAGGAATATTAAAGATTGATCCAACCACTCCACTCAGTCTGTGCGTTAGGAAACTGAAACTCAGAGCTTCGCCCAAGGTCTCTCTCTGGGACCTTATAGAACCAGGACTGGAATAAGGCCTTCAGAGGTCAGTTCTGCCTTCGCTATGTTCATTCATCTCTTCATACTCTATGGCGTGGTCATGATTTTTCCGGGTGCAAGTGAGAAAAACCCAACTCTGACACACTTCAAGAGAAGAAGAAACTTTATGAGCCTTCAGGCACGATTCAGTGGGGCAAGTACTGTCTTCAACACTTGGTCTGTCTCCAGATCTTGTCTCCACTTTCCTCCATGCTGGCTTCGTGAATGGATGGTAATGCCTTCCTCCTTACTACTCTTCCCTCAGAAGTTACAGGCATGCATCCTACGGGCTTTAGTCCTGCCAGAGTGGGAAAGGTCCACTTTCCTAGTTGGTCCCAGAAAAGTGCTAACATCAAATCTCCGGATGTACGTTGGGCCATGTGCCTGTACCTAAACCAAATGGAAGGTCTGGTGCACTGTTGGCAAAGGAAAGGAAAATTGATGTTGAGCAATTTTTTTTTAAGTTTTTTTTTTTTTAATGTTTATTTATTTTTGAGACTGAGAGAGACAGAGCATGAATGGGGGAAGGGCAGAGAGAGAGGGAGACACAGAATCGGAAGCAGGCTCCAGGCTCTGAGCCATCAGCCCAAAGCCCGACGCGGGGCTCGAACTCACGGACCGTGAGATCATGACCTGAGCTGAAGTCGGACGCTTAACCGACTGAGCCACCCAGGCGCCCCGATGTTGAACAATTTGAAGCAACCGCTGTTTGCTTCAGGTGCCTCCTGTATCTGCGACACTGCACTGGATGTTTGTGTAGCATCTGTGGTTAATTTGTTTTTGTTTTTGTTTTTTTTTATCAGTTGGTTCTTCAAAACGAGCATGCGCGTAGAAAGTTGAATCTACGGAAATGGAGCAGAGGAAAGGTTCTATTGGGTGTGTTGAGGGAGTGATGGCGAGGCAGCAGGGAAAGGTTTGGGGTGCAGCGCCCTGGGTCGGGGGGACAAGGGAGGCCTGAGTGAAGGTCAGTGGGGTGCCAGAGGACTGGAGAGGTCTGGGGAAAAAAGGCCATGTGAAGAGCTGTCAGGGAGAATCGATCTGCTCAGCCCAGTGGTTCATGAGCATGGCTTATTCATTCAAGCACTTTGGGGGGGGGGGGGCTACTGCGGTCAGCTACTGCGCCAGGTGCGGGGGACACAAAGGTGGCAAGGCAGTCCTCACGTCGAACTAGATGTGTATTACACAAAGATCAACGCAGTCATTGCTGGAAGGGAGAAGCCTGGAGTGTTCCAAGAGAATATACACTGGAGGCCCCTGGCTGTGTGGAGGTGAGAATACAGGCAGTGAGACAGGGAGAGGAGGTATCCTAGAAAAACATTTCAAACTGAGACTGGAAGAACGAGGAGGAGCTTTGCTAGGGTGTGTGTGTGGGGCGGGGGGGGGGGGGGGTGCAGGACAAGGGAAAGCATTCTAGGCAGAGGGTGCTAGAGCCTGTGAGAAAGTGCCAGCAAGGAGTGAGGAAGGTTGGTAAGAGCTCAGGTTGGAGAAGGAAGCAGGAGCCAGACCAAGCTCCCCTATTCCAGCCTTCGAAGAGATTTTGAATTTTCTCTGATAGCACTACATTTGTGTTTTCAGAAAGACCTCACTTGCTGTGGATAGAGAAAGAATTCAATGGGGTGAGATTACCCGGTCGGAGCATCCGAGGGTGGTGGTGGCTTGGCTTGCAGCAGTGACGATGGAAACGGAGAGAGAACAGCCACATTCAAGAGGCATTTGGAAATCTTGGTTTTGTAAAGATGACGTCCGTCATCATTGCACAGGCAGTACAATATAACTGCGGATTTGTGAAAGTTTCACATTTTCATTAGCTGGTTGAATCGTAGGTTTTATTTTCCATGACAGTACTAAATTGGCTGGGGATTAGGCTGAACATAATTGTTTTATGGTTAAATGTATCCCATTGTAATAAATAATGGCCATATATCAGCCTGCCGCGTGCCTGATTTAAGAGCACAAGGCCACAGGGAACTTGGTTGAGCCTACAGACTTGGTGACTAAACTAAAGATAAAGGAATGGGACTTTAGACTCTGGAGGCCCCGAAGAATGTTCTGGGTCCTACAGGCAGCTTGCTTGCCGCAATTTGAATAATCCCTTAAATCTGTTCGCGCTCATATTCTCCCGAAGCAGATTCTTGGATTGATAAACGGGGACAAGTAGCGGAGTTCAGATGCTCTGCAATGGAACGGAAGGACCCTGGTTGATGGGGATGGAGACTTGGAGACTGAGCGCGCTGTAATGACGGTGATCCCCTGGAAAGCCAACTTTGCTAAATCACATGGGAGTCTGGGAAGCTAGAATTAAGTAGGTTCGGGATGTGCCCCCAAGAGAAGGTTTATACTGAGCAGCGATAAGACACTACAGGGATATGCTAATACCTGGTATATCACCCAGCATGGTGATGAAAAAAAAAAGAAATTTGTAAAAGTGTTTTGTTAAGTGAAAAATGAGGCTCTGCAAAGAGAACTGTCGTCCTTGTTTCAGTCACGATGGGCTAAATTGTGCGCTGGTGAAAACCAACAACAGCTCGGTGCCTTAACACAGGGTTGCTTTCTTGTCCCATGAAGTCCCCCGCCAGGTCGGCACCTCTCAGGGGACTGGGCTTCCATTCACGTCGATGATCAAGTATGAGACTCCGTGGGGCTTTGTTCACACTGATCTCACCTCCCTTTCGCGCTTATTCAGTGCGCCCTGCTGCGTGGACCTTCGTAGCAGGCTGCTATTGTGTCCTTCGTTCCCATTTTCCCGTCTGGAAGTGCACTTGGATTTTTCTTTGGGGCATAGCCCATTTCGTGTTTCCCACAGGGTGGTCTCCCCTCCCCCTGCCATCCACCTGACAGAGGTCCCCCTTCTGGACTGGCTACGGGGGCAGATATGTGACCCACATCTGGCCGACGGGCGTTTTCTTTCCCCTGGCAACACTGATCGGCCTATGATCCAAGTCACCCCCAAAGTATTCAGCCCCGAGGTTTTTCTGGAAATACTGGGAAACAAAACCAAACGCTACTGTCTTTCTGTAGAGGTTGTTGGGCCAACGGGATGTGGGTCTGTCATTTTCAGCAGCTTTTTTGCCAGTGCTGGAGGAGAGCCTACCTGACAAGGTACGAACGAAAGAAAAGCCGAACTGAGGACCACACAAAATCAGACTCCTGGCCGCATTCTTAGGGTCCCTGGATCAAATCACACCAAAGATCCAGTATCCCGGACTTCTTGGTTATATCGGCTATTATTTTGTTTTTGGCTTAAGCCGTTTTGAACTTGGGTTATATTCCTTCCAGCTGAAGGAGTCCCGGCTAACACAGCCATTCATCTCCAATGCAGGAGCTTCCAGGAGATGGCGGGTGCAGGTGGATATGGGCATGAGCCCCCTCCGCCCATCCCAGTTCTGACTGGTCATCAGAGGAAATCTACAACAGGAGCACTCTGCCTCCTTGTTTGCTCTCCTTTTCTCTTCCAGTACTCCAGAAAGTAACGTTATTCCCAGGCCAAAGAGGCCAGCCAGTCTCTTTAGATTTAGCTTAGGGACATCTGAGGAGCTGCACAGTTCAGGGGAAGAGGACAGGGCAGAAGAAGCCAATGAGGCAGCTTAAAGAACCCTCCCTAGCGGGAACGCGAGGTGCAAAGGCTGGCTGCAGAGGTGCATCTAGGTCAGCTCTTTGAGGTGGGCACAGCTAGCAGCTGGAATCTGAAGGCGTAACAGGAGCTGGATGCTATGCACCAGGAGGAGGGAGACCACCGAGAAGATCAGTACCCCAACACTGTGATATTTTCAACCAAGACCGAAGACAAGAACCTGGAGCACCCAGGGCTGAGAGCTTGGCTGAAATGGATGCAGAAAGTGAGCATCCCCTTAGACAACTGAAGCTGTGGGGCCTCAGGGTCCCCTAAGACCATCACTGTAATGGACGCAACTTGCATTTTGCTGATTTGGCGGTGGGGGATGGCTCTTTGGTTAGCAATTCCACTGACATCAAACAGAGTGCAAACCACGATGGGAAAAAGGAGTCTGCATATAGATTAATGATTTCCCAACAACCAAAATGGGGTTTGAAAACCCTGATATGTTTTTGCCCACGATCTGTAGGACACCCTTGTGTGCCAAAGATCAAATAAGGGGAAAAAATGATAGCTTTAAGCCCACCCTGCCAAAATAATGGCCAAAATGAGAGCCAACACTGTGTAGCATCTCCTATATGCCAAGTGCTTTTAATCATTTCATATGCACTGACTTATTTAATCCTCTTAACAACGCTTTTAGATAGAGGTTATTATTTTTACTTAAAAATGAAAATGGGTTGCCCGGGCAGCTCAGTTGGTTAAGCGTCCAACTTTTGATTTCAGTTCAGGTCACGGTTTGTAGGATCGAGCCCTGCATCAGGCTCTGTGTTGACAGCACGGAGCCTGCTTCGGATTTTCTCTCTGTCTCTCTCTCTCTCTCTCTCTCTGCCCACCCCCCCACCCCTCTCTCTCTCGAAGTAAATAATAAAATTAAAATAAGAACAAAAAAATGAAAAAACGGATCCCAGCATGGTTACGTGATTTGTGCAAGGTCCCCCAGCTAGTTAGTGGCAGAGCCAGGATTCAAACCTAGGCGGTCTAGTTCCAGAGCTCACACCTTTTGCGTCTACAGTGCAGTGGGATACCTTGTCCAGTGTCCCTGGACATCAGTCATCAGACACTTTTGAAAGGCGACTGAATGACCTGAGTCTCAGTATTAACTGAAATTAACTGCCTGTCTCGGAGTGTCACGGCTTAAATGGCAACTCCTCTTCCTAAGATTCCTCTAAGACGTGCCTGACATGCCCAGCAGAAGCAAGAACCAATTGGTAACATGGCTTGAGAGGACACTGAAGCTTCTGAGATCTCGAGTATTCAGGGGAAAGTTGTGGCCGCGCCTTCCAGTGCTCCTCTTTCCTGCTGTTTCTCTGGGGCAGCAGATGACGGGGTGAGACCTGCATCCACCATTCCTCCGCACCCCCACCCCACCCCAGCAAGTCTCTCCCAAAGCAGGCACCCACCATCTAGGTTCTGGCAAAGGAGCATTTTCAAATGTTATCCTACATTTCTGAGAATGTATGCTTAAACTAGGATCAGGGCAGCCACAAACCAGGTGAAGTCCAAAAGCGAGAAAATAGGTAATCAGATGAGAGGAGAGGAGGGCATGGGACGAGCAGGTCACAAGGGGTCAGCCCCAGTGTTGAGCGATGTACAGACAAAGGATGAGGGCCTTGGGAGGGCTGGGGGGAGGAAGGCAAGGGCCTAGCCCTGCATGAATGGGGTGGTGGTGTGTTCTTAAGGTTGTGAGTCAGGCTCAGAGGCAGAAGAGAAGAACCCAACTATTGTAAACTGGATACACCGTGGGGGCTACTGACCTGAAGCATTTTCCCATTGGCTGTACCGGGGCCTTGGTATGAGAGTAGGGCAGACCCCTCCCATGGCTGCCTTGGCAGGGGTGGCCTCCTGAATGAAAAGTCTGAGGATAGAGTAGCAGAGAGCCAGGCAGAGGGTCACATCCACAGCCATTTCCCACCTACTTCAGGCCGAGCACAGACTGCCAAGTTTCACAGATGGCTAAACTCAAGACTACGGGTGTAGACCTCTGTTGCTACCTTTTGACTCTCTGGACGTTACCCAGCTGCATTCCATATTTCACAAGTGATTTTGGTTCTTTTCAACTTCTCTTCCCCCTGTAGGCCAGATTTCCTAGATCTGAGGAGTAATTGCTCAAGGAGGACGCTACCTGACTCTAAGAACTAGTCTTGTTCAATAAAAAGTCATCTTATGGAAATAAAGCTTGATGAGAAGCAAGCCCATTTTGCCCTCTTCTCCACTCTTGAGCTTCCTATTGTTTCACTTTTCTGAAGTCTCATGCACTAATCTGTAGTATGGGTCTGCATTCTGCCACACTGACGGCACTGTCATTCATTCTTCAGTTGTTATTTTTTTAAGTTTATTTTTTTTCGAGAGAGAGAGCGAGAGAGTGCGCGCGCGCACACACACACGCAAGTGGGGGAGGGGCAGAGAGAGAGAGAGGGTGAGAGAGAATCCCATACTTGAGGCTTGAACTCACACACCATGAGATTGTGACCTGAGCCAAAATCGAGTCAGACACTTGACTGACTGAGTCACTCAGGCACCCCTTATTTGTTTTTATTACTTCCCATACTTCTAAACCACTTACCATTCCTGAATTCATCCAAGAGTCGAGTACCTAACCCTGCTGAACAACACCTCCCCTCCCCGCACACATATGGAATGCTACACTGGCTGAGACTCATTGTCGGTACCGCACAGGATCCCTCTCTGTTGGTGATGCAACAGCCCTCTTGTGAGACGGCCAGCAATTCATCCCTGTTATTAGCAGGGGGTTCAGGATGCCTCCAACCACCTGCAGGGTAACTCGGGAACGTTCTATTTACACAGCTCCCCGTTGGGTCCAAGTCCCTCATGAAAAGTTGTGGCTCTTGATGGGCAGGGATGAAATGTCCTCTACCTTTATTATCCCAAACAATATCTAGCACATACTAGGGACTCCACTGTTATTTGAATGCATTGGCTGATTTTTTTTGGACACCCTCCTTGAACTTAGGTTTAAACCTAAAATGTTTCTTCACATAATAATTTTCATAAGTGTAATGCTTATTGCGTGTAAGCAATAGTTTAATTTTTCTAAAATGAAAAGGGAAACCTGATTCAGAGATCGTTTAGTGAGTATTGACTCTACAATATGGTAAAAAGTTTATGCTATTCATCTCCTTATTCTATTCTGGACATAACATGCCTCGTCTTATTCTTTCTTTTCCAAGCCAAAGATTATCTGTTGGTTTCTTTGTTTTCATTTTCCAGAAGTAATTTCTTCTTATGTGCTTTTGTAGGTTAATAAAAATGAAGAGACTAAATATGGGTTATATTAAATACATTTGGTCTATTAATAGGCTGAACTAATGATCCACTCTAGCAGGGAAATGGCTTTGCCTCCTCCGAATTCTGGCCATTTGTTGCCTAAGCAATGTGTTTGGTTCTTTTCATATGCTGCCTGTATTTCTCTACCTGCATAGTTTTCTCTAAGGAAGATGATCTTTTGAAGGTCTCTTGGTCTGGGGCTTAGCACAAAGTAGGCACTCAGAGAATATTGGCTGCGAAAATAAATGAAAGAAGGAGTCAAGTCATAAATTTGACAATAAATTCCCCAACAGGAGACGTTTAAGGGTAAGTCCTTCCAAAGAATCTAAAGGAAGGGTTTTAGTGACAGTGGTGACAACATAAACCAGAAGATTTTAGCCTTGGAACACTCCTGAATGTATTCATAATCAGCAATTGAGATGTAAAGGGGATCTTGAACTTGGTGGAATAATTCTGACCCTGCTTCTGGTTCTTATAAAGTAAGAGGCTCCTATCCAGAGACACTCGGTGTCTTTTCACGTCTTACTCTCTTCACCCAACAACTTTTGGCACGCTCTGCAACCGTTACTTGAAAGATACCGAGGATATCATCACCCACTTCCCTTACCAACCTCGTAGACGCCAGCCTTCAGGAGAGATTCTCCAGTTTTAACCTACAGCCTAATCTTCCTTTACATTAATTCTAAGGTCATCTTTGTAGGATTAAATGCCAGACCGTGAAAGGCGAATCTAGGGCAGTTGATTTAAGCAGCACAGTATTTTAAACCGTTAGGTCAGGGTACGTAGAGGTGTGGGCCCACAATATGCAGGGGGTGCGACAAAATGACTTGTGAATGTCTCTCTCCATGACCTGTTTTGACCAAACTTTATTACTCATTTAATGGAGTTATGACAAAGCGTAGGAATCAAAACACATGGGGATCACAGAGGCTGTTATGTTTATTGTGTAGAACAGACAGTGATAATCCACTAGAGAAATATTTTCAACAAGCAAGCGATTCAAAGTACAATCATAGACAGCAACTCTACATGAAGAACAAAGAATCAAGTTAGAAGACGCTCAGAGGAACAGGGAGAAAGTCAACTGCAGTTAAACGTCTTGATACTTTTCTCCTGCAAACATACCTAACTTGCAGAAATGGTAGAAAAGTTAAATGTCCAGTCTTACTTAGCCGAGACCAACAACAGCAAAGAACAGTCCTATAAAATTTATCTCCCACAAAAATAAACTATATATATAAAAATTTTATGATGTTCTTACTGTTCCATTGGCCACAAGCTTTTTTTTTTTTCAGTATGAAAAATGAGGTATACTGGGGCTTAAGAGGTAGTCGTGTGTTTTGATTGTACAACGTATAGGAAATAAAAGAGTAACTTCATCAGAGATGGAAATCGCTCGGTGCTCCGAGTTTGGCCAACATGAGCAACTTGCTTCAGTTTTACGAGCTGGCCAATGAGGTTTCGAAAGGCCCAACCAAAGATACGGGATGGGACTTTTATTTTTAGGAGCCACTGCTTATTTGCTTATTTAATGCACAGTTAACAGTAAGGTTGAGTTTAAATTCTCTCCGTAGCTCCTTTGGTGATTCACAACAGTGAGCCATCTGCCAGTCTCCGAGAGGTGTGTGGCCTCTGAAACGACCTCCCGGAAGTGGCTGTAAGAGAGATGGTTTTGAGTTTCATTTGGCTTCAGTACTAAAAGCCAGACTGACACAAGCCATCATGAGAAACTACCTCCTGGCCCAGTTGATAATACCATGTTAAAAAGTCAGCACACTCACTAGGAGAGAAAGCAATAAAAAACTCTACATAAGAAGCGTTTAAAATAAATCTGGTGGAGACATATTACAAAAATCACATTTGTGTAAAATACATGAAAATATCTGTCAAGCATTTTCTCATATTCAAACCAATCTGAAAAAAACATAGATTTTTGATTGCATCATGCAAAAGCTGGGCTTGTCGCATCACACCTACAAAGCTTCAAGTTTCTTTGAAGGTTGGCTTTATTTTCTTTCTTTCTTTGCCAAAAGTATGTAAAAATGTGTTCCTTTCTATCAAACGTCTTTTACAAAAATAGTTTGGACTCGGGATCGCTGCGGTTTGAACAACATCAAACCCTGACACACATGGATGCTGCAAGTCACAAGTTCCTTCCTTTTGAAGTCTGGAGGTAGGTCTTTGCAAGTCAATTAGTCCATTTCCTTAAACAATTCATTTGAGGTACAAACGTGGAGGGTAAGATTCAAATGTTACAGTCAAATTTTGTGTGGCGTGTAGTGTGATTGAGGAAAATGATCCTTAAGAACCTAGGAGCGACTTGGTTAAAAAAAAAAAAAAAATTCAAGTTCATGTAGAAATCTAGCAGAGAAGCTGAAACAAGTATTTGTAAAATTTTAATTAAAAAAAAATAGAAAAATACATAGCCATGCTGAAAACACAGTAAGGAGACTGCTTCTTTAACTGTAATGAAGTGTACAAAAAGAACCACAGATGATTAGCATCACCTACCCATTAGGTTATTTTTTCTTCTTGCATTGCTTGTGTATAGCAGCATGTAATAAGTACTAGACTGTAAATTAATTGTAACATTCAGAGGTAGTATTGAGTAGTGGGGATATATTATTGCATCTCTGGCTAAAAGTGCAGTTTGAATGAAGAGACGGTGGGCTGAAGCCGAAGTAAAGCACCTCAGTCAACCATCCTATGTCAAAACGTATTACTTGAAGTAATACGTACGCTTAATTTGAGGTAAGTGGTATTTAGGTCTTTCACGGAAACGGATACATAATGGAGAGAGACAGAGAGACAGAGAGACAGAGAGGGACTGCTTGTTTTGTCTTTTCAACTGTCCTATAACTACAGCAAAAGAAATTTAGATCTCGCTCCTCCCACCCCGTCGTCATTCGGGCGGGTTCATCGTATGTTACTCTGTTGTACCTTTGCAGTAAATGACAAAGAGGATAATTTGACTTGTCTAGGTTCCTTAAATGCTTTGAAGCTAACAAGTGTGATTTATTGCTCAGTGGCATTTGGCTCTGTAGGAAGTAGGTTCTATACGGATGGGCGTTTTCCTGAAAGCGAGCGCCGTGGGTAAATGTATCACTCCCGCTGATATGTGTGAGATCCATAAATAGAGGCGTTGGCAATATCTGTTTGCTGACTTCCCTTTTTGAGACAGGAACATAACCTTTTTTTTCTGGTTTGTTAGCTGGATGAAAGGATACATCAGCGTTTCGTCTCGTTTGGAACTACAAGTTAAAATACCATCAAGTAAGTGTCTACAAGATTATACGAAAAAGAGAGAAGTAGTATCTAGTCCTATCTTTGGTGTTCTAAACAGAAGCTTCACTACGGCGAGCGGGTCGGGCGGTGGCCGAGCGGTACACAGTGTTGAACACTGCGCCTTTCCCGGGGTGGGGAGCGCCCCACGTCAGGAGCGTGACGCTCTCTGGTCTGTGTGCAGTGCATGCTCGACTAAACCCGATTCGGAGTTTTTCTCACCCACCCGCTCCTGCTTATCAGTTCAACAAACTATTAGTAGGTTAAGAAAAAAAGAAAACAGTAATTAAAAGTTGCATTGTTAAACTGTGTCCCCTGTGTTTACAGCAGTTTTTCACTAAACCTGGGACTGTGAAGGTGATTAATATAGTCCTTTTGAAGGTTATGTGATTTCTCCCCGCCCGCCCCCCACCCTGCTCCCGCCCCACCCCTTTCCCCCCCCCACCCCCACCCCCCCCCAGATGAAAGTGGAAAGACCATGGGAATAGAGAAAGTGGTCACTGCAGTGTCTTCTCCCTTCAAAAGATCCAACTGCTGCTGAGGTAGAAATCGAATGTTGGCGCCCCCTAATCCTCTTCTGCAGACTCTTGTGAGGATGTCTCTTCAGTCTCCTCCTGGAACACACAAAGGGCACAACCATTAGTGTGGGCTCTTCTTTGCCAACGGTTCAGAGACGACCTGTCTCCACAGCACGTTCTGCTGGCTGCAAAAGAGGATGCGGACACTTGGCAAGCCCTCATTCCCAGGGCTTCTTAAACTGTAATTGAGGAATCAAGGTGTTGTTTTTTCCCAGAGCAGAGTCATTTAGCCCCTGTTGACTTAAGGCTTGACATCATGGCGGCTGGTCAGCAAATTCAATTGTGTGCAGTCCAGAGAATGTCAGGCCAATGTAAGCTCACTCACCAATCAGAGTAAAAAAGAAATGGATAAATTTTTCCCGACAGCGTGCCGGTCATCAGTTTTACAAACCCGGTGCACAAGTAAGAAAAAAACCCAAGTCAAGGGAAATCCTTTCTTAAGACTCAAATGAACCTGTCCTTCAGATACTGGCAGTAATAGCCGATACGTCCACGAGGCTTACTAGAGGCTCTCGGGGGTTGTTTGTTATTGTCCCCGTTTTATAGACAAAAAAGTCAAGGCATGGAAAGCGATGTACCCAAAGCTACGGAGGGAGTAGGGCCGGGAATTGGGCAGGGCAGACGGGCGCCAGAACCTGTGTGTGACCAGGACGCCACCGCTGCCACGGGGCAGAGGCAGTGTGAGCACAGAAACGAGCTTGGAGAAGGGTTGCAAGAGCTGACTACTAACTTCCTCTCCAAATCGAGTTCCTCATTCTTGTATTTATTAAAGCACATTTTAAGACAATGACCAAAGTTTGGCATGACTGCTGAATGTCAATACTAAGTCCACATCAACCGAACACTTAATGGTGGGCCGGCCAAGCAGAGAAAATCTAATATGTGTGTTTTTGCAGGACCTCCTCTCCATATAAATCTAATTCTTCCTCCTCCTTTCTTTTTTTCTGATTCCCTATGGCTCTGGAATTTGTTGGGAGTTTCTGCAAGCTGGCTTAAGCCGCACACGGTTCTCTTTCCCTTTGCTTATTTAACAAACGTGCAAGTACCTTTCGGGACATGGGTGGTAAAGCGGAGACAATAAACATTTCTGATAAAAGCGTCGTTAGTGAGAGGATGATTTTTTATCAAATACTGCACATTGTCTCCTAAGACGGCATGTGAAAAAGATCTGGGAGAAGAGATAAACATTTACTCCGGCAGCAAACAGAGCCCCTTTATTTTTTTTTTTTTTTTTTTTTTTTTTTAAATTTTTTTTTCCAACGTTTTTTATTTATTTTTGGGACAGAGAGAGACAGAGCATGAACGGGGGAGGGGCAGAGAGAGAGGGAGACACAGAATCGGAAGCAGGCTCCAGGCTCCGAGCCATCAGCCCAGAGCCCGACGCGGGGCTCGAACTCACGGACCGCGAGATCGTGACCTGGCTGAAGTCGGACGCTTAACCGACTGCGCCACCCAGGCGCCCCAAACAGAGCCCCTTTAAGAATGGCCAGCTTAGAACAGCTTATAACAGTCTTCATACTTTAATAGATTTGATTTTCCACATGGCTTCATTTTGTCTGGGTGGCTAACTGACACAATTTATACCCCTCTTCCTTTCCCAGGTCACTACAGTGCACCATTCAGTAAAGCGTGCCTTAAAGCTTGTCTGCGTTATATGACCAAACTTCCATTCATTAGTGTTTGAAACACTTCAGCTGTGAAGGAGCTCCTAAATGCTACCATGTGTGACGCTTTTGCGTAAGAGCAGCAAACGGGAGGAAAAAAAGCCCACACCAACGGGCACTCACACACTCACATGAATGCATGTGTGCGTGCACGTGTTCTCTCTCTCTCTCTCTCTCTCTCTGTCTCTCCATCCTGGGCTTTAATCACAGATCACTGCTCACTGCAAACCCTTTGCGAAAGGTTTCAAACATTCTCTTCCCCCAAAGACCGAGAAAGCTGTAAATCCTGGGAATAAACACACCTACAAATGAATGGATTACAGCTTAAAAAATATAACCGCAGCAGCATCAAGTCATGAGATTTCACACCGGTTTTGTTTAGTCTGCTTCGGGTTATGTGGGAAATGTGGAGCGTATGAAGCTACCTCCCCTGCTCCCAACCCCCAGACTGAGGGCTTCACATATTTAAGCGGCAGGTTTATACCTCTTGATAGGCAACAGGCCATGACCCTGAGATTCTCTACGGAGCCCTGGCCACAAAGGAGGATGTAGCGTGATCAAAGCCATGGACAGCCGAAAGAGAGACAAGCCAAGGTTCGGCTGCCCTATGACCTTGTCTTTTCACTTAATATTTAAGTTCCAGAAAGTCACTAAGTTGTTAGGCAGATACACTCCTCATCCGTCCCCAAATGACTCACTTCTCATGATGACATGAGGTGTGAACTTAAGAGTACCGCTCTGAAACAGACCACAGCATAAAAGCTGGCAGGTAGATTTTATTCCCTCTTCTTCTGGTTAACAAATTACTAGAACTCCGTCAAGCTGGAAAACCTCCTGGATTTAGCTGTAATTATTCCATTTCTAACTGCTCGATTTTTCTATATCATCTGGAACCCACAGTACGGTCAGATCCGGAAGGAAATAGACTTTTCAGGCCATGAACTTACAAAGACCTTGTAGTAGATGGAATGTGATCAGCTTTTCAAAACATTCCCAGAAACTTTGCTTGATTTGAGCTCTTGAAGCTCCCGATATGTGAGTGGTTTATTTAAATCCCTGAGACACAACTCAGCTGAAAATGATGGTCCCTCATACTGTTTCCTTTACTTAACCGTTCTTAACACAACACGGAGAGTCGTTTTATTAATGTGTCTTTCCGCTGACCTTGAAATTCTTCTACTGGTGGCTGTCAGTTAGTACTGGGTATATAACTAGAGGGTCAGAGAGTGGGAGACTCACTCCGCGAACTTCTGGAAGTGATGTGGCTCTCACATGCTCCGCATGATGGTTTTCTCACATGTCTAGTAGGTGGAGAGTTCTCTCTTCTTCGCATGGCCCTGACTGGCCACCCTCCAAAGGACAGCAGGGCTACCAAGAGGATGATGGTGTGCGGCACTCCTCACCTCTGCAGACCTCAGTTCTCACCTTTGCAGTGATTTGACTTTTCGCTACGTGTGTGGTTTGCCGTGGCAAAAGTACGGGTGTAATTAGAAGAAAAATCTTCCCTGTCAGGAAAAAAAAGATGAACTTGGAACACCCACCCTCTGCTGCCCCAAGTGTCACAGCTGACTAGACTTCACACGGGCCCTTCTGTGGTGCCAAGTGCAGACGGAAACGGGTGATGGAGGGAAGCAGCAGCTGGCTCTGACGTCCCCAAAGACTCTTATTTCCATAGGAGAGTAGTTGGTGGGGACCCCTGAGATTCAACCTTCTCGGGTGGCTTAGAAGACACCGCCACTTAGGACAGACAATAGCTTGCACCTCGAGATACTTATTTAAATTACTTCATGCTTGCAACACATGGCCAAAGGACCTTTGAGCTGGTGCAGGCCCCCCAAGAGCAGCTTTGAGGCAATAGGGAGACTGAAATCCGAGAGCCAAGAGTTCCGCACGTCTCGTTAGGCCAGTCCACAAGGTGGGAAGGCAAACCAGCAGCCGTCTGGTCAAGGAGGCTAACTGTCGGGAGGGGGCTGGGGGAAGGCAGGATAAGAGGACTTTTCAAAGTGGAAGTGCACGGTGACATTTTTACGAGCACCGGCCACTAAGACCTCTGAACACTGAACAGCTCCCAGCCACTCACGCGGCTGCTTTACAGAGACAACGGAGGCGGCACCACATCGGGGCGAAACACGCAAGTCTTTTGGGCAGAAAACTGAAGAGAGGGAAAGGAAAGTGGGCAGAGTTGGAGGACTGTATTTTTATTATGACTCCTGGAAAATTGCACTCATTTTGCCTTAGTTTTTCTTTCGTTCAGGGGGGAAAAAAAGAGGAATTTAATAAATGTAACTCTTTCATTGCTTTCGTTAAGCTTGCAAAAACACCCCCCTAAAACCCAGAAATAGAGTTTGCACTTATCTCCATTCCGCATGCGGCATTTACCTTTGGGTTTACTTCCGCTAATTGATTCAAAAGGAGGAAGAAGACAGCCCAATATCCAGCCTTATCCTGTAATGCTTGATGGAATTTTAAACGTCTTAAGAGTCTAATCATAGATCTTAGCACACAGACGCGGGTGAGGGCGTGTGCTGGAGGAACGTTTAGTATTTAATGTGAGAGCCGAAGCTCTGGGTTTAATTTTCAGATGCAGACTAAACAGCAGGTCTGCAGTGGAAGAGGGGCCGGTGAATTCTAAATGGAATCGGGAAACGGAAATGCTCTCCTTACAAATTTTAGGAATTGGGTCCCCATGATCCCCCTCTTTGTGTGCAGTAAGGAGTACAAAATCCCAGAAGTCCATGTCGGCTTTAATAAATCCTTATTTCTTCTCCTTGATTGCAAAGAATTCTGCAACTCTGTTATTATAAAAATGCTGCAGGCTAAAAATACATCTGCAATTTAAGCTATCTTGCCAATAAACCTACAAATACCTGGTTGTCTAGAAAGAGTCGTTATGGCTAAGTGACAAATTCTTATTGTCATCTTAACATGTCCAACTCGTTAAGGACTCAGAATGACAGACACATTTGAGAGTTTTTCATGTTGCTGAGTATCTCCAGCCAGTCCCACCCGAAAAGAAATAACGGGCTCTCTGCCTCAGCAGCAATGACCAGAAACCAATTTTTCAAGTTCCAGCTGTAGCTAAGTGACCCGCAAGACCACAAAATGGAGTTTTTCTATTTCTCTGTCAGATATTTTAACTTAAAATGGATTTAATAAACATTAAAAAAAAAAAAGAGGGGGGTGCCTGGGTGGCTCAGGCGGTTGAGCGTCTGACTTCGGCTCAGGTCATGATCTCGAGGTTTATGGGTTCGAGCTCTGCGTCGGGCTCTGTGCTGACAGCTCAGAGCCTGGAGCCTGCTTCGGATTCTGTGTCTGCCTCTCTTTCTCTGCCCCTCCCCTGCTGGTGCTCTGTCTCTGTCTCTCAAAACTAAATAAACATTAAAAAAATTAAAAAAAAAATGGATTGAGGCTGTTTAACTTAATGGAAAGTGATTATTTCCTCCAACTAGGAAAACTTTACATCAGATTTTTAAAAATACGTTAAATGGAACATATAGAAACCGGATAATCTGGCAAGTAGAAGGTATTCTGGTGGAAATGTTAGGAGGGGAATATACTTTTTGAAAAAGGAGACTTAAGAAGTTGGGATATTCATGGCATTTGTACCTAGTGCTTTCTTTATTTTAGCTTTATGTCTATAGAAATATACAAGCGTCAGGACTATCCTGCATGTGTGACCATCAACTTGATAAAGTCAGTGTTAAGGTCTTTATTGAGGGATGTTTAAAGTAAAGGAGACTGGTTGATCCTAGAGGTCGTTGACCACAGACATCAGCCCTGGCATTGATGGGCTGTGTAACTCACATCTATTCTCACTGTGTCAGACCAGTAATGACCATACCCACCTAACTGCCCAGCAGGGTGTGAGGGGAAAATGTGACAACCAAATGGGAACATTTTTGAAAAAAAAAGAGAAAAAAAATCCTATAAGATACAGTGTGGAATAAGGATTAATTGCAGTTACTCATTCTCTGTGTGTTTCTTTACCTGTGATTCAATGATAGATTGGTGAGAAAGAAACACACGGTTTTTAAATAAAGCCTTGAAAAAGAAAACAAAACAAGATGTTTTTGGTTTCTTAAATGCACTCTTGTTTCTCTCGTCTGTGTCCTTGATCAGGGTTCTGTCACTGAAAGTATCGTAAACAGAGGTCACTGTTCATCCCCAGGATATGCAGATTTGTTTCCTGGGGTGAAGGGATATTTACCACTGATTTCAGAAGGGAGTCACACTTTGCAGATAGGGAAATCATTTCACGGATAAACTGACTGCAAGTTTCAAGATCCTGTAAGTCGCCCTTTCTGAGGATGGTGAGCTGTATGGATTTGCCATGCCCGTTCTAATGCTTACTAAAGGAGCCTCAGGTTTGAAAAATACTAAAGATGTAGCGAAAGGATTTTTGCACGAAGGAAGCATTCAGAAGAAGGAAGTTTATTTCAACATCTCCAAAAATGGTTGAGGAATGTTCTTGTTTTCATGCAAAGCAGTTTTTGAAAATGGCTAGGTTAAAGGGTATTTAATGGTTCCATTCCAGATGTGTTTATCGGTGGCACAGACCAGGAGAAACCTTTTCTCTTTGTTTTCTATGTGTATAAATTTTGCATATTGTTGTATTTGTCACCAGGGAAGAGAACATTGCTGGATTTTAGTCAAACATTTTTCACCGAATGTTCTTCATTGTCCTGGGTTGGGACTTTTGAATAAAATTGTGAAAATATCAGTAACAGCAGTAAGTCAACAAATAATTACTCAATATACATTTGAGTGTTCAGCAAACACTTCCTGAACGTAAAGGAAGTATCTTGGACAAAGCAATAGATTTCTATTCAAACATTACAGATTTTCTTAGAAAGACCAGGTTTTATTTATTTTATTTATTTTTTTTTTCAACGTTTTTTAAAATTTATTTTTGGGACAGAGAGAGACAGAGCATGAATGGGGGAGGGGCAGAGAGAGAGGGAGACACAGAATCGGAAACAGGCTCCAGGCTCTGAGCCACCAGCCCAGAGCCTGACGCGGGGCTCGAACTCACGGACCGCGAGATCGTGACCTGGCTGAAGTCGGACGCTTAACCGACTGCGCCACCCAGGCACCCCAGAAAGACCAGGTTTTAAAACCAGTTACTATTTATCCATATTAATTTGGGTCAGCATGTTTGGATAATGAGAAGAAAGTTTACCTATTGAATAAACAATTGGTGTTTATTCAACTCACATCACCACGCAGAGGAAAAGCAGGCAGACATTGCCATTTTCATTTTTAGCCTGATCCATGGGCTTCACATAGTTAAAAACAATCATACTTAAAAAAAAAAACAAAAAAAAACTCATATAGGAAATCTGGCAAACCCAGAAACACTAAATTTTTGCCTTTTGGAGGTTTTTACATTGAGTGATGTGTTTTCACTTCTGTTAGAAGTTTATGTCATCTCTATGAGACATTCTCTGCCAAAACACAGCTGACTTCACCTCGCTCATATTCCCTTATTACAAGTGTTGGCTAAGCTAATTACTTCATATGTTTATGGTTAATAATAATTTTGATATGTCTCTTTGCCCCACCTGTGCTGTTACGTCCTTGAGGGATTTTACTGTAAGGGTTAAACGTTGATTTCTGCTGTGCTCTCTCCTTTTCCCTTGACCTTTGCAATGTCAGAGGTCAGAGGTTAAATCAAAAAGTATTTCCTCTACAACAAAACAGTGCCGCTCAGGCTGGGCTTTGATAGAATTCTCGTGTTTTGACGGTTGGTACCAAACAATTACTGGCCCACAAAATGTTTTGCCAGCTTGCAAGGGCCTAAGTAGGAAAATAAATAAATCAGTGCTCTTTATGACTTGGGCAGCATAAATCACGGTGCAATGGGAGAGTGACCATTTGCAAATCGGATTTATTAGGAATTATTTACTGCATTGGCCAAGGTACCATTTAAAAGATGAGTGTTGGACTGAGAATACCCTCCCTCTCTTCCCCTCCTCCTTTCTCCTTTGTGTGTCTAGACCGAGAGCCCCCAGTCAAAAGGCCTACTTTAAGAACAAGATGCTGACTGCAATTCATCAACGTGCTTGTCCCAAAACGAAATCTCTCCTTTTGCTCCAAACAGTGTTTAGGTTGTCTGAAATATAAACATCCTTAAAACAGCCCTTGAAGTCCCTGTAAAAACATTCAACCTTTTTTTTTTTTTTTTTAAGAGGGGAAAAGTCCCATGATAACCAGGCTTACTGAGAGTTCTTTGCCCTGGTACACACCCCCCCACAGAAGATGTTACTCGCAGGTAAAGATTCTACCTCAAAACACAAAGCTCTATTTCTGCTCTTTTAGAAACGGGGAACTTTCCAAGCCTCTCGTTGGGAAACTAAAAGGAGCAGGTTTATACCTGTCTTCGTTGCTAGAGGTGGCACTTGCCAGGGCAGAACAACCATGAGGAAACTGGGTTGAAAGTCAGGAGAACCGTTAGGATTTTTAAAGCCGATTTTCCCGTTTGGGTAGACTCAGGTGAGAAAAGACTGTCTGAATTATCTAGCAGGAGTCACTTTGGATCTCTGTTCAAAGCCTTCAGAGAAGGAACCCAAGAAACAAGAAGATATCTGACAGACCAGCAAAACCTTTTTAGAGGTCTGAGAGGGCGTGAGATTTATTCTCATCAAAGTGACAAGCCGAGGAACAGCATTCCCTCTATCGATAATAATAATCGGATACTTGTATGGGGTTAACTTTTATAAAAGCAACGCCGACAACAAATCCCACCACTGTTTCCTACCAAAGAATGTGTTCCATGTGGCTGAGAAGTCAACTGCATCACACTGCTAAAACACGAAGACATGAGCTCATTTCCATTTATTGCTTAATTTGCCATTTTAAATAAAAATAGAGTGCCCTAGTAATCTTTGTCCTCACCGTTTCTGTAATTAAACAAATTAATGTGAATATTGCAGATTTTTCTCTTTAGATTTTTAAGAGACCATTAACTTCCCCCTTAGGATGTGGGACACACTTAACGTCTGTAGCTGATGGCACCTGGTGGACTTTATAAACACAAACCCTGGCAGCAGGGTTTCCCTTAAATTTTTATTCTTCTCTGGACACATGTATTTACATACATAAACACATATCTCAATTTGGGGACTTACTGTAATTCTACACTTGTCTCCTCAGAATGAATTTTGCTGCTTTGTATACCAGTTTCCAGAAGTGGCACTCTTGAAGCTCTGGAATTCTCAAATTTCAGAATTTGATGGCATTGGGATATTTCACAATAGAGTCTTTGTAATTGCGACATACCGCCAAGAAAAGTGGTTCTGACTGCTTCAATCCTAATGAGAGGATGTGGCAATCACTGTAACATTTCCCCCTTAAAGATTAAACAATCTTTATTTTTGAAACGTGCAGGGAAAACGCTTGAGGTCAAAAAGACAGTTTTGGACGAATTAGAATTCTAGACTTTTTGAGAGTATAAATCTCCGGAAATTAGAAATCCAGCCTCCCCAAATAAGTCAGAACATAGTAATGCTCGCTGGAATTTATAGAATTATGGATCTCTCAAAGTTTTCTTGGGAGTAAGGGAGATGTGTTGTTATGATCCCAGTCCACAGATGGATAAATGAGGCACAGAGAGATTAATTCGTCCAGTGATGGGGCCAGAAAGCAAAACCTAGGTCTCCTTACACGCTGCCGAGCTCTTTTCTTTAGATGTGAAATACTTCATTGTATTAAAATTTTCACCACCTCAAAACAGGATCTGAATATAGTACTGTTGATGAAGAAAGGATATGAGCCTGAGTTAATCCAGACTGCCACATGGAAAAGCCATCTGGGAGGGTATTTTGAAATAAACAGATGGAAAAGGAAGAGATCCTTTTGAATGTAGTGTTAAATTTACATTATCCTCCATGAACTTCCTTGTAGCCCCCATGTTTATATAATTCATCACTATGTCCTTAGACAATATAGATTAGGAAGCCCAATGAGCTCACATTCTTTTTTTATTTTTTATTTTTTTAACTCTGAACTCTCCTTTCAAGGGCAACTTCTGGAGCAGGGTCTGTAACACAACCACACAGATCAGCGAAGACCAGCCCAGTCTATCTGTGCCTTCTTTGCCATTCCTGAGTTTCTTGGGAAAACATTTATTATTTCTTGGTGTATTACTGACCAATCCGCAATCAGTTTCAGACACACTGATAATCTCCACCCGTAATTTATTTGTTTCTGCCCCTCTACTTTTGAATCTGCCACTCATCTCATTCATAGCATCTCTGTTTCCCTAATTTATATCTCCATTTTCCCCTCTGCAACTAGACGGCAACACAAAATAAAAAGTCTTCCAGGAATTATCCCCTTAAGTAACACACGGTATTCCACTCATCCGACTGTATCCCCTATGTGCCTCATATCCACTGGCACTCTGTGGTCATTTGTTCAACAAATGTTCACATGTCTTCCCGTGCGTGTTCACCAAGTATCTTCACCTCCGGCTGCACATTAGAATCGCTTGGGGAGTTCATAAAAAATACCGATGCTTGGGTCTTCAGACCCCCAAAAATCAGAATCAGTGAAGGGTAGGGCCGGTGGGCGCAGGCAAACTTGCTCTTCAGGAAAAAAAGGTCCTGATCGGTAGCAGCTGTCAAATTCCACGGTGTAAATACTTACATCATAGTCGGTTTCAAGCTACCTACTGGACGTCACCTAACACAGAATTTGAAAGAGGTGCTCACGATTGGCTCACAAGGGCTGGCTCTGCAGATACTACTGGGCAGGGTTCAGGCATATACACAGTTCAGGTACATGGTGATATATGTATGTCCTATATGATCTCTAGGTGATTCTACCACGCAGCTAAGGCTAAGAAACTCTGAACCAGATTACACATTTCTTGGATGCAGTAACTATTTCATGTGTCTCATCTTCCCTATAACACCAAGAATAGATACTGAGTCAATGTTGTTAACAGACCACAGAAGGTTATTAATCTAATGTTCATAGCCAGTGATGCAACAGTGAACACGGAAGTATCCTTTGGCTCAAGTGAACTGACTTTTAAATTTACTTTCTCTTGATTTTCTTACTGATGAAAGATGAGAGGCTAAATATATTCGCAATCTCCTACTTCAAATGTCAAGTTTTTGTTTCTATTTTGTTTTGTTTGATATTGTTTACAAACACTCAAACACTGGTATTTATTTTTAGTTCCCCCTACCACTGTTGGCTTTTAGGAATGGGGGCAGCCCTGAGAAATTTTTTTCATGTTAACTCTGCTTTTATTCTACTTAACACATACATGTAATTACGCTGACCCATTTTCCCTGCATGCTTACATGTGTTTAGAAGCTTTAGTTCTCTTTCAAGCAGCATTTGTAAAGAATAGTAGACACATAAGATTGCTCGGATGGTCTTTCCCAGTCAAAGCAACATTGTCCCAAGAGAACAGGGTGCAAAGTACCTTTTTAGAGACCTCCAGAGAAAAGATCACATGGATATTTTCAATTATGTGAAAGAGATCTACAAAGAACTTGATAACCCACAACACCGGGTAACAACTTACTTCAGCAGTTTCTGTGTGATAAAGCCAGATCTCCTGGGTATCTCTTTAAACTTGGCAGGGGAGAATTGTGGGACATATTTACACTTTAAGAATGGTTAAATTGACTCTTGGTTAAATTTAGTCGTGGTTAATTTAATCTTCAGGTTTTTTCTTCCTTCAAGATCTACTTCCTCAACAGATACAATTCTTATGTTTCCATGTATAGATTATATTTAGGACAAAAACACCAAGCATAAAGAGTAAGAAAAGTAAACCTGGCTCCTCATTTTGATGTTGCCAACACCTCAGAAACTGTGATGCAGCCAAGAAGGCAGGACCTGAGGGTTCATCAATCTGCAAAATTGGTATGACTTAATTTCCCAGTTTCTCAGCCCTCTTTGAGGATGTTTTGGCTTATCCAAGGTTATGGAATAATTCAATGAACAGATATGTTTCCTGTCATGAATCATGATCTATCTTTCAGCTAATAAGTCCTGCATCAAGTCAATGGAATATGGGTAGATAGAAGGAAAGGACAAAATTTGATGTTTAAGATTGGCAAAACACATGGTAAGAGCATTAAATATTTCGTATGAGGCACTGAAATAAAGATTTTACTTTTTAAAGTATTTCTATTTGCTTTGTACACTTCAGGCCTTGATCTTCTACGGTTTTCTTTTCTTTTTTCTTTTAAGATTTTATTTGTAAGTAATTTCTACACCCAACTTGAGGCTCAGCCTTAAAACACCTTAAGATCAAAAGTCCCAAAAGCTCCATCAACTGAGCTCACCAGGCGCCCCTTACGGTTTTCGGTGACACAACTCAGACTATGTATTCCTGGCTTTGTCTGAAGGACACAACGAATTTTCATGAATACTGGGATGCTGACATAATCAAAACTAGAAAAGGACACATTTAAGGTTTAATTTTAGGTTATATCTTTTCACTTTACTCTTTATATTAATTGGAAGGAAAAGAAAATCATAATGCCCATCTCTTACCTGAGCAGGCTTCTTCTGAACGACTTGTTGTGGCTAAGGAAGAAACAAACAAACAAAAAACCTGTTACGTCTTAGAAGGAAACATACTTCATGACAATAATTAAGTATACGTGTTTCAAATATACACATTTGTCTGCAAAAATTTGGTTCTAAAATTAGATTCACGGGAGGTGTGAAAGGGCCTAATTTGCTAACATTTTGTTTTAAAAACACTCCGCTCTCTTGGGATACAGTTTACATATGATACAACTCACCAATAATGTGTATGATTCAGTTTCTTTAGTACATCCGGAGAGTTGTAGTGTCATCATCATCACAACCTAATTTCAGAACATTTCACCTCCTCTAGAAGAAACCCCATACCCGTTATTATTGACTACCCCCCACTCCCTGCTGCCTGCCTAGTCACCCTACCCTCCCTAACCAACCACTCATCTCTCCGTCCCTGTAAATCCGCCTACTCCAGACATTTCAGGTAAATGGAATCATACAATATATGGTCTTTTGTGCCTGGCTTCTTTTCCTTAGCATAACGTGTTCCAGGGTCATCTGGGTCATACCATGCATCGGTACTTCATTCCTCTTTATGACTCCATAACATCCCATTGGATGGCCACACCACATTTTGTTGATCCATCCGTCAGCTGATGGACATTTGGGTTGTTTCTGCCATTTGGCTATCATGAATAATGCTATGAGCATTCGTATGCAAGTTTTAGTGGAGACATGTTTTCATTTCTCTTGGGTAGTTTGGAGTGGAATTTCTGGGTCATACAGGTGACTCTAGGATAAACTTTTTGAGGAGCTGTCAGTATTCCAAAGCAGCTGCACCATTTTACATTTCCACCAGCAATGCATGAGGGTCTCAATTTCTCCACATACTTGTCAACACTTGCTGTTGCCTGTCTTTTTCGTTATAAATATCCCACTGGGTGTGAAGTTCGTCACTGGGGTTTTGATCTGATTTTTCCCTAATGACAATTGAGGCTGAAAATCTTTTCATGGGCTTATGGGCAATTTATTTATCTTCTTTTTTTTTTAATGTTTATTTATTTTTGAGAGACAGAGAGAGAGAGAGAGAGAGGGAGTGGAGGAGGGGCAGATAGAGAGGGAGACACAGAATCCGAAGCAGGCTCCAGGCTCTGAGCTATTAGCACAGAGCCCGATGTGGGTCTCGAACTCACGAACCGCACCATCATGACCTGAGCCGAAGTCGGACACTTAACTTACTGGCCCATCCAGGTGCCCCAATTTATGTATCTTCTTTAGAGAAGTATCTTCCAGATCTCTTGCCCATTTTCAAAAGTGTCTTTTCATTATTGAGTTAAGAGTTCTTTATATGTTCTGATATGAGTACCATCAGAATATGATTTGCAAATGTTTTCTACCATCCTGTGGGTTTGTTTGCTTTCTTGATGGTTTCCTTTGCAGAATATTGTATTCTATCTATATCTGTATCTAATTACGTATATAGAACAGAATTCTCTTTTTTAAAAAAAAATTTTTTTTAACGTTTATTTATTTTTGAGATAGAGACAGAGCATGAACAGGGGAGGGTCAGAGAGAGAGGGAGACACAGAATCTGAAATAGGCTCCAGGCTCTGAGTGGTCAGCACAGAGCCCGACGCGGGGCTCGAACCCACGGACCGCGAGATCATGACCTGAGCCGAAGTCGGACGCTTAACCGACTGAGCCACCCAGGCGCCCCCAGAATTCTCTTTTTTGAGTGAAACACCTAAGGGAAGTTTTTTCTACCCAGCTTAAATGAATTTTCCAATAATTAGAATATTAGAAAGATATTTAAATCTTTCTTTGGTATTGTAAAGTTGGGATTTGAAGCACGAGCTTTTTGATGGATGACTTCCAGTACTCACTTTCACACCTGAATATGAGCCTTACTTCTTCTATGTACCTATCACTACGGTTTGCAAGTCCAACCGAGCCACTCTGATGTGGCCAGTGACGCACTTTCGTGGCACAAATGAAAAAAATAAAATTTCTACAGTTCTCCCAAATGACAGAAGTTAGGGTAAATTCACTATATCGTGGGGGCATACAGCTCCTATTCATTTTCCTTCCTCTCGGAATTTCTGTGATGATGCGATTGTCCTATGGCTGACGTATTAAACATGTTACATAAAGATCATCAGAGCCTTTTTTTTTTTTTTTTGGATGGACGAGATAAACAGTTTTAAAAATGGCAAGATACTTTTGTTCACTGAAAAGAAAAAAAATTCTGCCCTTTGACTTGAAAATCACAGGAGAGATGACATCATGAAAAGCCAGGTATGGAGACGATGTCTTCTCCAAGTGGAACTGAACCAAACGTGATTAGGACTTCTTGCCTCTGAGGGTCCAAAAGTGTGTGCTAAGAGAGTATTCATTTCAGAAGAGCCATGTGTCAGGACAGACCCTTTCTTCCTTCTCTTTCTTCCCGCCGATTACACCTGTACACATGTTTACTCCCAAACCGCTTCAAATCCCCACGCATTCTTGCAGGCTGACTGGTTTCTACTGCCCAGAAGTTCCCCTCCTCTTTTGGCTGAAGATCCCGCATTCATGTGGCTTCTGCGCACTGCGGGGCTCAATGAAATCCTCTGAAAGGGCTGCCAACTCACCCAATTTTCCATGAATTAGGTCCTGACACTTCAATGAGGGGAAAGACAATGTCTGAAACTCTGCCAGCGCTGGCTCCCGGCCTAGCCCGTGTCACAGAACCTCTCCCAGCTGCCCTTGCACACAGCACTTCATACTTTTCCGACCACCAAACAAACAGACCCTTGAATGCGCTCAGTGCCAGTTGGGGTTACGGCTGCCAGCATGTTTTCCCAGCCTCTGGCACCCAATGGCTCCAGACCGTGCCGAGAAAGTTTTTTGTTGTTGTTATTTTGTTTGGTTGTTATTTTTTTTATGAATGGCTTGGATAGAAAATGCAGACGGAAGCATAATACTACAGCCATTCATAAAAAGGGAAAGGAAACAAACCGTAGTCTGGCAATCTTCGGAGACACCAAACAAACTGCAAGTCTCTTATCTTCCTTGAAGTATCTCCTAGCTTAGGACTAAGTGTTGATACCTAGAAAACAGTTGCCCTTTAGGATTCCTGTCATCAGAAACATGGTCGGCCGTATATCTCTTTAAGAACTGAATAATGTCAACTACGCATATCAGTCTTTAGTGTGACCGGCAGGATACTTTCCTGCACCTCAATACATGAGTAATATTTTGCACATGCTTTTCCCACATAAAAACCAAAACCCTTTCTATTTTTCGCAGCTGCCCCTTTGTGACCAGGAGGTCCCAAGCCTTATTATTTCCATTTTTCCCCCCCGCAGGGAAACTAAGGTAACTAAAGTAACTGAGGTAAATAGGGAATTTAAGTAACCTCCCGGAGATCATTTTCTCAAGCTAAAACAACCTGAGTCTTCTAGTTTTTTTAATACCCTGTAAAACGCTCCGAGGAAACCCATTTTCTTCCTTAACCAAAAATAAATAAGTAAATAAATAAATAAATAAATAAATTCAAATTCAGGTCCAATCCAGGAGGAGAATGGCCTTGATTTCCAACTCCAGATTCACCTTCTTCTTTGGGATCTCTCAGGATTCCCCACTGCCACCAGGGCCAGAGGTAGGCCATGGCTTCCCCAGCAGGGCCCAGCTCTGGTTCCACAGGCGACTCCAGGCGACTCCAGTCCTGAAGACACCAGGCGACTACCAGAGGACAAGAGTTAGGTCCCAAAGCTCCAGCTGATTCTCTCTCCCCCACTGGAAAGTCTGCCTTTATTATCAAGTGTGGAGGGTCTAAGAAGTCCCTTTTAAAGGCATAGATTTCATAATGACTGTTCTAGTGAACAAATTAGCAAAGTCCTCTATAGTGGCTCATTTGGATGATTCTGCTGATTGTTTTTAATAAGTCCGTGCCCATGAGTTCCTACAGCTTGGGCACCTTGTCGACTTGGTGTGCAAACCCCTTCGTGCCCTGAAATCTGGGCTACTTTATGTTATTAAGAGATAGTTACACCTTTCAAAAAGTTTGTAATGCAAATCTCTCGTTCAGCCGTTGTATTTAAACATCTAAAATACAGTAGGTAAAAGACAGCTTTCCAGCCAGAATGAAATGACATCATCAGCGACTACAAAGGACTTCGAAGGAATGCTGTGGGTTAATACAACGTTAAAATCAAACCGTGAGAACTAAAAAGACCCCATCCATAGAACAGATCACGTAAAGATGAAGAAAGGCCCTCTTCTCACCACATGGGCTCCAAAGTATGGTTCTCTGCAGGCTCATCCTTCCATCGCACTAGTTCAGCCAAATTCAAAGTACCATCTTTACACAAACAAATATTATTGTTAAAGTTTGTACGTAGCGTAGGATACAGCATGCTAAGAAATCACAAAGGATACTAAATGAAAAGCACATACTTTTAGATTTCGGAGATCATAGGGCAAACCAGTATTTCTCCAAACGAAAGGAAAACAGTTATTGATTTTTTAATGTCCACAGAGTAGTTTGGTTTTTGAGATTTTACAGAAAGACACTTGTAAAGTACATGGCCTGCCACACCATCTATTTCAGAATAATTAAGGGGTTCCCTAGCCCTTCTGAGAATCCAGCCTATGGTTCCAGGGAGTCTAGGTATTTAAAGCTGATACTTAGACAGCTAAGCCACCTTTCTAGTAGGCATTGAAAGAAAATCCTTCATAACAAAGGACCTAGACATTAGTAGCTCATTTTTAGTACTAATCTAAACAGTAAATGAAATGAGGCTGGAATTGGGCTTACCAACTTAACTTTTAAAAAAATCAGGTTCAGTGTGCAGTAAAGGGAGGATATCCTTATGAAAAAAGTCTTAAGTTAACCTCTGAAAGAAAATAGCCCTTCGTTTGGATCTTTGTACAGATGGGTCTTTTGGTTTCATGTAAGCAGCAGATTTTTAATCTAATTATATCTTTCGTTTTTGCCAGCCAGTGGGAGGAGGTTTTGTCCACTTTGCTTGAAAATCATAAGACCGTTGTTCAATCAAGAGGTACTTCTGTTCCCTAGCACAATCTTCTCTTCATGTAAATTGTTTTTCATTCTCACGGCAGTTTAGAGTAAGACAGATCCCCTAGCTGTTTACTAAAAGAGAATTTTAAAACCCTCATTTCTTCTGTGAGACATTTAAGGGGACTTTAACTTCTCCCCAAATAACATCTCACAGGTAAGTTTAGCTTTAAAAATTTTTAAATTAAATATGGGATACTAAAACGTTTGCTAAATAGATATTTGTTTTTAGACCTCCAGAGAGTCCTTTAAAAAAAAAATTACTTATTTTTGAGAAAAAGAGAGCGAGGGGGAGAGAGAGACAGAGTGCGAGCAGGGGAGGGGCAGAGAGAGACGGAGACACAGAATCTGAAGCAGGCTCCAGGCTCCAAGCTGTCAGCACAGAGCCTGATGCAGGGCTCGAACTCATTAACCGTGAGATCATGACCTGAGCCAAAGTAGGACACTCAACTGACTGAGCCACCCAGGCACCCCTAGACTTCCAGAGAGTCCTTTATGCCTAAGTCAGCACGTTGAAAGGGTGGGGCTTATGACTGCAATTGTAACCACACAAGTACAACTGCCTTCATATTTTGCCCAAACTGATGAATGCATCCCTACCGTTTGGAGAAAATTTCATTAAGTAAGATTGAATTCATTCATTAAATTGGCCTACTGCTCAATGACCTCATCTGCTTTCTGGACTAAATTAATTGGTTATGTGTAGTAAAAAGTATCAAACAAATTCAATAAGTAGACACAGCCCAGATTCTACACAGGCAATTGTCCAGTTTCTCCATAAACACTCCAAATATGACCATGAGCCACGAGGGCCAGCAGGAGCTGCAAGTCATGTGGTGTACATGCCTATAGGAGTGCTTTTTGACTTGTATTTTGAACAATACCCTTTTTCACCCTTGTCCCCAATAGTTTAAAGGCAAAAATATGACCATTCTTTCTGTCTCTACCCAAGATTCATTTCCATTTCTGTGCTGAGAAATATGCTTTTCACCCTCTGAAATTTCACAATGCCATTTTGGATGTACTTTCTTTGAACATGGTATTAACCCAACTGGAGGGAGAGTACTATCATCAAGAATGAAAATTCTTTCCTGCTTTTCATGAAATGATGTATCAACACATTTGCTCACGATCTTCTGGATTCATAGTTTTGAAACTTCAGTACTCTAGAATGTCAATATTTGTATGTGGGTTCCTTTAACAAAATGAACATGCTCTACAGGTTTTGAACCCTTTTTTTTTTTAGGACATGAAAACCTCTCCCTCTCCTTTTACAAATCAGATCGTAAGTGGAATCCCCCAACAGAAAGCAGACAAAATGAAAATGGTCCTTCTGACAGGAGTATCAGTGCCTCATTCACATGACTTCCACTCCAACCCATTCCTGGCCCTCTAAGATGCCCCTGGAGCCCCTCAATGGAACACCAGAGCTCCAGAGAAGGTCAAATAAAGGTCCCCGATCTTCAGATGCAAATCCTCCATCAGACCTGTATCACCAAGATAGGCAGAGGCAGAGCAATCCTGTTCACTCACATGATTTAGACTGTTGTTAGGTTGAACCATATGAACTTGCATTTGTGTTTGTCGAAAACAGTGAAACGGCAACAATTTCATATAGTTTGGCCCAATAGACTCAAGGTGAGGTGACCATTCTCCTTGTAATTTTTGTGATTTGTCATTAGGCTCTGGTAGCCTGTAAGTACTGTGGATTTTTACATTTTCTGTGCACCTAGATCCTGCACTCAGTTTCCCATGCTGCTCCACCCTGGCTCCTGATCCTGACGCTTATTTTGCCAAAGTTCTGCCAGACTCTGTGGTCTGGTGAAAGGGGGGATTTGCCTATCCTAAGGGTGGTGCTCCAGTTTTCTTGTTTATTCTGCAGCTGTTCTCCCAGTCTACCATGGCGGCCTTTGTGACCATCTAGCTAACCTCTTCTCATACCCACACAAGCCCTTCTGAATTCTACTTCTTCACTGAAAATGAACGGCTGGAATACTCTGTATATAACAATTCCGGGTGGCTATCCAGGAAAGCTCTAAAAGGAAACAACATGTAACTTCTAATTTAATTTAGAATGGTCAACTTCAGCTGTTGCCACCAGTATAAAGAAGTTGAGTTCAGAGTATTCTCTAATGCCAAGCGATCCCGTATTATTTACCTAAGATTTTTTTTTTTTTGGTAATTAGATAGGAACCTGAGGTATCTAAAGTTTGAAGAATTTATTTCAGATCAAATGTTGGTGTGACAGTGTGAGGATGCGACTCGGCTACAGCTATACAAATCCCATCTCTGTTGCACATACCACTTTTCTTGGGCGGGAAGTCTTGTTTTCATGGCTTCCTCAGTTGAGATTGATTGTGCCCCCTTGTGGTGGGAGGCCTTAGTACACAGAAACCACCGACCACGACTAGCTGGTGACAATTTCCCGCCAGCTTAGAAAAAGCTTGAGTTAGGTCATAACTTCTATTTCTTGTGCCTCCTGTGTGCAGTTAGAGATGACTATGCAACGTGTGTACACATGTAGCCCCGGATGGTTACAATTTGACAGCAACATCTGGCTCTTATAGTGCAAAGGAGATTTTGTAGTTCTCTGTACAAAGTCTCCTAAGAAGTGATAAATCTATGGGGAGTTTTGGCAAAATCTCTGGAATTTCTGCTTGGTATTGGGGGGAAGGGGAGGTGATCTTTATTTCATACTCTACTTGCCTTCACTCTTAGACTTTAATGCAAAAGACAAAAGTAAGCATCACTTTAAAAGTATTTATTGGATTACTGTAGCGAAGCGTCCTCACTGCGGCTGGGCTCATTTCATCTATTCAAGAATGAGAATAGGCGCAATCGGCTCTAGCTAGTGTTTATTAACATCAGCCTGGGTGTGTATGGCAACGCCACAGCAGTTCTCATGAAAAAAGATTTGGGGGCCAATGCTTTGGAGTCTTAGCCGACCTTCTGGTGCCTTTCAGACACCTCCAGAACGGAGGGCAAAAAATCAACAGGGGACCCTTTAAAAATTTCAGTGTCCTGATTAGCTTCAAAAGCCAACCATCTATAATCTGATGAAGGTGTTTACTAGCTTATCAAATCCTAATTGATATTTGAGCAACTATACATCAGATGGGGACTGGGTGCACAAAATGAATAATAAACGTTTCCTGGCCTCAAGAAGCCTAGAGTCTAATGGGGGAGACAAAGACATAGATATTAGAATACAATATGCAATTTTAGATTATTTTTAGATTATTTTTAGATTTTTAGATTTAGATATTAGAATACAATATGCAATTTTAGATTATTTTTAGATTATTTTTCTATGTTCAATGCAATCTCTTATGTTCAATGGAATTTTAAGTGTAGAGGGGCATAGTCATGATTACTTTCCTTCTAATAGGGAAAATGAGAGAGTAGAGATAGAAGGGAAAAAAGGATGTAGGAAGCAATTTGACGATTTGATGTAGGAGAAGAGTATCACTTCTTTCCTAAGCTTAAAAATCAAATCAAAACAAAAAAAGATGTAGTATGGGGGTAATGTCAAAATTACGGTTAGTCTTAAAATGATACTGTGATGTGCTCCTGAGTTATAGCATTTCATAGGCATTTTTATTTTATAGAAGATGGCCATGCTTTGGGGATATAAGGCATTCTAAAGTGAACAGCCACACACAGGCGGGGCAAAGGAATACACGGTCTCGTGAGTTGACTTTTCATTGCCATGCTTGCCAATTCTCCAAGATTTGGGGATGAAACTCACCCGTAGGCGAAAATTTCACCTGAGTGAAAATGGTGAGATTAACATTACGTCACAGAAAAAGAATCCATCTGTTTCAGTCCTATTTCCTTATTCTATAAGTTTTTAAGCACAAACACTACTTATTGTTTAAAGGCTCAAATTCGGGGCGCCTGGGTGGCGCAGTCGGTTGGGCGTCCGACTTCAGCCAGGTCACGATCTCGCGGTCCGGTCCGTGAGTTCGAGCCCCGCGTCAGGCTCTGGGCTGATGGCTCGGAGCCTGGAGGCTGTTTCCGATTCTGTGTCTCCCTCTCTCTGCTGCCCACCCCCACCTTCTCTCTCTCTCTCTCTCAAAAATAAAAATAAACATTTAAAAAAATAAATAAATAAAGGCTCAAATTCTTTCTTTCTTTCCTTAGATATTCTTTTTCCCTGCATATGACCATTCATATAGCTAGTGCACTTTACATATGCACACATGGTTAATAGCACCAAAGTAAAATGAATAATTGTTTGAAACCCCATGATGCCGGTTTCAGCAAATCGAACACATATGCACAGACGCTGAGGGGTGAGTTCGAACTTGAGCTAATGTCAACTTTAGCCAGGTATAAAGACTAACTAATGTTCAATGCTGGATGAAAATAGACACCTACGACATAATGGAAATTAAATGATATATTACTGAAGATGAACAATAATTAATACTCCAGGTTGGTTGGTGGCATACCTGAAAGTCCATTTAAGACATAATGTCTTCTTAACATTTGACTGATTATTCAGATAGTCATCATATGAAACTGGATTGGGACTTCTTTTACATAACCAATTTTATATAATATTTATGCCTTTGCTTCTGATAGACACAATGTGATTTTTAAAGTAGTTCTAATTACTTTTATTTGGATGAAAGAGATTTAGAATCATTACCTAGAACATTTCTTTGGGACATCAGCATCATGGTGGGGTGAGTCATTCTTTTTTTCTGTCCTCTCTGATTTACAACTACTCAGACATCCAAAACAGAAAAAAAAAAAAAAAAAAAAAGTTGCCCTTGCACAGCACATCAGGACACCTGAGAGATCCACTGGACTGCAGAGGAGGTGGCAGAGTGAGGGAAATGGCAGTGGAGCCCACAGCAGCCAACGTAGTGATGGCAGAGAGAGGGTGGCAGCTGACCAGCAGTAAGCCAGCAGAACTTTTCCAGCAAAGGAGGTGGAGGGTAAAGGTGGCGAGTGAAGGTCTGCTTGGCCATGTCCTACAGCTGGAGGGACCCCTTGCTCTCTCTGAGAAGAGATGGCAGTGACTGGGGTGGGGAAGGAAAGGAAAAGGAAGTAGGCAGACAAAGAACTGAAGGAAATCTCTCCTGCTATCTGTCCCAGGAGTCAAGAGGATTGCCCATGGACCACTGGGATCCTTCCACCTTGAGAATATCCCTACCGGGCAGTGGGCTTACCTAATGCCCAAGTGCTCAGTACACGTATCTCCTCCTTTGCTGCCACCTTTTCCTTCCCCGCCCCCCTCCTTTTAATATTTGCTGCCGACATTAGTGGGGAGTCAGCTCTGGGTAAAAGAAACCAAAAACATGTGCTATAGCGCCACCTTCTGGAAAACAAAAGGAAGGTTCTAAACTACCGCCTATTGAACTGCTAGAATCAAAGTAAACAAAACCATGCTTAAAAAAGAAAGGTATTCCCTATTTCTGATGTAGAAGCAGAGGCACATCTCATCAAACACCATGAAAAACCATGGTAAAACAGTATCACAACAAGTGACAATTTTCCACCAACTGAACCTAAAGACATGGAATACTGCAACCTAACTGATAAAGAACTGAGAAGAGCTGTTATAAAGAAATTCCACAAGCTACAAGAAAATTCAAAAGCTAACACAACGATCTTAGGGATAAACAGGAGTATTTTACCAAAGAGATTAATATTAAAAAAGTATCAAACAGAAATTCTAAAGCTGAACACCTCAATAAATGTGATGAAGAATGCATTAGAATGCATTGGATCTAAAGCAATCATATGAAAAAGAGAACTAGTGAGCTTGAGGATAGAAATATAGAAATTATTCAAGTGGAAGAGGGGACAGAACAAGATTTTAAAAAGTAAAGAAACCCTCTGAGAACTATTTGACTCCACTGGAGCAGCCAACATAAGAATAATGTGTATCCCAGAAGAAGTGAGGGAGAAGGGAGCAGAGAGCATATTTAAAGAAATAATAGCTGAGAAGTTCCCAAACCTGGGGAAGGAACTGGACATACAAGTCCATGAAGCTAATAAAATACCTTGCTATCTCAATGCAAAAAAAAAATCCCATCTTCAAGACACATTATATTAGAAGTATAAAAAGTCAATGATAAAGAAATAGTTTTAAAGGCAGCCAGGAGAAAAAACCTAGTAACTTACAAAGGTATTCCCATTAGGCCACTGCAGATTTCTCAGCAGAAACTCTCTGGGCCAGAAAAGAATGGAATGACATATTCAAAATACTAAAAGATAAAAACTTTCAGTCAAGAATACTCTACCTGGCAAAATTATCTTTCAGATATAAAGCAGAAATAAAGGCTTTCCCGGACAAACACAAGCTGAAGCAGTTCACTACCACTAGACCTGTCTTATAAGAAATGTTGCAAGGAGTTGTTCAAGCTGAAAAGGCAAAGGTATACAAAACTCTGATAAGGTGAAAAACAGACAGAATTAGAAATGTAATTCTTTTTTTGAATGTTATGTTAAACTCAACTATAGCATAAAGGTTATTAAAAAAAGGATTAAAAATAACCATCGCTACTACAATTTGGTAACATTCTCACAGCATAAAAAGATAATTTGTGACATCAAAAATATAAAAGGGGAAGAGTAAAAGGATGGAAACTTTATAGGCAAAAGAAGATAAATTTCTATCAGCAGAAAAAGGACTATTTTATTAATGAGATGTTTTATGTAAACCTCTTGGTAATCACAAAACAAAAATCCAGAGTAGAGACATGAAACATAAAAAATAGGGAGAAAGAGCAAATCAACATGGAAAACCACAAATTTACAAAGGTAAACAGAAACAGAAGGAAAAAGAAACAATGGAGAAACAAAATAACCAGAAGACAAAAGATAAAATGGCAGTAGTAAATCCTTACATATCAATAATTACCTTAAGTATAAATGGATTGATCTCACCTATCAAAAGGCACAGAGTGGCTGGATGCACAAAAAAACCAAGACCCAATTATATGCTGCCTATAGGAGACTGATTTTAGCTCTAAAGAAACACACATGCTCAAAATAAAAGGATGGAAGGTGATATTCCAAACAAATGGAAATCTTTAAAAAGAAGGTGAGTGTGGCCATAGTTATATCTGGCAAAATAGACTTCAAACCAAAATGTGTAACAACAGACAAAAAAGGCAATATATAATGATAAAGGGGTCAATGTCAAGAAAATACAGCAATCTGGGGCACCTGGGTGGCTCAGTCAGTTAAGTAAGTGTCTGACTCTTGAATTTGGTCATGATCTCCTGGTTTGTGGGTTTAAGCCCTGCGTTGGGCTCTGTGCTAAGTGATGCTTAACCAACTGAGCTGTCCAGGTGCCCCTATGAAATATATTAAAGAATTAATAACATGTCTTAAGGGAGAAATAGACAACAATACAATGATTGTAGGGGACTTCAATACCCTACCATCAGCAATGGATAGATTGTCCAGATAGAAAACAAGGAAATGTTGGAACTGAATCACACTTTAGAACAAATGAACTTAATAGACATATACAGAACATACTATCCAAGAGCAGCAAAATACACATTTTTCTCAAGTGCACATGAACATTCTCCAGGGCCTATCATATGATAGGCCACAAAACAAATCTTAGCAAATTTAAGAAGACTGAAATCATACCAACTATCTTCCCTGACCACAATAGTATGAAACTGGAAATCAACAAGAAGAAAGTGAGATGATCTACAAATATGTGGAAACCAAACAACAAACTTCTGAACAACCTTTGGGTCAAAAAAGAAATAAAAAACAATTTGAAACAAATAAAAATGAAAACACAACACATTGAATATTACAGGAAGCAGCAAAAGTGGTTTTCAGAGGAAAGTTTATAGCAATAAATGTGTACATTAAGAAATTAGAAGGCTCTCAAATTTATACCTTAAAGAACTAGAAAAAGAAGAACTAATTAAGCCCAAAGTCAGAAGAAGGAAGGAAATAATGAAGCTCAGAATGGAAATAAATGAAGTAGAAATGAGAAAAGCAATAGAAAAAAAAAATCAGTAAACCTAAGAGCTGGCTCTCTGAAAAAATAAACAAAATTGACAAAACTTTGGCTAGACTAAGAGAAAAAGAAAACTCAAATAAAAAATTAGGAATGAAATAGGAGACATTACAACTGATACTACAGATATACATAGAGTCATAAGAGACTATTAAGAACAATTACGTGCCAACAAATTACATAACCTAGAAGAAATGGATGTGTTTCTAGAAACACATTACCTACCAAAACTGAATCAGGAATAAAGAGAAAATCCGAACAGACCAATAACTAGTAGTGACTGACTCAATAATCAAAAAGCTCTCACCAAAGAAAACTCTAGGACCAGATGGCTTCCAGAGAATTCTACCAAACATTTAGAAAAGAATTAACACGAATCCTCCTCAAACTCTTCCAAAATATTGAGAAGGAAGGAACACTTCCAAACTCATTCTACAAGGCCAGCATTACTTTGGTACCAAAGCCAGATGAAGAAACCACAAGAAAATAAAATCATAGACCAATATCCCTGATGAATAGAGATGCAAAAATTCTCAACAAAATATTAATAAACCAATTTGAAGAATATATTAAAAGGATTACACATCATGACCAAATGGGATTTATCCTTGGGATACAAGGATGATTTGACATACAAATCAATAAATGTAATACCTCACATGATCATTTCAACAGACATAGGAAAGCATCTGACAAACTACAACCTCCTTTCATGATAAAGACCCTTAACAGAATGGCCAGAGAAGGAACATACTTCAAAGGCCATATATGACAAACCCACAGCTAACATTATACTCGATGGAGAGAAATGGAACATTGCACTTACGATCAGAAACAAAGCATGGATAGCCACTCTCACCACTCCTATTTAACATAGTACTGGAAGTCCTAGCTAGGGCAAGTAGGCAAGACAAAGAGGCAAAAAGCATTCAAATTGGAAAGGAAGAAGTAAAACTTGTTATTCGCTGATTATACAATCCTATATATAGAAGATCACAAAGAATCAGTCAAAAACCTGTTAGAATTAGTCAACAGTTTCAATAAAGTGGCAAGACATAAAATTGACATACAGAAATCAGTTGTAGTCCTTTAGACTAATGATGAAGCATCTGAAAAACAGGTAAAGAAACCATCCTATTCATAATTAAAAAAAAAACAAAACAATCAAATACCTAGGAATAAATTTAACCAAGGCAATGAAAGATCTATAAAATGAAAACTACAAAACTTTGCTGAAATAAATTGAAAAAGACAAACAAATGGAAACGCATCCCATATTCATGGATCAGAAGAATTAATATTGTTAAAATGGCCATACTACCCAGAGCCATTTATAGATTCAATACAATCCGTGTCAAAATACCAAACGCATTCTTTATAAAAATAGAAGAAACAATCCTAAAATTTGCATGGAACCACAAAAGAGTCCAAATAACCAGAATTGTCCTGAGAACAAAGCTGGAGGTACCATGGTTCCGAATTTCAAACTACGCTACAAAGCCATAGTAATAAATATAGTATGGTGCTGGCACAAAAAATAGACACATAAACCAATGGAACAGAATAGAGAGTCCATAATTAAACTCCAGTATATAGGGTCAGTTAACATTCAGCAAGAGAGCCAAAAATACCCAATGGGGAAAAGATAGTCTCTTCAACAAATGGTGCTGGGAAAATTGGAGAAACATTCAGAACAATGAAATGAATGAAACTGGATCCCTATCTGACACCACTCACAAAAATTAACTCAAAGTGGATCAAAGACTTAAGCATAAGACCTGATGCCATAAAACTCCTGGAAGAAAATATAAGGAAGAACCTCATTGATATTGGTCTTGACAATAATTTGGGGGGTCTGACGCCAAAAGCACAAACAACAAAAGAAGCAAATCAATTAGTGGGACTACATCAGACTCAAAAGCTTCTGCACAGCAGAAGGAAGAGGTAACAAAGTGAAAAGACAACCTACAGAATGGGAGAAACTTTTTGCAAACCATGTATTAGATAAGATCTGAATATATAAAGAACTCAGTCTACTCAATAGCAACAATAACAAAACAATCTGATTAAAAAATGGGCAGAAGAACTAAATAGACATTTCTCCAGAAAGGACATCAACATGGCCAACAGACACATGAAAAGATGCCCAATATCACTCACCATCAAGGAAATGCAAACGAAAACCGCAGTAAGATATCACCTCATACCTGCTAGAATGGCTGTCATCAGGCTTTCAAGAGACAAGAGGTGCTGGCAACAAGGTGGTGAAAAGGCAACCCTTACCCACCGTTGGTGGGAATGTAAATTGGTCCAATCACTATGGAAAGCAATATGCAATAGGAAGGTTTCTCAAAATATTAAAAATAGATCTACCAAATGATACGCTTCTGGGTATATACCTAAAGGAAATGAAACCAGGATTTTGAGAAGATATATGCACTCTTAGAGCATTATCAGTAATAGTCAAAACATGGAAACAATCCAAATGCCATCAACAAATGAATAAAAAAATGTGGTACTTATACACAATGGAATATCATTCAGCCATGAGAAAGGAAGCTCTCCTTCCATTTGTGACAACATGGATGGACCTTGAGCACAGTATGCTAAGTGAGATAAGTCAGACAGAGAAAGACAAGTACTGTATAATATCACTTGTACATGAATCAACCGACTGAGCCACCCAGGCGCCCCTCACTTGTACATGAATCTAAGAAAGTGAAACCTGTAACAAAAACAAAACAGTAAAATGGTGCCTACCTGGGATGGGGTGATGGAGGAATAAGAGACAGGGGGGTTTAAGGGTACAAACTTGTAATGAGCAGTAAATAAGCCATAGAGATTAATGCGCAGGACAATGAATAGAGACAGTAATACTGTACTATGCTTAGGTAATAACTACGTAACGCTAAATGTTGCTACGTCAGCAATCATCTTATAAAATATACATATATCAAAGTCACACACTACACCTTAAACTTATAAGATGTTACCCGTTAGATTTATTCAATTAAAAAGTATTTGGTTCTAAGAACATCCATCTAGTTCTTAGACTAAAGCACTTAAAAATAGTTTTACAAAATGATGTTTGAGTATTGAGTATTTCCCAGCAGCCATAATAGTTACACATGGAAATTGAATTTAAAAAGCTGAATCATGATTTTAGGCATTTCCTTTCCTTAAGGAAGGAGTCAGTAAATTTATTTGTAATCTCTTACGTTCTCAAGGACTACAAAGGGATAGTTTATGGGTTGTGAGCTCTACAATACTTAACTGAGTCATATCTCTCCTAGAACCCTAATTTAGCAGTATTTTCTTGGCACTGTGTAGGGCCGACTTTAGCAGTTGAGTTGTTTTCCTTGGAGGAAGTTTAATATTCAATCCGAGAAATGTTAACTATTCCCGAACGTTAGCTTATACCCTTTAATTTTTTAAACAGTTGTAGAAGGGAGTTCTCTTTCTTCCACATTCTCACACTTCCAGAGTGCACCCAGCACCCCGGTCTTTCCAGAAAATACCTTCTCCCTGGACCCACCCTCAAGGTTTTCTCTGGATTAATGTCCCTTTCTTCAGACTCCGTAAGTTAAAATGCCTCCTTCCTTCTTCAGAAAACCAAACATTTCATTCAGCTTGTCTCCAAAATCACTACTTCAAACTCAAGTGGAACTTCAGGCAACCCTGGACTACCTAACTCAGGTCAACTGCTCTAAAATTGATAATTCTAGAATCGATACACTGTCAGTTTGAAAACGACGTATCTTTGCTTATACTATTCCAGAAACATCTCTCTGAGCTGCACTTTCTGATCACCTCCATCGAATCAAACATTTTTAAGTTACAACGCAGGATGAGATCACATGACTTCATTGTAGGTCAATCGCATGACAATAACACAGCAATGTAGAGTTTACAATGTGACTTAGCGTGTACCTCACAAACGACCATCTGAAAGAAGTGATGCCATTCAGATTTAGACCCAAAGAAGTGGGATTCTAAAGCAGCGAATGACTTACAAATGGTGACAAGGCCGTATATAACAAAGCTGTCGTATATAACGAAGCTGCCGTATATAATGAAGCTGCTGTATATAACGAAGCTGTCACTTCGTTGTAGAGCTTCACGTCTCTCGTTCTTCCCACCATACCACACTGCTCCAGCAAGGAGCCTATTGTACGCTTGTGTTTTTTTAATGAAAATCCAGTGCTATATGAAAACATCTTCTCTCATCCATAAAAGTAGCCTGGTTTTTTTGAAAGAATACAAATCTAGCTTTCCAGGACTACAATTTCACTAAGAAGAAAAATTACCAACTAATAAGAAAAACTGCATTTGAATGAAACAATTTTAAAGATCTTAGTTCAAAAGAATGTTTCTAATATACGTGGAGGACCAATCAGTATTAGAACACTATTTTCATAATAGCAGCTTTGCTCTCAAAAAAGTGTTTTCTCATCAAAAAGTTCAAGATGGGATGGGGCGCCTGGGTGGCTCAGTTGAATAGGCGTCCGACTTCGGCTCAGGTCATGATCTCCTGGTTCTTGGGTTCAAGCCCCTCATCGGGCTCTGTTCTGACAGCTCGGAGCCTGGATCCTGCTTCCTATTCTGTGTCTCCCTCTCTCTCTGCCCCTTCCCCGCTTGCACTCTGTCTCTGTCTCTCTCAAGAATGAATAAATGTTAAAAAATTTTTTAAAGAATAGTTCACAATGCCTCAGAAATATAAATAGCATCTTGTTTCTCACTAGATTTCTATAAAAGTGTCCCATCCTGCTATTCTTATCTTTATATATATATATATATATATATATATATATATGTATATACTCATACATACGTACTTTCCTTCATCCTTTTCTTTTATTCCCTTCGAAATGTCTGTGGGGAAAAAATGCAGGCAAGACTGTGGAGGCTAAAATTTCTGAGATAATTGCTAATGAACTTTTTTGGTGTATTTCTTTCCCTCCTGTTTATCACCTGTTCTAACACGTGATCATATTTACAATTTTAGCTGTAAATTCCACGGTGTCTATGACATAGGAAATACACGATCACAGTTCCTGTATCTATGGTGTTTATAATCTTATGTATTATATGTTATTGTCTGTGACCAACACCGAGGAAGAATAAAGATGCCTGCTTCCCACACAGACGCCATACAGGTTCTTCCTCCTTAGGCCCTTCACCTACATCATCGGACATCTCCCCTCCTCCTTTCCTGTGGCTTTCAACTCAAGAAATCTGTGAGTCTCCTGCCTTTAATCCCTTGTTCTGTATGGTCGCTCCATTCACTGGCTGGTGCTTTTGTACATGCGTTCATTTCTTTGGAATGTGACCACCCATGACACTTATTTTTTACCCATGATATATATAAATACACACTGCCATACAGAGGGAGTCATTTAAAACACTCCATTTAAAGCCAGCATATATGTGTATAATATTTATATATATTTACATTAAGGCACAATTACGAGTCAAAGCTATGGACGCTGACCACTTCATGCTCCAACCTCAGAGAAGCTGTGCAGACTGCAACAACAATGGAAAATTCCCAGAGATTCTTCACAAACAGGGTAATTGCCCACCCACCTGGCTCAGCGGCTAACACACTTCGTCTCTTCTGCATGGAGTAAAAATTAAAAAAAAAAAAAAAAAAAGGTTTCTGGGTTCTAAACCCAAACTTGCCTGGAGGAAGTCCTTCTCTTCTAAAGTGGTAGTGATACCTTTCATAGACTTCGTAAAAGGTGCTGGGTAGAAATGAGGATTCCTGACTACACCCCCAGATTCAGGAGGAACCCCGGAATCTGCTTTTAAAATAAGCAACTGGGGCACCTGGGTGGCTCAGTCGGTTGAGCGTCCGACTTCGCCTCAGGTCATGATCTTCTGCTTTGTGGGTTGGAGCCCCGCATCGGGTTCTCTGCTGTCAGTGCGGAGTCCACTTTGGATCCTCTGTAACCCCTCCCCCTCTGCCCCTCCCCCACTCACGCTGTCTCTCTTAAAACTAAATAGACATTTAAAAATAAAGAAGTAAAATAAGCAACTGTTCCTATGGGTGGTGCTCTGAGAAACACGGTCATGGGAAAACGACACTGACACAGCTACAATTCCTCCTTCCGATGAGGCCTGTCATTGACAGGAAAGAGCTACCTTAATGCAGAACCAAAAGTGGGAGAGGAAGATGGGTATGTTTTTAAAACATGGGAAGACATGTTAAATATGACTCTCTCTCCCTATATTTCTGGCACATCAGTATGTCTTGGGGAAGAGTGAACTTGGGGGAATTAAACTAATACTTAAAACTGCAGACAATAAATTCCGATGAATCTCAAGTATCCCACCAAAGGAAATTTCTCTCGTATGCTTTTGGGTGCAACAGGGAACCCAAACTCAAACTGATTTGATAAGGCGATTATTTATCTAATGTGGCAAAGAGCTTGGGGATACTGCACCTCCAGAACTGGTTAGGGCAGCAGCTTAAATTCACTTGGTTAAGTCTCCGGGGCTTCAGATTCTTTCTATCCTTCTGCTGTGCCATCTTAGATCTGTTCCTGGTCTACCTCCCCCTCAGGGTCACAAAATGGGTCTGGCCGTTCCTGGTGGCGCTTCTAGGAATCTCAGCGTCCAGTAGAAGAGACTGTCTCTTCTTATGGTCCCAAGCAGACTGCCCCACAAGGGGCAATGGGACCACATGAGCGGCTCTGACAAACCAGTGTTACCCCTGGACTAGAGAAAGGGTCCCGCTCGGTGAACAAAGGAAGATGGGGCAACCAGTTTGGCTCTGTGCACCGTACTATTCCCTGTCTTCGAGGGCTGGTAAGAAGTGCCCTCTTGATCCTGAAGTCAGCTTCGCAAGGGTTTTCTTTGCATCGTTTGTCCTGTGCTGGGGCACAGAACCTTTTGTCTCTGTCAAGCGTTTCAGAAGAGGTAGAGGCACAGGCCTCTTTGCAGAAGGCACACATTTCAGTTTTACAGTTGTTATGGAGATGGTGTCTGTGGTTTTTGCTTTCCTAGTCTGTTTGGAATTTTCCTCTGGTAAATCCAGATTTGAGTTCATTTCGTTGTGGACCGGAGGGTGTAGCTGTTCCTGACAGCTAGTTAATGACTGTGCCACGCTGCCTAAAACCCAGCTGTAACTCATCGGTCATGTCCAAAAGGAATGCCAGAGATGGGTAGTAAATAACTAACAGGAGCTCCTGTCCACATTCTGGACGTCGACTAAACGTCTACTGACTTTTAGTGGGAGGCGACTGCAGTTGTGCTTGGTTAAACTGAAGCAAAGTAGAACCTAAGGGTGAGCTGGGGGCCCTTGGCCAGCGGCTAATAACTACTTTCTTTGTTTTATGCTGCTCTTCTGACTCCCTGTCACTTCCAGGGGAGTGTCCTTACTCTGTGAATGAGTTGTCTATTGAAATGAGATGCTTGTCTCTCCGTAGACACGGTGGGAGTCAAGTCCTGGCTCTAGATAATACATGTTTTGGTATGTCTGGGCTTATTGCCAGATATGTGTAGGTATCTCCAATCTTAGGAGGGACTGTTGGTGGTGGAAGGTTTTTTGTTTTGCCTTTCTTTCTTTCTTTCTTTCTTTCTTTCTTTCTTTCTTTCTTTCTTTCTTTCCTTTTCTTTCTTTCTCTCTCTCTCTTTCTTTCTTTCTCCTCCTTTCTTTCTTTCTTTCTTTCTTTCTTTCTTTCTTTCTTTCTTTCTCTTTCTTTCTTTCTTTCTTTCTTTCTTTCTTTCTTTCTTTCTCTTTCTTTCTTTCTTTCTTTCTTTCTTTCTCTTTCTTTCTTTCTTTCTTTCTTTCTTTCTTTCTTTCTTTCTTTCTTTCTTTCAATAAAGGAAGGATGTGTGTAAGGTGCTATCTTTGATTGTAGTTGCTGTTTCCAGGATATGGAAGCTGCTTTGGAGTAACTATAAAAGCAGCTTTTTGGCCTTGGGAAGATGCTCCCTCAAGGAACTCAATTTACTTTCCAAGGGCTTGGAGGGGACATCTTGGTACCTGCAGAGTTCCAGACAGGGAAAGGACGTTTCAGATGGTGGTAAAGAACACACCTTTGGAGCCAAAAAGGCCACAGAAATCTGGTCTGGGACCAACTATGCATAAGCTCTGTGACTTGGTAGCAATGTAACCTTTGATTTACTGATGTGTATAATGTGGATAACTCATTGGTTTGTTGGGGTGATTCAAAATGGTTAATGTCTTGAGGCCCTCAGGTGGGTCAGTCAGTTAAGCCGTCTGACTTTGGCTCAGGTCATGATCTTGCGGTTTGTTGAGTTCGAGCCCCACGTCGGATTCTGGGCTGACCGCTCAGAGCCTGAACCCTGCTTGGGATTCTGTGTTTTCCTCTCTCTCTCGCTGCCCCTCCCCAGCTTGCTCTTTGCCTCTTTCTCTCAAAAATAAACACACATTAAAAAAAAATGATTAATGTCTTTTAAATACATGGCATAGCCGCTGGCTTTAAGAATTTAATAAACATTATTTAACAACACCAGGGACGGTGGTGGTGCTGGTATAGTAGCAATAGTAGTCGTAATAATAGTAATTCTAGTAGTCGTGGTCATAGCAAAAGTAATACCAGGAGTAATAGAAGCCACGGCAGGCATTCCTCATTGTTTATGACTGCTTGATATCAAAGAACTTAGTATCCCTCTGGTGAACGATTACTAGACTCCCTGCCTCATAAATTTCAAATCCACACTCTCTCATTTGCCAATATGTCACGTAAGCCTTGCCATTTCTGTGGCCTTCAAGATTCCGGTTTTGGTTGCACGGGAACAGGCATGGCAACCCGCACGGGGTTTTTTTGTGTGCTTTGTTCACCTAACTTGCACAGGACGATGGCAATTTCCTTTGTATTGTGTGATGCACCGTTCATAGGCATGCATTTTACAAAGATGCTATCTAGCCCGATTTCCTTCATTCAGCTCTAGGGTGGCTATTTAAAGCCCTTGATTTGTGGAGAGGGATGTCCTCTCCCACATTCTTGTAAGGCTAGAAAGAAAGAAAAAAAAAAAAAAAGAACGGAACAAAAGATTTACAGAGAGAGCAAAGAACACACGCATTCATAATATTAACAAGGAACCATTACTTAATGGTAAAAGTAAAACAACTTAATAATGGTGGCTTGCAAAATGCATCTGACCCACAGATCCCATTTGTTGAATGGATCCAGCCATATGAACATTAAAGCTCTGTATGTGTTAGGCATGTTTGAGAATTCCCCGTGGCTTTGTTTTTTCATAATATTACTGTAATATGATGCTTCATCAAGAATGCAGTGCCCAAAGCACTTAACTGCAGCCCTGCAAGACTTTACAGCTTAAAGTACTTCCCTTGTTCTCCCATCTTCAAAACACCCTGGGCTGCTGGGAAAGAGAGCCTGGCTTTAAAATCTACTATTGTCAGGGATTTCTTTCGAAAGGAGCCCATATTTTATTAAATATAAGAAAGGATCTCCAATTCGATTGCAAGATTAAAACAAAACCAAAACCAAAACTCTTTATTTTCTTCAAAAACGACCTCTCCCCCCAACTAACTTTCAGCAAGTTCCACAATTAGAATTTCAATAAAAGCAAACTTAATTTTCCTTTGTCAAAGTTACGTGTTGCTGGCAAACTAGCTCTAGAATGCTTGGGCTGTTAAAAGAATCAAGAGATACACTTTTTACAAGGATCACAGCAGTAAATATTCACACAGTGTCTGCAAGTGTGTTACACAGACAGGAAAAAAAAAAAAAGCCCCAAATCCAACAGATGCCTTTAGGCTATAACGAGCATGTATAACACACTGCAATTATGCAGATATTTCTGTCAAAAACATTTCATGTATTCAACAAATTTTCGAGTAGCTCCTTTGTGCTAAAATGACTACCAGACTATTCTCAAACAACTGTTAAGCAGCCTCTAATAGATGACATTTCGCTGTAAGTTTGCTTACTTAGCCACACTTCTAATGCTTCTAAAAATTGATAACAGTCCCTGTATAAATACAACCCTAAACTTAAGCTACATTTCCAACCTATGGTTGGATACCGAACGGAATGCAGAGCCAATGTGAGAGAGCTCGGCTATTCCAACAACCTGATTTTCCTGATGCTTACCTCCAAAGACTCAAGCAAATATAGTTATTGTCAGGATGCTAAGCCACACACGCTTTCAAAGTTCCCTTCTACTTGGGAGGCATTAAAGCCACTACACTTCCGGCCGTGGTGACAGGGGTAGAAGAACCAAGGAAAGAAGAGACTGTGTGGCTGCCCTTCAGTTCAGAAGCCATCTTTCCGTCACTGCTGGAACCTGTGACTTGCCCCTCTGCTTTCTCTGCTCTGGCCACCAGCATGAAAATCCACTCCTTCCTTCTCTTGCTCTCAAGATCCCTTCAGGTTCTGCAGGGGAACACCTGCTTGGCTGCCAAAAAAGTGGCTAGGTCAGAGTCTCCTAGCGCCTCCATGGATGCTATGCCACTCATTCAAGGTCTTCAGGGCGAAGACAAGGAAACCGAGGGACAACAGTTTGAAGAACGCCGGCATAGGAGCCGAGGGCTTACATTTCCAGTTCCCCAGCCTACTTGTAGACCGCGCTCAACTTGTGAGCCTCCACTCATGCCAACAAACGTAAGCATCAGACCAAAAGGCTCATCAGTTCTGCTCGTCACTAAGAGACGGCTTTTGTGGGTGCTCCGAAAACTTGTGGGACTGACAGAGAAAATGGAGGCCTGCTGAACCTGACTTGGTGTAGAGGGCAAGTCTCTTATGAAGGCAAACACTGCATCCTTCATTTATAGCCATGACACGTTAGGTAGCAAAATTACGGGTGTGTAAACGCACGAGGGGCCGACGGTTTACGAGGAACCCCATCATGAATTCCGGCATTCTTTTCGCGTAATGCAAAAAGACTGAAGCATAAAAAGATGCGCCTCTTATTCAAGAATATGGCCGTTGCTTCCAAGTGGAAAAAGTGAGCACCGGCAAATGCCACTGGATCCAGGCAATACTGATTTACCTGCCTGTATTTTACCAAGGTCAGGAAGTGCCACTTTCTGTCCAGTGAAAATCTGTGTAAATTCTCAGTTACCCAAACTGTGTGGAGTAATATTTCACAATGTGCCCTTTAAATGTGAATTCGAGCTGCGACACCATATTTCTCTTCAGGTGGCTCTTCTGAAGCGGATGGAAGAACTCCCTTATCTCTGAGGGCTACTGTCGTGTGGCTACACAAACAAATGTAAACGTTTTCTCACGAATTCAGACAGCTGACAGAGACTGACGTATCTTCCAAAACAGAGACAATGCTGTGGCAAAGCGAGGCGGAAAAGGAGATAAGGTAGGGCTGATGCAGGTATTTACAAAAGATTTCTGTAGCTGCTTCTGAGAACTCATTTCCGCACGGGGTCTAGTCCCAGAACGGTCTTAACGATGCTGACAGAGTGGGTCCGTGCTGGCGTTACTTTCCACACTCTATGCTGATGTTAGTGAACCCTGTCCCCATGGGTTTATGCAAATGAAGCACAGGCTGCCTCTTCTTAGAGATGGTAAGTAAAAATTTGGTGATCGGAAAATAGCTTTGGGGCGCCTGGGTGGCTAAGTCGGTTGAGTGTCCAACTCAGGCTCAGGTCATGACCTTGGGGGTTCATGAGTTCAAGTCCTGTGCCGGGCTCTGTGCTGACAGCTCAGAGCCTGGAGCCTGCTTTGGATTCTGTGTGTGTGTCTCTCTCTCACTGCCTCTCCCCTGCTCGCACTCTGTCTCTGTCCCTCAAGAAAAAAAAAAAAAGAAAAGAAAAGAAAAGAAAATGCTTCACTTGTGCTTAATGCTTACAGAAAGCAAGTTAATGTTTAAAAAGGTAGAGGGGCGCCTGGGTGGCGCAGTCGGTTAAGCGTCCGACTTCAGCCAGGTCACAATCTCGCGGTCCGTGAGTTCGAGCCCCGCGTCAGGCTCTGGGCTGATGGCTCGGAGCCTGGAGCCTGTTTCCGATTCTGTGTCTCCCTCTCTCTCTGCCCCTCCCCCGTTCATGCTCTGTCTCTCTCTGTCCCAAAAATAAATAAAAAACGTTGAAAAAAATTTAAAAAAAAAAATAAAAAGGTAGATATTTTTGGTGGACAGTCCCCACCATGTTTTAGATTTATTCTTTCAGTGAAGACCCAATTTGGAACAATAGACTTACCTATGGAAGACTGCTTGAGGAAGCAGGGTATGATTTTGTGAATATTTTTTTGTGTGTGATCTTTTCATCTCTTAGCATTAATTACCTCTGATTCATGGATCCTTTCATTACCTCTGTATGGATCCTTCAATATATGAAATGTTAATAACAAAACGGATTTCGTGAGAAATTCAATCTACTTTTTCAGACTCTACAGCGATCGTTTAGATGGGATAAGTGAAAAAAAGGGCATCTTGCAGTCTTGTTTTTGCATAGAGGGCAATTATTAAGGGAAGTTAAAAAAAAAACTTCGAGCTTGCTCCTATGTCTGGTCTGATAAAGGTAGCAGTAATAAAAAAGTAACCAGCTTTCATGGAGCTCTGCAAAGGTCTTTCCTATATATATCTCCATGTTTATGAAGACAGATGAGTGAACTGAAACTCCCAAGGCTCCCCAAGCAGCTGATAAGCAGTCATGATGGATGAAGTAGACATTCAAACCTATATTTGTCCATCTCCAAAGGCCACACTTTCCCTCCGCATTATGCCGAATAGGAGTGTAATGATGATAAGGTCTTTGTATGAATGTGATCCATCCCCCAGAGTATCATGGCCCCAAATCTCAAAGTGGTGAGTAACGCTGCTCTGTTCAGCCCAAGAACAAACTTAGTGTAGATGGGGCAGAGGCATAAAACCTGCAAGTTGGTGTCTGTGATGTGTGTCAAGGAAAGTTCCGTCGACTGATGTTACGATACGTATGTTTTAGGAAGTATGGAGACCCTTTGAAGAGCTGGTTGCTTTCAGTTTGGACTTGAACATACATTTGGCAGATGGCAGCCTTGTGGCAATGCCCAGAGAGTCCTGCAGCTGCCTAGGTTTCTTCTAATTTCATGAGAAAGTGGTCAATGATAAGGTACTCTCAAGTTTGGAGTACTTTTCAAGGAGGGACAAGGTACCACTGGCCTGGGGGTGAATACATTTACTCCTGCAGTCCACATAATTTGTGACCCTACTGCTCGGTCTACAGTCTCAGCTAATATTGAGCCTGGTACTACACCCAAAACAAAGTTTGTTGAACTGAATCCACCCTTATAACTACCCACTGAACTTATTTATTCCTTAATTCCTTCAACATACACTCACACCGAGTGCCTTCTACTTGTTAAGGACCAGGGCGGACATCAGAGTTCCTTTCGTATGGTGAGCATTCAAGAAATGAGAAAGAAAGAAAGAATGAAAGAATACGGTCTTTGCCACTTGGCAAGTCTAGCGATGTGGATGCTAATGACAAAGCATCATCAAGAAACGTACAAAATTATATTCAGTGCATTAGTAAATGTAGTCAGAGACACACGTACCATATACATTAGCCAGATTTTCATATACAACAACATTACCAAAATTTAACGTTAAAAATGAGAGATGTTAACATTCAATTATCTGGGAAATTAGTATTTTCGGGGAGTCCAAAATTAGCCGAACCTTTACAGTATCTGGTTTTGACCCCAGCTCTTACTTCTCCTTCCTTTTTGGACGGAGGGGGGCAATGACAATGAAGGCAAACTTCAAGTGAAATGTAAGTATCTGATTTATACTTCTCAGGATGAAACTGTAGATTTCTTGAACTTGACAACTGGGATCTTGAAGCCACAGAACAATGAAAGAATGAAGATAACTACTTAAATTAGCCACATTTAATAGTTTAAACTTGATTATAGCTCATTTTCTTGCTGTTGGTACATATTTTAGCCCTCCATTGGTTGTGGCAATTTGGTCCCTGGCAACTAACAGGTCCACACACTCAGAACTTTTGGAGAAAAAAGAATAGATATTTAATCAGCAATCTGTATGCTAAAAACACTGTGTATATCTGGACACATCAAACTTTGGATATATATCAATACGCACACGCGAGCACACACGCATACATCCATAAACTTTGTTAGCTCCTGGGCTCCATTCTTATTGCCCTCGATAAACAGAGGAGTTATAATCATATAAAGGATATTTATAGTTGTGAGAATCTCTTAAGTCTTTCAACATTGGATTGCTTTACGTGGTTGTGAGATGATGGTTTTGGGAGGAGTAAAGAAGGAAATTCCAAAATGTGAATGGTATTTAAACCTCTTAAATTTTTTCTTCAAAGGAAAAGAAAAAGAATAAAATTATGTTTTCCTTATTCAACAAGATGGCACGCAGAAGGGCTGTTGGGCAGTAAAGTAACTCAAACGAATATAATGATCCAGTGACTTGAGTCCCTTTCAAGAAATATGCGAGTTTAAAAAATCCAATAACCATAAAACAACTTTTTCTTTGATGCCGAACAAAAAACAAGCTTGAAATTTAGTGCTGCTGAGCAAATGAATGAAAAATACAGATGTTTTTACCTCCAGCTCAACTCAGATTTGCCATGTGAACAGTCCCATGCTTAACTCTTTGTGCGACTGACTAAATGCATGTAAGCATTAGTTAACAGCAAAGGTTTAATGTGAAACTGAAAAATACATATTTTCTCTTCTTCAAAAACAAATCTCTTAGCCAACTGGGAAATTCAGTTGTGCCACATCCCTTTTCTTATCCTCCATGAATTATTAACTTTAAAATAGCACATAAAAACAAAATACGCGATATCTTTTCCTGGTACAGTACTCCAGTTTAACTTTTTCTAACTAACTAGGTTTTTGATTGTTTTATTGAAAATGTAGGACGTTGATGCTATTTTAATTTTCCAAAGTCAGCTCATAATACCGATTTTCCTAAAGGTTAAAAACAATATATTAAGGAAATACCACCTGCTACTTGGAGCTTCCACAGGAAATTCGCCTTTCCACTTTGTAATGTATTATTTGGGGGAGGAAATGACAACCTACTTCATTATCCAAAGCATAGTATCCCAATAGCTGCAAAGCAGCAGACAAAAGGAAAGAAGGCCAGCGTCCACTTTCCTACCGACGTTTCATGGAAATTAAAAATTCAGTAGGAGAAAGCAAAAAAGCAAGTGTTGAAAGATGCCAAGCTCACCCAAACTCTCTCTCTCTTCCATTTCCATGAAAGCTAGGCCTGCCTGCCAGCCCGCTTGAGTCACGCTAGTTCCACAGAGAGGCAGGTATGGGCCCTGGAAACATTTTTCAAGCTTTCGTAAACAATCGCTGAAGGACCAAGGTGGTGGTCATGGCCATGCCCTTTAACTGGCCTCCAAGAGTGAGAGATAACACATGGAGACTGGCTTTCCAAAGTTCAACAGACCTTTTCTACAGCGTTATCTACAAACTAAACAAGGTTGAAGATAGATTACTTCCTACTGTCCAGCTCTTGGAAAGAAGCATTTTGTTCAGGGAGAGTATACACATTAGGCAACACAGGAGTTGCTGAAGGCATCTCTTAAAAGCGTTCAGCTACATGGGGGTTTACAACGCATTTTATTCTGAAAACAGTCGCTGTTAATTTCCGCTTTCCTTGGGTGTATCATCTCCCTCTTTCTCCCTCTCATCTGTTTCTGTCTTTCCTGGTTTCCCTCTTTCCACAGTTCTTACCACCATGTAAAAATAACATGCTATTCCCTGCTGTGCCCTGCACTTAACATGTATAATAATTAGAGCAACCTATATTGTGACATGTTAGAAAAATCTGTTTAATAATCAATCAGTGATTTTATCCAGGTAAGGGCAAACAACTAGTTTAATCAACTATTTTTCCCCACTGAGTTGACCAACTATCCTCTTTAAACTAGTGATTTCTGGGGTGCCTGGGAGGCTCAGTCGGTTAAGCATCTGACTTCGGCTGAGGTCATGATCTTGTGGTCCGTGAGATCGATGCTTGCATCAGGCTCTGTGCTGACGGCTCAGAGCCTGCTTCGGATTCTGTGTCTCCCTCCCTTTTTGCCCCTCCCCCACTCTCAAAAATAAATAAACATTAAAAAAAATTAAGTAGTGATTTTCGGTTGGATTTAGCTTAAAACTGAGTGGAAGTGGGTATTCATCGAAGTACTTAGTGTAAGGTGCTTGAAGAAATGATGTAAGGCTTATTCTCTGTGAACTAGCTGCTTAAATAAATATGCATGTCTTCAGAAAAGATCAAATTGGTAAGTTTTTTTTTTAACTAAAAAAAGGGTGAGGTAGAACAGGTATTTAAACTTAGCAATAGCTTCCTTTCATCTTCAGAGATGAAAATTAATGTAAATTTGTGGTCATGATGCACTACAGCTAGCAAAACAAAACCCTGCTTAAAAAAATGAAATGTGTTTGGGGCGCCTGGGTGGCTCAGTCAGTTAAGTTTTCTACTCTTCATCTCAGTTCAGGAGCTCAGGTCTTGATCTCAGAGTCGTGAGTTCAAGCCCCACACTGGGGTCTGTGCTGGACGTGAAGCCTACTTAAAAAATAAATCGAGGTGCCTGGGTAGCTCAGTCAAGAGTCAGTTAAGCCACCGACTCCTGATTCTGGCTCAGGTCATGATCTCATGGTTTGTGGGTTTGAGCCCACGAAGCTCTGTCAGCCCAGAGCCTGCTTGAGATTCTCTCTCTCCCTCTCCCTGCCCCTCCCCTGCTCGCTCTCTCTGTCTCTGTCTCAAAATAAATAACCATTAAAAAAAACCCAAATGTGTTAAAGATATGACACTGAAATACAAGAATGGAAAACGTGAGGTAGGTAGTTTTGCTCTTGAGAGAAATGGTTCAACAAACTGGCCAAAGAACACGCAGTCTCTATCTGGGCAGCAGTTTTGAGAACAGGGAAATGTAGGACTTGTCTACACAGTATCCAAATACCTATACAAAAACTTGGTTAATTTCCTGAATATTTTGGTTCGGATTCTAAAAGGCTACTGTGCACAGACCACATCAAAATGGTGGACAAATTAGAAAATGGAAATCTCGAAGTTAATGGAAAAGAATTGGATCGTTTGGTTTGAAAAAGGTGAGAATGCCAGTGACTTCAAAGCTGTCTTAAGGATAAATACATAAAACAGAGACGGACAACAAGCCCTTACCTTCCGTGAGGGCAATGCAGGGAGCATTTGTATTAACTCAGTAAAGGCAGACGGGCGGCCAAAAGCACAGTGAACCAACCAGCTGCAAGATCTTGGGCAAGTCTCGTGAACTCTCTAGGTTTCCATATCTCCATCTCAGACGGAGATCACGGTCAAATTTTGCCATTCTATAAAACATAATGAACTGTTTGTCCTTGCCTTCTCCACCACTGAAACAATTACCCATTTCGTCTAGAACCTGGCCACTTAAAAAGGGAAGGATTGTCTTTTCCAGTGTGGTTTAAACACTTGACGGCAAAAATGAACACCCGACGGAGGTAAAATAAGAAAGCAAAAGGCAAACAGTCTGTGGTCAAGTAGCAGTTCATCTCCAGAAAGCTGTGAGCCTTTCCTAGAACCTGGTGTGACGGATTGTGGTTCACGGAATTAAATTTCAGAAAACACTCTCGGTTTTCCTACCATGAAGGGAATAAATTCAGTTCCTACAAGTAAAGCAATTAATAGGCACCTGCGACTATCCTGGTCTGAGGAAGAAAGGGGCCATTTTGTGAAAACAATCCAGGGCTGGAACTCAGGCCGGTCTGAAAATAGTGTTAAGTTGTACTTTTAAAATGAGTGATAAAACTCCCATGTGTTGAAAGAAGGCCATAAAACGCTGCAACTCCTCCTCCCTTTACAAAAAAAAAAAAAAAAAAAAAAAAAAAAAAAAAAAAAAAAAAGGACGTTCCAGGCCTTTTGCCTAGGAGTTGGCCAGGATGTACCCTCCAACAGGTTACATTTCCGCAGTGGAAGGACCCCCCGGCTTACTTCGCAGATAATGTTGACGAGCGTGGCTACGCAGAAGATGCAGATAATGTTGACGAGCGTGGCTACGCAGAAGATTAAATGCAAGAACGCTTTTCTCCCCTCCACCCCTTTCCTTGAACGGACACAGGGCCCTGCTGGAATTAAAAGTTGCATTTTTCTCACCGCATACCTCCCTCAGAGCTGAGTGTGCATTTGCAAGACAGCTGAAGGAGCGTCTTGCTGAATGTTTCATGTGACAATGGGGGCGTTTCAGGGCTTCCTGCTGCTGCTGGTGATCCTGCTAACCTTTCCTTTGTGATCTTAGCAGTTAACGAGACTGTAAACCAGCATCCAAGCTGATTGAATGCAGGTTTAAAGGGCAAAAGAAAACGGTGGTTGTTTAACGATTAAACAACGTTTTTTTATTGCTAAACACTGAAGCTGTTTTATTTTAATGTGTAAATCAATGTACATGCAGGATGCAAACTGCATTCAGGTTGAAACAGAGTTCCGCTGCACTGTTGGGCTGAGGGGGGAAATTGCTGCTATTACTTTAAAAACTCAAATTTGTAAACCAGCCTTTGAAAGCCTGGCCTCCACCCCTCCCCTCTCCCCTCTCCCCTCCCAGGAATTAATTCTATAGAGACAAAGTTAAACACATAATTTGTAAAACTATTGAGAAGTAAACTTCTTGTTCCACAGTAACCAGGGTAGTTGCCAAAAGCAGATAAATCTTCACCCGGGGTAGGAAGCCCCACACTGTTTTGAAAGCAATTCGCAGGCTTTGCCACCGTGCAAAAGGATCGAATGCGCAGACCAGAGGCACCACTGTTCTTGCTCTCGCTTAACTGCTTTTCGGGGCAAAGTTAACACTTTTCAAAGATCAGCAGCCTTCCTAAAAATCACAGTGCTTTACGGGAGATTTTGATTGTTTGGGGTTGGTGTCGCCGAGAATGGAGGCTTCATGTCTCTGGCTCTGTGCAGGTGTGTGATGACCAGAGCTCTGTGTTGATAAGAGATCCCTGGGAGTTGGTAGCATATTGTCTTCTGTAAGTTCTTCCCCCAACAGACTTAACGGGAAGAGGATGCATAATACAGCCCTCTTCAAAGGAAGCATGCCACAATACAACAGAAGCAGTCCTTCTAAAAACAGCTTTGTGGCTCTTTAGCCAAGAGCTCTATGTTCTCCCCTTTCCACTTCCTTCCTTCTACTATGGAAGCATGTATGTAGGGACACACACCGACATCTCAGTACACACGACTGAAAATGACCCCCACTATCTGCATCCTTGCCCTCACTCAAACTTTATAGCCATTACCTGATGCCATTTAACCCGAGTACTTTATGATACTTCTCATTTGATTGCCTTCGGACTCTACATCGGATGGTGAAGAACCATTCATTAGCCGTGGGTTAAATTTAGCTCGGGGAGCGATTGCTAAGTGCGCTCCCGTGAAACCCCGTATCAGACACAGAGACGAATAGAAGCTGTGTTCGGGGGACAGGATGGGCCGCAAGCGGAACACTTCCCTAAAGACAAAGGTGGCTTCAGGACCAGAATCAGAATTCTCACATCCCGATGGCTGATTATCATTCCTCATCACACCCCTAAACTGCAAGTCAGATTCCTTTCCAAGGGTCTTAGAAAGGAAATTTCCTTGCTATACCTATGAGGTTTTCCTTTGCGATGTTTCATAAACTAGACCATTTCCTCCTGCTCAGGGTCCACCAAACCCTTGTTAGCACAGAAGCAGTCCAAGAGTTGAGTTGGGTGTCATACGTTTTCAAAGCTGGAAGGTGTTTTCCCTTGAGTGGTCAAAGGTAAAAGGGTGGTTAGGGTCTCAGGTGGGGTGACAAAGCCTACAACCTAAATTGTAGCACTTCTGCAATAGAAATTCTAGAAAAAAAAAACAACTTTTGAGCTACTTATAATTAATTAAGAAGGTTAAACAAAAGTTTGCAAGAAATATCTTTAAAATTCATCTTAGAATTTGACATTTGAGGAATACCAGGGTTTAATAAAAGACAGTGAATGGAAACTTTTAAGAAGGGTCTGAATGGGAGCTTCTGGGCATTTTCAAGGGCTGGAGATTAATGGCATTCTTTCTTTATTCTATTAAATTTTACCTCAAAACATATGGTTTCTCTCTTCTCTGATACGTGTATTGCCGGGGCCACTCTAGCAATGTGACAAAATGGTGGAAGACACATGGAAGAAAATGGGAAGACAGGTTCTAAAGAACTCGAAAGAGTTGTTAGAGTGAAGGAAAGAGAAAGGAAATCGGATGTTTGTATGAATATGGGTGAGACCATTATCTTGAGAAAATATAAAGGCGGGAAGAATCTCTGGGTCTTATCACTTCATCTAGTCCATAGCACAGTAACTGCCATCTAGAGTGACTTCTGACATGTGGGGAGGGAAGGGGGGGCTGATGCAAGATGGAGGGCAAGTGCGATTTGTGACCCCGAGGCATTTACAAAATTTGAGTGCCTGCCCTGTATCCAACTTACAGTCTAGAAATCAACATGCTGGAGAAGTTGGAGATTATCCTCAGATACAGCAAAAAGAACGATGGGATTAGAAGCAAGTCAGATAAAGATATATTCAAATAGTTTTATGCTTTAATTCGAAGTGCGTTCATTTAAAAACTAGCTTTCACAACACGAGGGAGACTAGGAAGCAGGTAAAGCTTCCACGGCCCAGAGTAAACCAAAACAAAACAGACCTTAATTACAGCAAGAGGTATTGAAGTTGGCATTAAGTAATATCCTTCCCAAGGCAGGCTGGGGTGGGAGTTTGGGAAAGCTGTCTCAGGGATGTCAAAGTTTGGCACATCTCATCCGACAAACTCTAGAGCTCCCGTTTGAAGCCATAAAATGGCACTTACGCTGAACGCGCTATTCCGGGTTCTCACCGGGTTACAGGAACCTACAGGCACTAAAGGCGTTCGCTGAGCGAGTCAGGGAATTGTCTGATCCTCAGCACCACTAATACATTCTGTGCGACTGGGCCGCTGCCGAAGCTGGCAAGGGGAGCCCACTACCCTACCTACCTGCTTCATCCCTAAAAACCTGCGAACTGACAGTGACCTGTGTGTAACACAGCGAGAGCCTACAGTGGGGGAGGAGTGTTCCTGCATCAAAGAATTCTCCTGCCCCCCTCATCTCTCACTTGGCTATTTTCACACACACACACACACACACACACACACACACACACACACAATTTAGTCTCTTAAAGGAAGTTACTATGTCCACTCAAATTAGGAAAAAACCAGGTCTCTTCGGGATGTGACTGTTGGCTATGTGTTGGCTCACTTCATCCACACATTGAGTTATTTTCTCCCAAACCTCAGCTTCTAGGAGCCAGGATTCAACTTCGTGCCTGACTAAATGACATGGACGTCACAGTCCATCTTTGGTCACTGAAAATTCAGGTTGCTTGAGGTCCGCCGTGATCTTTTTCAGCAGCCTTGAATCCTTTACGGATTGAGGTAAAGTAGGATAATACTCAACGAGGCCACAAATAAACACAGAACAGATCTCAACACTACCTGGTGAGATTTTTTGCTGTATTTTGTCACCCATATACATATTCTACCACCTATATGATTCCATGACATGCCTTTCAGTGATGCTGACGGGCTCTCTGGCTTTTGAATTCTCATCAATTTAATGGCAAGTAATAGAACATGCCACACCTTTCCACATTGTTCTCTCTCTTTCCAGAGATGGGAAAATAGAAGATTTACGTAAATCTTTCATGACAGTAGCATTAGCCTTTGAAACAATGCTTAGCTTCTCTTTCTTAGATTCTATTTCATCCACAAAGATCTCCACTGGAAACACCCGCCCTTGCTAACTAAAGCATCACTGAGGTTGCCAGCTTATTCACTCTTGCCTCCAACATTTGGAAGTAACTGATGGGAGGTACCTGTCTTCGGCAATCATGCTTATGACTCCGTCACCCATTCTGATGAAAGTCAGGCAAAAGCGGAAGTAGAAAAGTACCTTTAGTTTTTTATTGGTATCACTACCATTTTTTTATTAGATATCTTGCCTAATTCACTTTAGCTTTCTTTTGAGCCAGGAACTCACGGGCTACTGCTGTATTTTCTTCAATGTGACTGTCTTACGTATTATTTAACAAACACACTCAAATGCCCAATGTATGCATCAGTGTAAATAATGAGGCCTTCCTATTGTCCCTCCTAGGGCACCAGTCTCTATATTTGTAGTGCTTTCTCTCTTCCATGTTTGGTATTTAGCAAGTCGATATTGCATAATGTTCCCAAAGAGATGTGGCCGTGAAATCTGTGAGGTGTGATACATGTTCTTTATCTGATGTTCGTCCATTTTCTGTGGGAAAGTTCTATCAGATGAAACAAGACTGTCTAGACCTCTGTTTTCCTTTTCATCCTACTGTTTATCAGATCAGTGCCCCTTCCCTCCTGCAGAAACGTGTTTTTACATCTAGAAGGGCTTTGAAAGTCACTGGTATCTCTTGCTCTACTGTGTCACTGACATCGCTCCTAAAAATGGGGATTGTTACCGGGAATTGGACGCCACAAGCCTTATCTATTTAATAAAAATAAGTAACTTTGTTGCCTCTTCACTGCCCTTAGGGGGGGCACTTGTGGTAGAACATCATAAAGTTACATACACTTGTCATGGACTATTTTCAGTCTCCAGCTTCCTGATATTTGTCAACACGTCTGTCTTGACCTTCCCCAAAAGGTGAATTTTCTCTTTTCTTAAAAGCTTGGGGAAAATGTGCGCAGGTGCTTTTAAATTAGAAAACGGTGAAAATTACACTTTTGATGGTTTCAAAGTCATTTTTCTTACTTGGATCATGACCACACACAAATGGGTTGAAAATAAAACAGCTGAAGTTTTCCAGGTGTCCGGAATTCTTCAAAGGAGATCCACATTTCCCAGGTTCAAAATTAATTAACTGTCTCCACCCAATTCTCTCACCAGACCTGCTTAGCTCTCCCATGTGTACCTTCCACATTACTACACAAGCCTGACCTTTCTTTAGAAGTCCTTCTATCACAAACTTAAAGGGACATCTGATTGCCCTCCAGAACGGTACTGCCTTTAATTCATCTGCAAATACTTACAGGTATTCTTATGAAAATGGAACAAAAATGGAGTAAGGGAAGGGCAAGAAGCATATTTCAAATCTTCTAGGCACATTTCTTCACGTTGCTCAAATTGGGAAGGATGTTTGCATAGCCGTCTCCGAGGGACATTTCACAATCAACGTACCTAGACACTCTTTTAGAGGTAGGGTTTCGAGTAAATTATTTAGAAAATCAAAGTTAAAAGCCTCCTCTACGTGGAGAAGGGATTATTTTAGTTTGATTGATCAAAACTGGATGTTTTCCACCACTAAACTTCTAGATAATTATATACTTCTAGAAATTACTGAAAACTTGCCTTTCTTTCTCTCGATCTGTCAGTAAGTGGAGAGTAAATGCTCCTATTAGGTACTAAACAGATACACAAAAGTAGTTCTTGTCTTTGCCAAGAAGCTTGAAGTTCTATCACAGAGGCAAGATGAACGTTTGGGAAACAGCTAGAGACATATACAAATTAAAGTCCAAACTCATAAACCTGGGTTGTTTACCCCTGTGACTTCACACTCCAGGAAACTCTTGGACTTCTGCACTCACTACCCCCTTTCCTCCCATCTACCCCATCTATGACTTCTTTTCTCAACTCCATTCCTCCCCTCTGCCTGTTTCATGTGTTAGGTCTAAAGCAACATTTATAGACCCTGCTTCCTACTATACTATTACCCTTGCTCATTTTTGGAAAAAAACCCCTGATGACCTAGAACTGCTTATCTGACTGATTCATTCACTCATTCACTCATGCATTCGTTCATTAAACAAATGCTAGCTTACCAAGCTCTGTGCTGGACAACGTGGAGCGAGTAAGGTTCTGCCCCAGCTTTGCACCTGTCTCTGCAGTCCTAGTTTGTGTTTGTTGCTTCTGTGAGAGCCATCAAATAGCAGGCTCTTCACTGAACTTCTCAGCAGCTCCCCAGTTCCAGGGAGCTCCCCAGTTCCAGCCACCTTTCACACTGTGACGAGGTTCCCAACATCATGGCCTCATTGGCATGGGACTTAGGCTATGGAGCTTCTAAAATCTCCCTGCCTGCTTTCTCCTTGCCTTCTCCCACCTCCTCTTGGTGTTCCCTGGCCTCACCTTAGGGGTCCTTGCTTTCCTTTTCCTTCTCTACTCACTCCCTTGGTGCACCCACTTGGACTCAATTAGCACCTACATTCAGGTGAGCCCCGATCCCCATCTCCAGACTGACCTTTATACCCTCTCTTCAGTCCCGTATTTCTCAAGGTCTACAAAATATGTCACGTAGATAGTTCGCCACCATCTAAAACAAACATGCCAAAACCAGATTGTATTATCTCTCCTCGCAAAGCCGCCTCTGCTGGCTGCCTCCCATACGCGGCAGAAGCACTGGTGTCCCCAATTTCCAGGTCCATCTTCCACCAGGCTCCTTTTGCCACCCACTGTCCCCTTTGCCTTGCACCCTCCCCTCCAGTCTTCCATAAACCCTACTCATTCTGTTTCTGTATTGTTTCCTCAGACCCAACCTTTCACCATGATCTCCCCAGCCGAAGAACTATTCCAGATATTAACTATTCCAAAGTAAAAACATACACACGTACGAATACACTCAAAGAAGTAATAAACAGGAAAACTTTCTTGGGGCATCCTGCACATGCTCAGACAGATCAGGAACGGTTCCTGTCACATGTTTTCTAGTGATTTATAGAGCATAAAAGAAATGCTTCAAGCTGGAGTTATATGAATATTTATTAGGTTTTTCTATTTACTTAACTCAATAGTTGTTTAATTGTTATGCTCCCAGGGAGGCAATGGCCTAACAGGCACATCAGAAATGGATGGAACAGAATGGAGATTTAATAATGGCATTCCAAGCATACACAACAGAAGACTTACCCGAAGCCAGTACATCATGCTGTCAGGAAATTCTGCCTCTCGTTTATCTTCAAGTTTCTCATTTCTTAATTTTCATCCCTTTTTACTTTTTTTTTTTTTTTTTTTTTTGCATTAAGTTATTCTCCTACCCCCTTGAGAAGAATTTAAGAATAGCTCTCAGTTACTGGGCAGGAGAACAAGCTGACTGAGACTTGTCACTTCCCCGAGCTCCAGAACTGCCTTGGCTGAGCTTTGGAAAACTTCATTGTTCACGGCACTCCCTTATTGTTCTATGTGGGACTTGTCCATGGTTGTGGGCTTAGCATAAAAGGCCCTTCTTTCCTGTTAAGGAAAAGAGCATGACATTCCTCTCAGAACCGCGGGACTCTCACTTCCTGGGAAAGTTCTCAGTGTGTGGCTTATCTAAGTCTCTTGGCAACCCCTCTCCCTTTCTCCCCCATTACCTCAGTTTAGGCCATTTAGACGCTCATTAAATCGTCTCTAGAGGAAGAGGAGAGAAGATGGAAAGCAACGCTGAAATAAATCAGCTATATGGATTTTGCCTATTTGCTTCTAATAAGAATCTGTTAATAGAATATTGAAGTTTTCAGGAAAATCTGTTTGGCTTCACCCCAAATTGTACAAAGTTTAAACATAAATAGTAACTACACACACACACACACACACACGTAAGTCAAGGCAGACATTCCAAAGTGCATATAAAGAAACCGCTAGCACTGGTAAAAGTAACGAGAATACACGTGAAGCAGGGCGTGAATGTCATGTACAAACTGTAGAGGGGTAACAGACACAGACAAAGGAGAAGGCCAGTGGAAGGAGAAGGGAAGGTTCGTATTAGATGATACGGAAGAGGCAAAGGCGGTGAGTACTTTTTGAGCTTCTGTTTTATGAAATTCAACCACATCAGAGCCAACGTCGCGGTTTCTACGAAAAGGTGAATCCTGTGTGAGGGGGGCCTGACGTTCAGCCCGCCCTCTCCTCCCCCATAGCATTGTGCCGGCTGAGGGTAGGGGACTTTTTCTACTTTCCATGGAGCAGCAGTGAGACTGCAGCCAGGGGTTCATCTAGATCTGAGGTGGACACCTACACGTGAGCAACTCGGGGTGCTGCAGTGATCTGAAGGACAGCTGGCCTGTCCCTATATCGGAGACAGCCGCAGACAAGCTGCATGGCAGTCACCGGAGAACCCCCTCAAGGTGAAAATGAGGTCAAGAGCTATCCTGGACTCCTCCAGTGCCTCTTTTTGATATTGTTTCCTCTCTTCTTAGAGCTGGCTCTTGGAAGTAGCTTGTCCCTGAGGACATAACATCAGAGTGCACTCTGATGTGCCACTGCCATGGCACGAACACCTCAAAAGGGACCTAGTGACAGGAAAGTGTAATGGGGGGAGGAGAAAGCGTGTTTTTGAGGAATGGGTGAGCAGAATTACTTCAAATTCTTAACACTGCGTTCCATCCTATGCTCTATAACTAGAAGGCAACAGCGACCTGATATAGAGAAGCACAAAGAGAAGGAGAGGGGAAGGGAACTTACATTTATCAGAGCACTGGTGGATTACATGCTAGGAATGTTCCATACATCATCAATTCTGGCAAGGACCCTGTGCGATGGGTCCCATTAACCCCACCTCCCAGATGAGGAAACCATAGTTCAGAGAAGTCAGGTGCTCTGGCTGGGGTCAAACAGCTAGTGAGTCACATGGCCCAGATTTAAACCCAGGTCTAACTACAAAGCCCATATTCTTTCAATTACACCACGCTGCTTATTAAAAGGCTGAACAGTACGCCTGAGGAGTAAAAGTTAAAGGAAGTTCTATAACTCACGCTTGACAAAAAAGACTGAAAAGTGATATAATGTTTTTGAAGTAATGTCTAGGAAGGACGAGCCTAGAAGGATGGTAACCAGCTGTTTTAAACCTTATTCTGAAGAAAGAAGGATAGGAAATGGGCTTCAACTGCAACATGAAGGAAAGCTTCCTTACCAGAAGGGTCGCATGTAGTGGAGTTAGAGGCTAAGGAACACCGAGGAAACTTCTTCCTGTGTAGAAGTCAAGACGACTAACCTCGATGAGGAGATGAAAGGTGGACCGTGTGTAAAAAAGGGGAAGCCGCTGAAGGAGTTCACGAGGGAGAAAGAAGAGAAGGAAAACAGCACAAAATGGCAGAAGGAACGGAAAAACAGAAGACATGTTGGCTGGGGAAATGACGGAAAACAAGAAATGACGGAAAACAAAAGAATCCCACGGTTATAAACAACGACAGCATTTTTGTTTTAGTAATGTCTAGTGTGATTCCGTTCGTGGAGCAGAGTCCTACGGCATTTCTTTCTCTGAAGGTATTTTTCAAGCAATATAGCCTGTCATCTGAAAGGAAGAATTTAAGTGTGGGCCTGCCTCAGAGCAGAACTACCTAAGTGCTAAACGACCACTTTAGGGGATTTTGTAATCCTCAAAGCAGCTTATTCTTTAACTTTATATTTCTATAGATTGAATCGTGATCTCATTTTTTAAAATCTCATGCCCCATTTGTTTCTCATATTTCCCTATATATTAGGCATTATCATCCTGTGACAATTTACATTTCAGACTTAGGAAAACCGTGGCCCAGAGAGGCTAAACGACTCACCTAGTTAATAACGGACAGAGCAAAGACTTGACGTTAAGTCCTTGAACGGACCCCCAAATCCAGGACTCTTTCCAGAAACGTAACCTGCGTTTTCAAACACATCCTGAGGGTTGGCTAACTGTCAACCATACCACCTCATGCTGTTTCCTTCACTTCATTTGTAAACGCTAGAGATTGCCTGCGAGGGCCGAAGAAGAACTGTGAAAGAAAACTGACATGCGGAGTAACAGGACTATAAAAAGGACCCATGTATATAGGACACCCATGGCCTTCACAGACATGTGGATGAGATCAGTTTCATAATGGCTGTAGACAGTGGGAAGCAATGTCTAAAAGCTTTTGGCCCGTATGTTGCTGAAGCCCGCTATGAAGGCCTCACCCACAGAACACGCTTTCCTTCCGTTTGTTTATTCTTTCATTTATTCGAATTCAAAACAGACGAGAGGTCACAATTTTTTATCTCCTTTTGCGGTACTGAAAAATTTTAAAGCAGTGTATCCTACGGAGAAATAAATGACAAAATGTGAAACACACATCAAGCTCACCTTAACATTTTGAAAAGCTTTAATTGCCTTGCCTGCCAAAATAATACACAGAAATTTAAAGAAATTTGAAAACACTTATCATTTACCTTAAGAATCATTCTGGGAAATGTGGTAAGGATTGCAACTGTGGAGTGTTTGGGGGTTGTAAAGAGAACATAAACAGGAAACTAATGGGAAGAAAGCATAGTTACAGATGATGAATTTTAAGGAACCTACAGTGTCTAAATTGGGGGAAATTCCATGTAATATATTACCTAGAAGCACAGATATGCCCAGATCCACAGACAGCAGAATTTAGTATAGAAATGCCATCATAATAATCTTATTCGTGTCGGGCCATGCTTGTAAAACCATTTCAAGCACGGGCTTTTGGGTGTATATACAGCTGAATGTGGTGAATCCTAAGTCTTGGATATTCAGCCACACGGAAACTTCACCATGGTATGATATTATTTCCACGCAGATGCCCTAATCTCTAAGGGATGGGGGGAGGCCACAGTGTAAGGTGTCTCATCACTACGAGTATGACAAAGAAAGAGAATTGAAATGGTTTGATATGGTGGAAATTCAAACACCCAAGTGCTCATTTGGAAGCTTGGCTTTAGGGATAAGCCATATTAGTGGAATCGACTATGCTAAGGGAATAGGAGAAGCAGACAACTTAGAGCCTGTGACCCAGCCCCACTGCCTGCGTCCTAATCTGTCATCACACAGCTTTCCCTGGAGCTCGGCCAAGCAGTGTGCCCGCAGAGAAGCTGCTCTATTGAGCAGAGGATGTGGACCCTAGCTATCCTGTCACCTGCTTCCGGGCAAGGCTAAAAGCGTATTCAGGTTTTCAGAGGGTTGATCTTTCCAACAACCAGCTCAGCTCCATTTTTAAGCTATCCTTTTATCTAAAACTAACTGTAAAGTCAAGTGATATAATGTGTCTGCTCTGCCCACCTCGGAATATTTGTTTTTTTTTTTTTTTTTTTTTTTTTTTTTTAATTTTTTTTTTTTTTTTCAACATTTTTTATTTTATTTTTTGGGACAGAGAGAGACAGAGCATGAACGGGGGAGGGGCAGAGAGAGAGGGAGACACAGAATCGGAAACAGGCTCCAGGCTCCGAGCCATCAGCCCAGAGCCCAACGCGGGGCTCGAACTCACGGACCGCGAGATCGTGACCTGGCTGAAGTCGGACGCTTAACCGACTGCGCCACCCAGGCGCCCCAAGAATATTTGTTTTTCTAACAACAGAACCCAATTCTTTCCCAGACCCAACACCTGAGCACAGTGGCATCTTCTAAACTTGCTTGTGCCTTGAGCTTGCTAATGTAAGTTATCCAAGTAGCCCAAGTGATCTGGATATGCAAAGTCCTGTTCTGAAGCAAAGAGTTGAGGTTTCTCAGATACGCATCATGTTCAGGATCAGAAAATGTCCATCATACTTCTGAAGCCTTAGCACTTAATGCTATTATTCACGAGGGTCTTGATCGTTGGGGCAGAGTCTGTGGGGGCTCCAATGCTGAAAAGAACAGACTTAACGGGGGATGGGGCCGGGGGAAGGTTAAAAACCTTCTACTGACATTCAGTGACAATTAATTGCTATGACTCAGTCTGTACAGTTTCAAAACCTGAGTTGAATCTGGGTCTTTGAACTCAGCCAACCCTTGGACAAAAGGTACTTAGCCTTTTGTGAGTTAAAGGAAGCGTGTAAGAAACCAAAAGAAAACCATGGAGGTGTGCATTTCAGTTCAAGTTGGACGGTGCTACAAGAACTAATAAGGAGCTATTTAAAAATGGAAAAAAAAAAAAAAAAAAAAAGGAGGAAACTATAAGTCGTGGCCAGGATCCAGCATCCAAAGCTCCTATCTGAAGATATCTGTGATAACTCAGAGACCACAGAAGGGGGAGAGACAGATGCAGGAGCGAAGGGAAAGCAGCAAGGTCCTGTGTGGAATTATCAATGGTATGTGTTTATATTCATGGCTAAAGCTATATAACATCTTCCTCAATGATCTCTAAATTTGAAATGGTAATATCAATTTTACAGAAGCGAGGATTGAGTAAGACGTTAAGACTTTTAAGGAAGAGATGGGAGATTTAACACGGTGCTTCCGTAAATGGTAACTACTGTTCGTCGTTGCACTGTCCGTCTTCCAGAGAATATGTGAATTACTGGACCCCTCCCCCCCTCCCCCAAAATAAATAAATAAAAAGCCTTGGAGGAAGTACTCATTCCTGGTGAGGAGGACCTGTATGAGAATGGTAAGACTATGACTGGATTAAAAGATCACGTAGAGACCCCTTCCTCCAGCTGGGAACAGGAAAGAAGTCCTTTTATCAGCTGTGGTATCCCCTGGGTAAGTGTTCAAGGCCAAGCTGTAGCCTGTGAACGACTGAATGTAAGAATCATCTGAAGCACATAGAAGGAGTGGGTAGAAGGTTACTTATATTGCTTTGGTCTTAGCCCTTTAGTCCCCTTCCCTCCCTCTCTCTTTCTGTTTGTCTCCGTCTCTCTCTTCCCTCCCTAGCTTTTTACTATTAACTTTGTCTACCTCTTTTTTTTGTCCTACTGCAAACGTTTATTCTACACACGCAACACCTGAGATCATATGCAGGCAGCCATCTCATAGCTGAGGATCACCATGCACCAGAGGGGCTGTCCATAGGGCATCAGGGCACCAGTGACCTGAGTCACAGGGGGCGCGCCTGACTGTGGAAGACGGGGCCCTCCATCTAAATATCTGGGTGTGCATGTGTTTCTCCTTCACGAAAGTCTAATACCTTCCTCTTATAAGCAGGGTATAAAATTGTGCTCAATGGATTTATGAACATGAGGTTTATGTCTCCATGTGCCTGCCCATGGATGCTCTACTCCCACATTCATGTCCATCTAGGCCAAACAGATGCATGACATCAGGCTTGAATCATAATGATTTGGCTAAATCGGGTTAAAGGCCCCTATTTTCTTCATCATTTTGCTTGTTGGTTTGTTTGTTGGTCTGTTTCTAAATAGACTTACTCAGTAATGGCATCTCTGTCCCTCCTTACCCTAGTTAGTTAATACCGCTAGCTTTAGATAGTTTTCATGGTCAAGTTAGCCTAAGAGAGTAACAGGACTTTTGAACTTGTCTTCCATATGAATGCAAAATTCAAAATATGCCTGTAAAAAGATTAAACAGAAATTAGGGATGCTAAATATCCCATATTACAGGAACAAACCAGAGTTAAAAGGGAAAAAAAAAAAGCAATCCATAGTTTAAATTTCCTGCCTGCGGGGCATGCTACACCTTACATCCTCTTAAATTCCACAGGTAATATAATTTATATTAAATGGGACAGGTCCCAGCAGAAATTTGTACTGGCGCCAGGCAAAACAATTACTTTGATGTGCTCTTTTGAAAGTACTGTGGCTCCCAGATATGGGTTTACATGCAGACAAATGTCGAAGATTTAGATGCACTGTCTGCTATTAAAATTATTAAACTGCTAACGTGTAATCATTGAGTATAAGGCACAAACAAAGCTAATCTACTTACTTGGTTTTTTAAAAAATTAATCAACTGTTTAAAAGTAAGAAAAATTAAAGTCAGACAGCCTAATAGTTTGCTAAGCTACAGTTTCCTAGAAAAGAAAGCAAAACAAATCCTCTGCCAGCGGATGTGTTCAGAACGAAACCTTTTTAAGATGATGGCAGGATATATATTGTAAAGGCAATTACAGTGGAATTCAGGTGGGGCCAAAGTACATCAAGATTACAGTTCTGCAACAAAAAGCCTTTTGCTGTATTTTGACCACGTTTCAGGAAGTCTTCAACCTACACTGGAGTTGAGCACCTAAAGTCTGTTTGTAAATCGACTACCTGGAAAGCAGAGTAAACTTTCGTAGTGAAATTATGACGGTTAGAAGCAAGAGCATTTATTAAATACTCATTAGATCTCAGGTAAGTTGCCCTTTCAAGGCAGGGACAAATGCATAATCAAATAATTACAACACACACAGTGACCCTGTGTCATAAGGCAGATGCTAAAGGTGAGCGGAGAGCGCATACAACTCTGTGTCCCAAAAACCGCTGGAGCCAGGGTGAGCTCACACTGAGAGTGGAAAGAAGAAAGAGAAAGACAAAGGAAAGAAAAGAAGAAAATGATGTGGAGAAGGGAAAAGATGGTGAAGACAAGTGAATCAGATTTTACTGAGATGGGGAAGAGTCCATAGAAGACTCTGGAATGTGTGAGTAGGAAATTGCACCGAAGAGGAGAACAAACTGAAGAAGAGAACTACAATGTGCGTGTAAGGTCTCCCCAGGTTGAGGGGAACAGCCCATGGCTCATGCCAACAGCTCCCTGAAGGGGAGGAGGAAGCCCAGGCCATATATAAGCTGCCATTTGTATATAACAGAGGTTGACCTCACCAGACTGTGCCAGCACCCTGACCTCGGACCTTCCAGCCTCTAAAACCGTTGAGGAACAAATTGCTGTTGCTTAGAAGCTTCCCCGTCTGTAATATTGTATTATAGCAAACTGCCAAAGACAGGTAGGGTATTCATTCTATTTAAAGGAGTAAACCTTGAGTAACTTAGTGTAAGGAGACAGTCAAGCTACATTTGTAAAGACTGGAAAGCAGCAGTAGAAGCTGTAATGGACTGCTGAGAGAGAACTTAGGTCACAGGAGTCCTAGTTGGTACCACCCAGAAGCAGTAGAAGGACTGGAAATTATGTTGGAAGTACCAATTACATCACTACTATCCAATGCAGCTGCTTAATCCCATGTCTACCACATCCCAGAGCCACTCAGCCACAACAGGATTGTTACCTAGAAACATCCTTACTGGAAAAATTAAGCGCTGGTCCAATAATTTCCCGTTAATGACCAATTTCCCTAAATGTTGGCTTGCGTGCCTCCTAAGTGTCCACTCCATCTTTCTGCTCCCTATCCCTAAATCACTGTCATTGACGAAGCGCTCCCCAAAGAATAGGCCTTCCAGATGCTTCCAAAGAGGGGCACGGGCTCGTTTTGAAATTTCTCCATCATTTCTTCCTCACTCTCATTTTATTTTTTTTAAGTTTATTTATTCGAGAGAGAGAGAGATGACAGCGTGAGTGGGGGAGGGGCAGAATGCGAGGGGGAGAGAGAGAGAGAGAGAGAGAGAGAGAGAGAAAGAGAGAGAATCCCAAGCAGGCTCCACACTCTCAGCGCAGAGCCAGACACGGGGCTCAAACTCATGAAACCGTGAGATCATGAGAAGAGCCAAAACCAAGAGTTGGATGCTTAACTGACTGAGCCAGCCGGGTGTCCTCCCTCCCCACTGCCGACTCTCATTTTAATCGTGAGTGATCTCCTAACTTTCAGACAAATACTGTGAGGCCTAGGACTCTCAGCATGGGACTCCACCAAAGTCCTCGTCCCTTTTTATTGAAGCTGACAGTTCACGTGTTTGGTTCCCACTCTTCTTCAGCTACAGAGATTGCCCCTCCACCTTTGGAACAAGGCCCCAACCTTACATCGGTCCTGGCCCGCTGTAGATGAGGAGTAATTGCGAATGAAACCCAGTTTAACAAGGCATCGATTTTTAATGTTTGCAGCAATTATGACCCTACCTTTGATGCCGAGCCATTGGAACGACTATTAAGACTCTTACCAGCCAGCTTCTAAACCTGTAATACCTTATCAGCATGGTTTTCTGCCCTCAAAGAACTTACAATCTAAACAAGGAATAAGAAAAGAAAACTCAAAATTCTTACTCTATAGAACTTCATGTTCAGCGTGATTTGTTATTTTTAACTGCTTCCATTTTGATCCTCTTTTTCAACTTCTTTTTGTCTTCCACCCCTCTAAACAGGATTGCCAAAAAGCATTCTGTGAGCTGTACCAACTCACAACCCAGATTCTAAGTACTGGTCGTGGGGAAGACAGTGGAGTTGCCTTCTTGTTCAAGTATGGATGCGAAACCACACATCACCGAGACTTTCGCTTAGATTTTCCCTTCTTAAGCCGCAGAGCCCGCTAATAAACACAAAGATGTATATAAACGCTTATTAATGAACGTCGCTGGGCTACTGCGGACCCACTTCTGTAGGAATCAAGGCTTCAAGGGCTCATGTAAAATGGCAACAAATCTGCATGCCTATAAGACGCTATCACCAGAGGCACTGACCCCCCCCCCCCCCCCACCCAAGTGACCCCCGCACAGTCCCGCTCACCTCTCTGACAAGACTTCCAGAAGAACTCCCCTCCGGCCATTGTTACAAGTGACCTCATGGCAACTTCCCGACATGAGTTGAGCTGCAGGCTGATGTCTAAAAGTTCAGGCACTATAAAAACTGGTTTATTGGATGCAAAAGAGAATTAGGACTTCAAAGACTCTTACTCTGTCAAATTAAATTAACATATGGAACAGCAACTAAGCTATGATTGGTATTCATAGCATCAGCTCTTTGGTAAGAGGCTCTGGCTGGTTTTTAATGCAGCTTGTTCACTGTTTTAAGTGAACTATTGCGATCTATTCTGGTCACTTAGAATATTTAACGATGTGGGAAACGCTCATAATATACTGTAAAGTGTAAAAAAGCCAAATACAAATTCTATGTAAAGTATGATCCAGACTTTCTAGATAAGTTAGGCTCTATTTTATACTTAGTTCTTTAAAAAAAAAAAAAAATCTTTATATAAGAAAGAGTTATACCAAAATACATATGCAGGCTTTTCTTTGGATAGTAAAATTAAGGGACGAATTTTACTTTACTTCTTGTATTTTTTATGAACTACTCAAATTTTTTAAAGAAGAGCGTATTACTTTGAAAATCAGAAAAAAGAATATATGTTTTTAAAGAAAATACATTTTTAAAGAAAAATATGCCTTATGTAAGAAGAAATGTGCCAGCACATAGTATGTAAAACAGAGACAAGCATTTACGTGCACGTTCTCGGCCTCGTGCGGCTAGTTTCAGAACAAGTGTTCTCGAGTGCTTATGTGCCTGTGTGATACAGGCAAGTGTCCACCCACAGGACACGTTTTGCCATGAAGTATTTGATTTGCCTTTTTGTTTATTAGTCTTTCTATTCCTCAACCTAGAAAACTGTCATAAGGAACAAAGGAACACGAGGGTGGTATGATTTCTCGATTTTTTATCTTTCTGTGGAAGGGCAATCCATTTTAAAATACAGTGGAATGCCACTGAAGAAGCTTGAAAAAGATTTAAAGAAAATCGGGGGGCTGAAGCCTAAGAAATAAACAGTATTCAATCGATTTGCCTTACGAAAACAGCAATTTCATTTGGTTTAACTGAATATAACATTATCACTAAGTATATACAATAAATATCCATTTTAGTATATATCCTTATTTCCCTATCATATACGTACACATGTATTTACGTGTAAAGTCATTTTACGATAACCTACACCCCCTAAAATCAGAAAGCCAAACTTATAAGAGAAAGACTTTAAGACATGTATTTCAAAGTCTGATATAAATGATTCTCTATGTTATCTTCAAGTTTTTGATTTTTTTAAAAATGCTGTTTCACTCCACAATTCACCTAAACGAAAGCTAATTTGGCTGTAGAGTTATACATATACAAGATGTTTAAAAGTTTTAAAATAAACCGTCAAATTAGCAGGCAACTTTATCCCCAAAATAATCGTTTGAATCCATTTATAGCATCATTCAGAATCATCAGACCAACCAATCAGAGCTATGTGTACCTTGCTTTCTTTATTTATAAAATCGCCATATTTTACCTGTTACAACTGCAAAAACAAAAACAAAAACAAAAAACAAAACAAAAAAAGAAGGTTAAAGAACAATTGCTAAGGAATTGGAGGATAGGGGTGGCCTGCACTGTTATCTTGATTCTGGACGCTTTCCACTGTAGAAAAACAGGATATGCCACAATCATATGTTGAAAGAGATTAACTGATAATTGTACAGTGCTTGATATTAGAAGTAATTTAAAATGAATTGCTGTGCAACTTGCGATTGTTACAGGAGTTTATAATCTAGAAGCAGATACACTGACTGCAACGCTTTGATCACTCAGCAGACTGCTTGAGCCAAAAGACAGCATTGGGCGGAAGCCGTAAATCCAGACTCTAGGCTCAGCCTCTCAACCCATGAGTTCTGTGACCTTGGAAAATTCTCCCGAACCTCCCCAGCTTGGGGTCCTCTGGACAACAAAGCTCATGATTTATCTGTCACATGAAATGGTGCTTTGCAAGTTACTCTACCAATGAAACGTACAATAATTACTACTCATGATAATCACTTTGTGATGCGCTCGGTTTTGTTATTTACTATTACTGGCAAACAGAGCTCCACCTCCCCCAAATGAAACATTTCCTTTTCGTTTCCACTAGGAAATCAAGCTGTTCTAGGCAGTTACCATGAATGTAAATTTGTCAGTGTTGAGCCTCGTTTTATTCCAGCAACAAAGATGAACGTTATCTGTTATCTGCTAATTATCCACCGAAGCCCGTATCTCACCAATCAAGAAGTCAGAAGACGTGACGTAGATCCAGGGACAGATATTCTGTGATTTAGTCCATATTCATTTTCAAGATGAAGGAATACCGCCCTTGGAACACAAACAGCCCTCTAGGCCCACTGATGCAGTGTTTGACATGGCTGCCAGAAACATTTTGCTAACATTTGACCTAAATAAATATTCACGGTGACACCTCGAACCTTTTATATTCGATCCTTTTTACAGGGTCTCCCTTTAGCCAGGGACCCTTGGTCTGCCCCGACCGCCACACAACGTCTCAGTCTGCCTGGCCTGCTCTTGTGACTAAGGTCTTTCCAGCTTTCCCCAGAAGGTATTTTTCCCTCTTCAGATCATTTTACTGTGCACTCCAGCATTTTTCCAAAACTTCCTTAATCAATTGCAACTTATATCACTTCAAACTGTTGACTTAAAATAAACCAATTAATAAAAGAACAAAGAAAGAGAAAGAAAGAAAGAAAGAAAGAAAGAAAGAAAGAAAGAAAGAGAAAGAAAGAAAGAAAGAAAGAAAGAGAAAGAAAGAAAGGAAAAGAAAGAAAGAAAGAAAGAAAGAAAGAGAAAGAAAGAAAGAAAGAAAGAAAAAGAAAGAAAGAAAGACCATCTATGTTTCTCTTCATTTCTATTGTATATTGACCTGTATATATTTAACATCACAGCATGGTTTTTCAGGCACTACTTTAGTGAAGTGTCCCAAGTTTCATGGCTTGTTTAGCAGCAAAGCCACTAGTTCCAAACTGTGTGTTTTATGGAAGATATATAAATAAATAAGTCCTAAATCAATATACAACAAAATATAAAGCGATTAAATGGAGGTAGAATTTCCCATGACATCTCAGGTCCTGGCTCTAATTTTGTTGTTGTTTTTGTTCTTTGAAATAGACATATATCCTTGGACTAATATTTATAAACAATGTATTATCTCTTCTTTCATATCACACTTCAGATTGCTTTATTTTGTTTCTAATCACACTACCTGGTTTATACAACCGTCTCATTCTACCCGATTGAGATACAAAATCTTGAACTAGGGTGGTTAAGAAGCACATCAACATTTTCCATGGGACAAAACAATAGTGAGGAAGTCAGAATTCCAACAGGCCATATTGTGAGTTTAATAATTAAATCCCGTGGTATGAATGGGCCAAAAATTTGATTATATCGGAGATGACCAACAAAATCAGAATTTGATTCTCTACTTTCCTCTGAATGGAAGACATATCAGACACTCAGTATTTGGTTCTGTCCCCTCATTTCTGGGTGGCTATTTTCTCACATTGTGCTACCTGCTACTGAAAACAGACCTGGTCATCCACAAGTCATTTAGTTTTGTTCTTACACTTGCTGAAAAGCATTTCTCCAGGCAGGTGATCAATAATGGTATAAAAAAGAAGGGGCTCCTGAGTGGCTCTGTCGGTCAAGTGTCCAACTTCGGCTCAGGTCATGATCTCACAGTTCATGAGTTCGAGCCCTGCGTCGGGCTCTGGGCTGACAGCTCAAAACCTGGAGCCTGCTTCAGATTCTGTGTCTCCCTCTGTCTGCCCCTCCGCTGCTTGCACTCTGTCTCTCGCGTTGACTCAAAAATAAATAAACGTTAAAAAAATTTTCTTTAAATGATATAAAAAATAATATAAATTTGGTTTATTTTAGGGGCTTTTGGGGTTAAAAATCTTTTCAGGAAAGACAGAATTTTTGAATCAGAAAGAGCTGATCTCAAATCCCATTTCTGTCATTTATTAATAATATCATCTTTAATGCTGTGTAAAATGTCTTGTTTTGTGTCAAATGAAGATATTAGAACTTAGTTCACAGGGTTCTTTAAAAGATTAGTTCTTTAAAAATGTTTATTTAGTTTTGAGAAAGAGAGAGACAGAGCATGAGCGGGGGAGGGGCAGAGAGAGAGAGGGAGACACAGAATCTGAAGCAGGCTCCAGGCTCTGAGCTGTCAGCACAGAGCCCGATGCGGGGCTCGAACTCACGAGATCATGACTTGAGCCAAAGTCGGACAGTTAACTGACTGAGCCACCCAGGCGCCCCTAAAAGATTAGTTTTGAGGAATGTGCCTCAAACAGATTATAGCATATAACAGATGTTCAATATTGTTGGTTTCCATTCCATGGAAAACAGATTATCATCGGCCTTAGCAAATTTATACCAATTCTCCTTAAGAAACTGAGATTGGCCCTTTAATTTTATTATTTACTTGGAATGGACCAAACATCTTTAAAGTGGGATGATCCATATTGTGAACAAACGTTTGACCTGACTTCAAGAACAGAAACCAAATCTTATCTCTGTGTGAAGCCACAAATGTTTACACATGGCTGGTTCTCAAAAAATAAACTAAGATTTTTTTTCTTAAGTAAGTTAATCAATGCCATCAATTTTTACTATACTTAAAGCACAATTCTGTGGGCCTAACATAAAAGACTTAGTTTGCTGATCTACTTCTGTGAATTTCAAATATTAAGTACTTTGATTAGATTTTCAAAGGCAAGGTCGGTTAGTAGTGGTGGCTTTTCTTTCTTAGGTGTGTTTCTTGTGTGTGTGTGTGTGTGTGTGTGTGTGTGTGCCCGCGTGTAACTTTTCACTCTGTTTGAAAAGTTCTGCTGGTGTCCTTGGAATAACAAGGGCCTAAAAATAGGACTCAACAGGAATTGGTGAAGAATTTATGAATTCAGGTCATAAGTTTTCCATTGTCTTCTGTTATATGGTAAATGATTAACACCTGGCTCTCCAGGAGGAAAGAAAAATATGTGCATATATACACTTACATAAGTTTATTATAAATTTTGTGATACAAAGAATGTATGTTGAGCAACCTCAAAGAATAATAAAATATACAATACTCTATTTGTACATTCCAAACACCTGTAACTTCAGTTTGAATTGCTACTTATTGCAAAATTCACTCTCAGTTTTTATAATTCTATCATCAAATATAGTGTCTTAGGATCAGAGTATAAATCAATATTTGATTACTATTCTGTTCAGCAAAGAAATATCCATGCCATTAACAAATAAGTGCATTGCCAATGTAAACATAGGTTGATATTTTTGTTTACATTAATAAGTAAAACCAAAGTGAAACAAGTCAGAACTTTACTCATTCACCATTAATGTGATTGACTTCTTTGTTGAACTGGATAATAGTTTCAGGATACTCCAGGAATGTTTCCTCAATATATATATATATATATATATATATATATATATATATTTTTTTTTTTTTTTTGTGCTAGTCACAATGTAAAAGCTATGGGCACAACACTCTTTTTTCTCTTTTTTTGTTTTTTTTTTAACGTTTATTTACTTTTGAGACAGAGAGAGACAGAGCATGAACGGGGGAGGGTCAGAGAGAGAGGGAGACACAGAATCTGAAACAGGCTCCAGGCTCTGAGCTGTCAGCACAGAGCCCGACGCGGGGCTCGAACTCACGGACCGCGAGATCCTGACCTAAGCCGAAGTCGGCCGCTTAACCGACTGAGCCACCCAGGCGCCCCAACACTCTTTTAAGTTTAACCTGCATTATTAAAATGTTCTCAATAACTTTTTTAAGTCTGGACAATCATCAAAACAATATGTCAAGCTTTATTTGTACCATTTGCCAATTTCTGTGACAAAAATAAATGCCCCCACCACGGTCGATTTCAGGCTACCAAAGTGTCATCATTTGAACACAGACTTGGAAAAAGATGCATAGTGGCCCACATTATATATTACTATTTTCTCCATACAGATAAAAGAGGCATAAATAAACTTAAAAACATCAACAGTAGTAAAAGTTAATAAAATAATTGGAAATTATGAGTATTATTTGTGTATTACTTTTGTTTTAATGTAATTTATTTAAGTTTATATATTTGCCTTTTTAATAACTGCCAGGTTTAATAACCGGTTCACAAAATTCCAAGCTGGAATCCTGAACACCACAAAATCTCCCTTAATAACTCTGGCTAGTTTGGGTCTATCTAGCTTTATCGGTTAACAGGTGAATTTAGGGAATCTTCAGAAACGACCAGAACTTCTACGACACAAGTTGGGCTAATTTTGTTTAGTTGTCCTTTTGAGAACAGGAAACCATAAAATTGTTACTGTGGTCTCTGTACCCGGCTCTGTGCATTTATTACAGTTCACAGAGTTGGTCAGTTTTCTTGATACACTTGGTCCTTGACCAGCCACTAATGTGAGCCTGCTGTGGGTACTTAGAGGAAAAGTTAATGCCACTTGTCTGATTCCTACCTGATTCGTGCACGAGATTTCAGCCTGATAAGCTCTGATCTCTGGCACTCAGCTGTGCTCTGAACTAAGAACGGATTCTACCTAGCTTGATAACACCCTGGAAAGGAATCCTGGGGAGAACAGCCTGACCATACCCTGGAGAGAGGGAGCAAAATGAGTTCTTGGAAGAGTAGTGTGGGAAATGCTAAGTTATTCAGTAACATAAGATCTAATACTTTTGTAACCAAGTCTCATCACACGCAAATTTAAAGTGCAGTAAGCCTTGACTAGAGAATGTAGAAACTGGTCATTACTGTCCTTTCTGAGGGGGGAGCAATGACTGAAATAATCCAAGAGGATCTCAATTCAAACGAATCGTTTTCACTGTCAATAGGGTAAATGTGACCTAATTTGCTACTAATAATTGGCAAAATAACTTAAACTGCATATACAAAACAGTTTAAAATAATGAAGCAATTATCCTGTAAGTCAGGGTTTCGGAAAACAAAATATTCAGATGACCGAGACAAAAGGTTTCCTTCCCTTTGTTGGAATTTATTATTTATTTATTATTTTATTAAAGTCCCCACACAGTTGCCTCAACGTCCGATTTTATGAGAAGTGGAAAAACTCTAGTTTCAAGAAACTAGTTACTTAGGTGGCAAACGTGTCGACAGGGATAATGTGATAGTTCATAATGGAACTAGAAATGTCCATGCTCCTAAGATGTAGCAGGATATTTGTAAATTAAAATGAAAACAATCCGGAGATTAAAAGTCTTTAAATCACATCATAAAAATAATGCAACCTGGAAAATAATCACTTTCTCCCTTAAATATAAAAATTAAAGGGTACAGAGCATGGTAAAAATGTCTAGAATGTAGAGAATATTCTAGACAGAGGTAGGCTTTTCTTCAATAAGCTTTCAGAAACTTGGCCAGAACATTTCCATTAAATTCCCCGGAACAGAATTCTTCTTACCCAGAGATAAACTTGACTCAAGCCCTCATCTTCCTCTACTCAAACCTTCTGCGTTTCAGAAAATATCTTGCGATTATCATAAGGCAGATCTGAAAGTGTGTGTGTCCTACGAAGATAAGGAAGAAAGCCTAATGGGAGTGAATCCTGAAGCAGGGGAATGTAGGATCTCAAGCCACTTGGGAGTGTGGGGGAGTTAAATGTGGGTACCATAGAGAATAAATGAACACTGAAAAGGACTTGCTTCTAAAACCTGTCATAAACTACAAGCTATGAAATATAAGGATATTTGGAAACATTTGGATATTTGACTAAACCCGTAAGTTTTCATCTGTTTGGAACCATTAATTAAGCTTGGACAAGGGCAGGATAGGAAGAACACAGCCGCTGCAGTTTGCCAGATGAACGTTGGAATCTGGCTCCCTTCCCCTCTAACACTATAATCTCCCTGGACCCCAGTTTTCTCACCTGTAAAATGGGAATGATCATAACATGATCCTCCTCGGGTTGCTAGAAGGATTAATGTGAATCAAATGCTTGACGTAGTTGGTGCTCAATATGCAGGTGCTATCGTCGGGATCATAGTAGATATAAATGAAATTTAAGCCCTTCAAGGAAGTCAAATATATTCAATAGCCATGTATGAAACAGCAGAATATTAAATGACATAGATATTTAAATACTCATGAGGCTTCCTTAATGGAAAAAAAAAAATGATGCCTTAGTTATTAGCACGTTTTCGGGACTGGTCTGACACCAGGAAACACCAGCCACTGCAGTTTTCCGCTGGGACCGGGAAGCTCCACTTTGCTAGAGTTTGCAAAAGTCACGGAAAAAGATCTGAACGCTGGCTCACGATTTACAGTAGAGTACACTGAACTGAGTCTAACAAAAAGCATTAATCACAAAACAAAACCTGAGAGAAAAAGAATAAAACACTGCTCTACCAAAGAGAATGATTTTCTACCCCAGTTGTGTTAGCTGTCAAACTTTCTCCCCACCTGACCTGCGGCGTCTGTGTGTTAAAACACGTACTGATGGAGGGATCCTTGGGGGCCATTCTGCACATCTTAGCCAGAAAGCAGCCTGGTATCATGTTTGTTACCCAGGGGGACTAAAGCTCATCCTTGAGCACCCACATTTTACCAGGTCACGCCAGAATTAAAATGAAGAAGTCGCATCAATGGCTTGTGGAAATGAAACCATTGTGTTATCCTTCCCCCTGTGGATTAATCATTTATCTTTCTGGTTTCTCTGGGAGACATGGTTAACATCGTTCCTTACTGGCCATTGCTCCCCGCTAACGTTCTGTTGGAATTTAAAAACACTGATCTGCACTTTTCCTCATTTTGCGTGCTCCCTGACCAATCCATTTTTGCCCTTTCTCCTGGGCCCCTGTATTAAAACAGACCACACAAAAACACACTGAAGATAAGTAAAACATCTCTATTAGCGTGCTTAAAAGTCTACTTGTTCCCAAGTAAAGATTTCCATTTAAAATAAGAATTTGTTTTTTCTTTAATCTTCCCGGGTACATAAAATGAGATAGACAACATGACTGTGTGTTTTCTAATTCACAATGTCAGTTTCTTTTCATCAATAACTGGTGTTATGTCGCCTAAGAGAACGCTGAACCGTACTTTTTTTTTTTTTTTTTTTACCTCTCTGCCATCGCAGGGGTCAAGTTTGGCCTAACCAATTCTATGTTCTTCAAGCAAGCAGGAAACAATAACAACAGTGGCTCAAAGCTGCCCTGTGAAGTCTGACACTGACAACACAGCTCAAGATGGACCAGGCAGGGCAGCTACACGAAGTCAGATTCTTCTGTTAAGTGTCTGTTCCCACGGACTCAGTCATCACAACTACCAGATATTTTCAGTAATTAAATGCCAGCATGTAAGAAAGATCTCTAAATCAGATTCTTCATGCAGCGTTCCTCCAATGTTTAATGAATTAGAAAAACACAGACCTCCCCGAGCTACTGTAGATCCGTGTATAGAATCATCTTACGTCCAACAAAGGCCTGCAACTGGCCACTGACTTAGGAGCAGCAGCAAAGGTCAGAAGATCTGCTCCTAGAAATGGCCATGCTCCACGCACACAGAAATGTACATTCATAAAAAGAAAGGAGAGGAAAAGACCAAGAGGAAAGAGGAAAAAAAAAAAAAAAAGAAGAAGAAGAAGAGAGAGAAAGAGAGAGTGCACCACACCTCCGACAACAGCAGCTTTGTGACCCCTCTGGTAACGTTACCCAGTTTTGTTTATCATGAAAAGATCCCATTAATGCCTCAGCCCATCCAACAGCAGACCCAGTCCATGAATGGCACCTATCAGAGCCCAGGGTAAATCCAATGATTAGAGGGAATTCGCCAAAGGGCCTTTGTAGCTGAGAAAAATGCCTACTCCAGAGAGGAATGCAGAAAATTCCTGGCAGCACAGGCCCTCCTTTGTTGGCAGTCTGGCGGTATTTTGGAGCAAATAAAGGGACAAAAATGGGATCTTAGATGCAATGAACATTTGAAGCAAATGTTTTTCAAAGACTTCCTTGAAACATTCCTTTTTAAAAAAACCAAAAACCTATTACTCTGATAAAGATGAACTACAGAATTTTGACCCAAACCACCATTTTATAGCACTGAGCAACCCTGGAGATTCTCAACAGGGATATAGTTTCAGTGTGCTCTCCTTTGTCCTGCTGAGTTTCCTGGTTAAACAGTAAGCCAAAGTTAAAACTTTCCAGATAAGAAAATAACACACATACACACACATTCACTCACTCCCCTCAAATTTACAGACAGAATAAGCTGAGATTTAGCAAAACACAAGGAAACAGGATAGCATATAGGACCGAATTGAATGTGCGACCCCAACTCAGACCAGAACAAAAGCATAAAGAAACTGCTGAGCTATCACCATTATCAAAACATGCATACGACCAACCAGAAAGAAAATCTGCCAGGCAGACTAAAATAGGAGGAAGAAGGGAAGTTAAGGCAGAAGGACCCTAGATATGGGTACGTTTCGCTCTCCTTTATTCCATACACGAGCGCAGTATTTGGTTGCTAAAATCCCCTAGCCCAAGTGTGGCAAAAAGAGCGTGCCTTACGTTGTTTTCACCATCCCGTGGCCTCCTCTACTACAGCAGGCCAAAGAAATGTCAGGCCAACTATACTCCTTTTAGTACAGTTTTCCCGGGCAAACAGAATCTCACAGTTTTTGTCTGGTGAGAAGAAGCTGACACAACAGAAAAATGAATCCGAACTTTAAGGTACAGTGGGTGTGTTAAACCTTAAGCCTTAGGTAGTCGTCAGGAAGGCATTTGGGACATCTGAATTTCTCATTTTTCTAAAAAGGTACCACCCCCTTCCTAAGGCCCAAACAATTTTAATGACTTTTCTGCACAATGTGCCCCTAAGTGTAATACCTTTCCTCATAAATCTTGTTACAGACTTATTTTATGTTCCATTTTAATGTTTGCTGGGTTGAGGGAGGAGCAAGGTAATAATCATGTAATTCTACTTGAAGGGTTTCCTCCCCTTTCTCCTGGACTGAAATCTAATAAAATATTATTTATTTGCATCTTTGGAGAGCTATTCACTAACATTTTCAAAACTGCAGTAAAGTGGTTGCAAAGGTGGTGTCTTTATTGCTTTGCAAATGTTGTTCATTTTATTATTTGTTTTAAATGCCATTTTACTGGTACCAGTAGATTTACATTATAAAGCTGTAGGAGGATGCCAGTTGGTCTATATACAACAAATGCAAACCTTTGGTTTGTGCTTCTCCATAGTCACTCCTGTTTGCCCATGTAACCAAATAAAACCATATAAGTCTCCCAGACTTCCCTTCCAAATAATTGAGCATACATACTTGTGGGGTTATTGCATCACTGTTTATGACCAACCTTGCCCTTTCTAAGAGTTACTCCAATAAGTCTGTACCTTGGGGTGTACTCCCATAAAGTTTATACATCTGTGCACCAAAAGGGAGAGGTCAATTTTACTTTTGCATCATTAAATATACAGTTTTGCAAGCACTAATGAATACAATACTTTCTCAACATACCCGATGGCTTGAAAAACAATTGGCATACTTTCCTGATGCATTTTGCAAATTTCCTCCTATGTCTGGACTGAAAAAGCTTTATTACTCGAGTTCTTATGAATAAAGTGCTTAGTTTTGCCAATGTAAAAAAAATATCCATTTGAAAGAAATGTCCAGAGCAGAAATAAATTTAAGCACAGAACAAAATAAATGCTCTCAATGACCCTGATGCAGGATTCCCTATAAATGGAGTGTACCTCTCCACCACTATAGAGTTCTCTGAAATCTGGCCAAATGCATAAATCCTGGAAATATCTTCTAGAAGATAAAAATGAGCTTGGAAAATAGATCATCAAGGAAATATGCAGTGTCTATAAAATAAACCACACACACACATACATACACACAATTTTCATTTACCAGATACTCTTTCACTAATCTAGCAGATGGTAAAAGTTTTAAAACTAAGTTTTTCAAACTGCCATCTGATTTTCTTTTTAAACTAGAATTCTTAGCATAAGTGTGTGTGTGTGTGTGTGTGTGTGTGTGTGTGTGTATGATATAATACAATCCAGGGTCACATAACCATGCTCACGTTAGGTTGGCCATGGAAGAGAAGAAAAATTAAGGACTGTGAATTCAAAAACGGAACGCTAATTGCTAGGTATATACATTTTCACTCCTATCACTTCCTTATAGTAGTACAATCTTTATTTATTTACTTACTTATTGTTTTTTTAAAAAGCTAATTAAAAAATACCATACAAGCATTCTAATTCAGCTAGTGACATTTTGGGGTCCTCTGAGCAAAAACAAGCACAATGATAAGCAAGAGCTATCCTGTGCAGACCGGAGTCCAAATAGAGCCAGAGAGTCAGATCTAAGTCTAGCTTTTTCTCCTCTTAGAAGACTCAAGCCATCCAAATACCTTCCCCTTTTAATTCCCATCCCTCAAAACTAGAATGATTAGACTTTTTGTCACTTTGTTGCTTAACTCTTGGAAGGACAGCTCTGACATAGCTAAACCATGGAGGTGAAGGTCAAATACAAGAAGCCATCGCTGGGGAACCTTACAATGTTCACTACAGAGGAACGTCTGGAATAAGGAGGTGGTTTCTGGAACAAGTTCTGTTCTGCATCCACTTACAGATACTAATAATATCTCTAAGTGGACTCCATGCTATCCCCCCCCACCCCCCAACACGCACACTTTTTTTTCCCCCCAACATTTTAAATTCTAGGTCTCTGGAAGAAAAAGACCTCACGTCGAAAATATAAAAACTGTAACAAAAGGGGTTATTTGTTCTTTTCAGATCTGTTTGGCCTGTACTCATACAACCTTGAATTCTGGAGTGCCCGCTCATGGCGGCTCTTGTTGTGAGGCTCAGTGCCTGGGATCTCAGCTGTAACCTCACCGCCGTGGAGAGACGGTAGATGCTGCTATGAACAAAATAGGTCTTGCTGCGGCCCTTAAAGGTCCTCCTGTACTAACAGCAATTAGAGAGCCGAGCTGTAACTTCACCCCTCCTTCATGTAGGACCTTGCCTCCCCCTTCTACAGGAAATGGGGGCCGAGTCAGTGGGGCATGACTATAATAGGAATCTGTGACTGTGCCGTGGTGTAGCCATCAGTATAAATCTGTCATAGACACACTCGCAGAGGAAGAGGGACTTCCATACACTGCAGCCTTTACACTTTTTGATGCAGATACAGATTTATGGCACACGGGAAGCAGAGCGCCTTTGAGCCAAAGGGGCCCTGTGAATCAAGGCCATTTTGTAGGTTTCCGCCGCTCAAAAAGAGCTACACATTTATAATTGTGCTTGAAGTCAGCCCCCCTCCAGCCCCAGGAGGCAGCACCATTTGGTTGAAATAAAACTGAGGACTTTTCCCAACAGCTGGCCAGCTCTAGTTTAAGTTTTAACAACAGGATGAATGGATTGAGGGCTGCTGAAGGGATCAAAAAGCATTATGCCAGACTTGGAGAGACCCTTTCCCCAGCTACCCTGTTTCCATGTATCAGATTCATTCAGAGAAGATGAACTCGGCTTTGAAGAGTTCCCTTGCATTGTTCACCCAACACAGATGACTCTTTCACCAAGATACTTAAAAATGATCCAACTGAGACCTTGAGGAAACATCTTAAAAAAAGTTTCAGACGAGAAAAGAGAAAAGGAGTCAGCTAGGAGTAAATTAAAAACCAGCCCAGAGTTGGTGTTAATTAATTAAAAACACAATTTCAAAGCATCCTTAATAGAAGACTTCCTCCATGCAGCCAGTATCTGATTCAGGGAGTGACTCAAGCAATAAAATCACAGTTGGGACGACTCTTGCGGTGCTGGCAGGCCAAGTTCAATATTTTCCCTATGAGGCATGCCTGTACTATAAAAAGAATGTGATGTTTGAAAATGAGTGTCTCTGCTCTCTGTGTGCTGGCATTAAAAGCCTTTCCTAGCCCTCCTGCCACATTTCGAGAGTACAGTATGAATCACAATCATGTGGCGAGCACCTCCTTGCCAAATTCTTTCACGCTGCTACCACGGTGCATTCCCTCTTAGGCTGCTGCCAGCAGCCTCTGTCCCCCGGCCAAGACCATCAGCGCGAGCATCGTTGGAGAGGCAGGCGCTCCGCTCCACGTTCACCAACGAGGAGACACAGAGGCACATGATCCTACAAACCGTAATCATTGAAGTGACTGAGGGGGCAGGAGGGGCAGAAGTCAGCTGACAGAGGAAGCAAAGAAGCTGGAGAGAGAGAACGAGACACACAAAAGAGTGACCGATCGTGCCAGAGCGTAGCCTCTGTGCCAGGCATGGGATCGGCTTCTCTAAATTCACGCTCTCACGTAACTACTCCTGAGAAGTGATCACTGATACTGTGGGTGAGGAACCCGAGACCCGCAGGCATTAGAGAAGTCACTTGCCGGGCTACGCAGCAAAGGGCAGCCAGGCTTAGGCTGGAACCCGAGCTAGTGTCCGGGTGCCTTCTCTCTATCCTGCCACCTCCGATTCAGAAACTCAAACCCGGAAACGCCACAAACTGCTCTTCTGCCGTCTTGATCTTTTTTAACGCTTAAGCCACTCTCTTCACTACCACTGTCCCCTAAGTGCACATAATGCCACTGTCAGCAATACATGTTTATTAAAATATTTGTCAGCCAGATTAACATCCACAGACACCAGCTTCCACAGCCATGACCACAGAACCCACCCCAAACCTAACAGTTATCCCCAAATGCCGCTCCAGGGTCATAAAGGGAGCTGGGAGGGTGTATGGAGGGAAATATTATTGTAGTTCAACATCATGAATCACTACTGATGGAAAGACTCAAAGTTTATCCCCTCCTTACATCTGCATTTCCTTTGTGTTCATTTATTGCTGTGGTTAACTACAGATTAATCGACTTGCCAGTTTTCTGGCTGGGTCTCCTCTTAAGCCGAGTGTTGTCTGGCCCTACGAGGCAGAAATGGATCATGAAACCAGGAAGCCCCCTGGAGTTCCAATGCTTGTGTATCCCAGTCTTCTAAGTGGCCTGTTAGGTATAATGGTTTGGAATCAAAAACAGTGTCGGAGCGGCGAAGTTTCTATGCTTCACATTGAAAAGACAACTTGTTCCAATGGCTGGGAAGAGGAAGACCCGGAAAGGGAGGTGAAGGAAAGGATGGAAGGGTTAATTCACATGCAAGAGTGTACAGAAGAAGCAGGAAAGTGGTCCTCTTAATCTCAGCCTAACCCAGGAAGAGTTAGCCCTTCATGGAGTTCTGGTCTACCTGAAAGGCAGGGTGGGGATGGGGAGGGGGGTGTTGGTTTTCATGGCACATGTAGCTAGCTTAAGTCAGTAGTATAATATGGCTGCAAAAGAAAGAAAGGAGGAAGGAAGGAAGGAAGAAAGAAAGAAAGAAAGAAAGAAAGAAAGAAAGAAAGAAAAAGATTTACATCTTGCGCAACATTACGAAAATATATTATTTAGAATAATACTAGGGGATGATCTTGTTCTTCTTTGCCTTGATCAAATCCCAAGAATCTGCTAATTAAAGATTAGCAGTTTGAAAGGTAGTTTGAAAGGTCTCAAAACTAAGACCTATTACAATATTCAGTCCATCATTCATTTAACAATTATAAACTGTGCAGTTATTATGCCTTGGACACTGTGCTAAGGGCTGGACATACAAAGATATATAACACATGGTCTCTGTCCTATTGGAGTTGAACACGGCGAGCTGACACAGTATTCCAAGTGCTATGCTCCCAGAGTGGCCTGTACTAGGGAACCACTGACTTTGCAGCACAGTAATTTTTGAGAGCTGGGCAACTCATCTTGCTTAGTGTGTTTGCGGGAAAAATTAGCCCAGACGAATTTGTCAGTTTCTCTGCCTGCTAAGTACTCCGTGAGTTGATGATGTTCTCGTTGTCCAGATCCAGATTTGTAGCAATCATGAAAAAAAAATAAAGCAGGTCAGGATCAGCGAGAAGACAATCTGGATACTCTCTCGTGCAGAAGGCAGAAGAATTTTTCAAAATGGTTCACCACATGAATGGGGTCCGGGTGTAGAAAGAAACAGGTAGTCAAATACGACAGGTGGCTGGCTCTACCGCTTATTCATCAACTGCTGAATTCTCTCGCAAATTACTTCACCCATCTGTGCCTTGGTTTCTTCATCAGTAAAATGGAGATGATATTGGTAACCGCTTCATCGAGTATTGTGAGAAAGAAGTGAGATAATCTTTACAACGACCCTGACATGTGTACTTCCCTATGGCCTAAACCAAGACTTGTCAACAACTATCCACCTGCCTCTTTAAAGTCACACGATTCATTCGCCATTCTGCAAAACTAGAATATTCTGTCCTGTACCTTGTTGGCCTTGTATACGGAATTCACAGTTAGCCTTCTTGGAATGGAAACCCTCTACAGTAGTCACCTGTTTTTATCTGTGTGTATATATAGTCATTTATTATATATGTATTTATATGTTTACAGTAACAGGTCGTCTGGACATCTACAGTGTTATCTCTGAGCACCCTTGATCCAGTGCTAAGATTATTCTGCTGGGAAAGAGAAGGAACATCAATACCAGATAACACTGGCAATTCACAGTGCACTGAGGATTGTTTGCATTACAGAAAAAAAGCCTTTTTCTGGGGTGCCTGGGTGGGCCAGTCAGTTAAGTGTCCGACTTTACCTCAGGTCATAATCTCGTGGTTCATGGGTTCAAGCCCTGTGTCAGCCTCTGTGCTGTCAGCTGGAGCCTGGAGCCTGCTTCGGATTCTGTGTCTCCCCCTCTCATTCTGTCCCCCCAACCCCACTCACGGTGTGTGTGTGTGTGTGTGTGTGTGTGTGTGTGTGTGTGTCTCAAAAATAAACATTAAAATTTTTTTAATAGTAATAAATTAAAAAATAAAAGATGTTTAACACTTTGGTTCTTTGGAATAGATTGGAGTAGGGCGAAGGTAAAAACAAACGTATAATAAAACAAGATATCAAGCCTGTAGTCTTTTTTGCTAGTATACACATGGAGGACAGCTCACTGCTGGTAGAAAGAATACCGGATTGGAAGCCAAAGGAGCTGAACAGGAGCACATCTCTAAAACGTGATGCTGGTCCCTGGGCTCCTGACTCATCTGTGTTACAAGAGTTACATGAGGTAATCTGATCAAAATGCCTAGCACACTGTAGGCACACTATACATATGGATGAATGAATCAGTGAATCAAAGTATAAACGAGGTTTTACTCCAAGTTCTCTTTTTAAGAAAACCTGTGCCTCCCTAACTTGCAAACTACATCCTATGCCCCTAAAATACAGTAGAAAAAGGCATTAATAACCTCATAGAAACAAACCGCTGTTTCTGATAGTCTTTGTGAAGATGTGTGTATGCTTCTCTGTAAGTGAGACAGGTCAAGGCAGAAACTCTAAAACCTAATGGGTGATCCAACAGGCACATAATACCTTGGGATCAAAGGCAAGGAAGGCATGATTAGAATAATCCACCCAAAAGTTGTTTTGTTATTTTTTAAAGCTTATCTATAACAGGCTATACTGACCTCTGCGTAGATCTTACTATCAAGGATCTAGTGATCAAAATCCAGAGACTCTTTACTGTTTCATTATTTTTTTTCCAATATATGAAGTTTATTGTCAAATTGGTTTCCATACAACACCCAGTGCTCATCCCAAAAGGTGCCCTCCTCAATACCCATCACCCACCCTCCCCTCCCTCCCACCCCCCATCAACCCTCAGTTTGTTCTCAGTTTTTAAGAGTCTCTTATGTTTTCATTATTTTAAATATAAAAGTTATGATCTATCATTCTCTAAGATTTTTAGAGGTTCACAGAATCTAAGTATAAAACACTTTTCATAATGTTCTTCCACGTGATGATTCACTGGAATGCTAACTTTAAAAAGAATAGTCAAGATAAGATTTTCATTGCTTTCACCAAATAAGCCTTAAGAACAAGTCATGAAACTTCCGTCTTTGAAATTCCCCACTAAAATAACATTGATTGTACAGGGGGCCAGTTGTGTAATGAGTTCTTTATAGAAAAGGCATCACTTAAATTGCCAAATAAATAGAGTGAGGTAATTGGCCTTCTACAATTCTGGCCATGGAGAACACATTGCTTTCTAAATGGGCTCAAAGTCATTAAAAATCCCAAGAATTTCAAAATCCAACCTATAGTTTGAGAGAGTCTTGCTTACTTATTAAGGGGCACTGGAGGAAGGTAATGAATAAAACAGGAAATGAGGAATTCAATAGACTGTGCCTTCAACTAGCAAGAGTGTGTTCAAGATAAGGCAGAGAGCAAAAGTGACCGCTGCCAGTTGGCTCTCGGCTGGGAAATCCAGGAGCTCTGTCTGGAAATTTCTCTTGAATTCAGTGGTATGCCCTGGGTGGATTTCTCCCTCTCCCCACAAACACCACTGTGTTGTCTTTTCCTCAAAGTCCTTCTCAGTAATTCCCTGCAAGAATGATGGATCAAAAGAAGCCCCTCACCAGGAGGAGGAAACAGGACTACGGGTGCTAGAGAATCTTTAACCTTAAGTGAACTGTCAGCTTGAAGCAGTCTGAGAACAGTCCAGTTTAAATTCCACCCAGAAACCTAACCTCTTAAAACTGTGCACTCTTTATTTAGTCAATGAACATTTTTAAAGAATGATGACAACAGGGGAACACAGATATATATGTAAGCCAAGTTTCTAGTAGTCTGATCTTCTTACGTAGTAATTTCCCTTTTTTTTTTTTTTAAGACATTTCCATGTCACAGATATTCGATATTACCAAATCAAACTTGAAAATAATTTTGAGGGGCGCCTGCGTGGCTCAGTCGGTTAAGCGTCTGACTCCTGATCTCGGCCGGCGCCATGATCTCGCGGGTCATGGGTTCCGGCCACGTGTCGGGCTCTGCACTGACAGCGTAGAGCCCGCTTGGGATTCTCTCTCTCTGCCCCTCCCTGCTCACGCCCACACGCGTGCTCTCAGTCTTTCTCTCTCTCCAAACAAATAGACTTAAAAAAATAATTTTGAAAATGTGGCTCTCAAATGATACTTATAAAAATCTTTTTTATACCATTGCTGTGATTATTATCATGTGAACCAAGAAGTATGGGCAACGTGGTCTGCCTTGAATTTTTTTTTTTTTTTTTTTTGAAACGGAAACCGGTTTGAAAGAGTAGAGTGTGCTGTAAGGTGCATGAATGATACTGCTGCCTCAAAGCAAACTACTTTCCAGCATGTTATTTATTCCCAGGGATTGCACACATTCCAGATGACATCACCAGAGCTGCTTAGTGCACAAGAAAATAAGCAAATGAGACACACATTGGCTCATGTGGCAAATCGCTGGATTTGCCAAATGGAAAAGAACAAAAACGGGGAGGGAAAACATTTTGTTTTCAATCTACAAGTATATTAATAAAACTCAAACCCAGCATTCTGTGGCTACATTTCCCAGGAAGAGGAGTCTCTTCTGGCCAAAAGAACATAACAACAAACTTTTGTATCTAGAAATATGTATCTCGTGATGTCATTTAAAAACCCACTATTTATCATAACTGGGGCTGGAAACATGTTTCTCTGAAACTTGGACACCAAGAAAAAAGTTGAGGGTAAATTTTACCTAAAATAATCTGCAGTTCAGAGCAAATCAATGCATGGAAGGTCATTTGACCCATTATATGTCATAGCTTAAAATCAAAAGCTTCTCTACATAAAATTCCAAAGAAACAATAAATAGCAAGTCACTACTGGTTACAGTGCTAAAGACAGGATGAAGCAAGAGAATATAAAAATGTTTTTAAAAAGGGAAGACTTCTTGTGCAGATATAATTTACAGACACCAGAGAGAAATGAAAAAAGCAAACTGCATGTTGCTGATTGCCAAGTAAAAAGAGAATCAGGTGTAAGGCTTATTATGATTTAAAACTTGTTGGGTAAGAAAATTCCAGTTTGGAAATCATCAGTGATTGATAATATGAGTTAACACTTATATAGCACTTTTTTTTAATTTTACTTTTTAGAGAAAGAGAGAGAGAGAGAGAGAGAGCACAAGCAGAAGAGAGAACCTTAAGCAGGAGCCATGCCCAGCTCAGAGCCCAACGCAGGGTTTGATCTCACCACCAGGATATCGTGACCTGTGTGGAAATCAACAGTCAGACGCTTAACCGGCTGAGCCACCCAGGAGCCCCTGGAAACATTTAGAATTTTGAAAGAAGTAGCCTCAGCAATAATGTGGTCAAGCCTTTTATTTCCAGGGGAGAAAACTACTAGCCAAGGAGATGAAAGTCAGTTTAGGATTAACCTTAAGAGGGAAGCAGGAAGGACAGCCTGGTGGCTGAGAGCAGGGGAGCACTTAGCTGAGGGGCCTGGCAAGTGCGTTTAGTTTTCTAAACCTCGCTGTTCTCATCACACAAGGGGGAAAGACTTTGTGGGGCTGTTGTGGAAATGAAGTGAGACAGCAAACATAGAGCACTTTGTACGACGCCTGACCGCCAGCAAGGGCTCAATAAATGGTCACTGTCGCCGTTATCATTATCTTTCCTCAGTGATTCGTGACCCCTTAGTGTCAGAACTAGGTGGAAAGCACTTTGGGCATAAGTGTTTTTAGAAGCTGGTTCCTTATCCCTTCCATATAACCTGGGCCTGAAGAAGGGAAGATCCTATATCCATTAGTGTTTTCCCCAAACGTAGTAGTATTCGCCCGCCTCTTCTCTTCTTTTTCCCTACACAACCCTTCAGCCCTCCCGGAAGTGTTTCCCGCCGGAATGTAATCTCGAAGTTGAACATTTTAAACTCTGGGTCAGGAAGGCTCAGAATGCGCTTTCACAAAGGGGATAAACATAGATTCAGGAAGTCTGAACAGCAAAGATTCCATGGCTCCTATTACCCGCTTCCTCATTATTCCAGTCGGTCTCTTCCTGGAAGGGGGAGGCGAGTCTGCCATTGATTAAACATTCAATAACATCAGAACTCAACAAAATCATATCCTCAGCCTGATCTTCATTCGAGTGCGCTCGCCCCTTCTTGTGGAAAGCGGCCCCGTGTTTTTAAAAACACTTGGACGCCATATCAGGTATTTACGAACAATCTTTCCTGCTCCACTTGCCCCTCAAATCCTCCTTCCAACAAGGCGGGCCAACCTTTACCCAGGGTTTCCTAAGTGGCAGGCACCGTGCCAAACGCTTTGTTTACATTTCTCACTGAGTTCTCACAAGACCTTTCGAGGGAGGGAGGGAGGGATTAGCGCATTCCCATTTTACAGACGAGGTAACTGAGGCCAAGGAGACTTAAGTACCTTGTCCAGGGTTGCATCATTAGCCTCAGAGCTGCTAGAGTCAAACAGCAGTGGGGGCGGGCCCTCAGGAGACCTGACTTGGCCACTGCCCAGATAGGTCACATCCTCTCTGGGCCTCAGTTTCCCGTCTTTGAGGGGATGCAGTCACTCCTGAAGTTCCCTTCCTGTCTGACATTCCCTGGCCTGCTGCTGCTGCTGCTGCTGCTGCTGCGGAGGGCGGGCTTCTTTGTTTCCACGCTCAGCTGCTCTGGCCGGGCTTCCCCGGGCTCTGCCCTATTTTGTTTTTGCTGCTGGACCTACTACAGACGGGCTCCTGGCAGCGCAGCCCAGAGCACAGCCGAAGCTTCCTCTTTCGCTCAGTTCCTGGCCGCTTCAGTATGAAAAGAAAAGGTGGGCAGGGGCCAACTGGCAGAAGTCACAGAAATAGCAGCGCATGATTCTCATACGAGCGGCAGAAAGGTCGGCACGCAGGACCCCGCCGTCTGCCGAGCTCTTTCATTGACTAAGGTTGCTTTTGGCACGCACAGGCACCAGGGGTTTCCATGCTCATTTCCCTCCAGTCGGAGCCGACAGCTTTGGGAGGTAATGCTCCACAGTCCCATGCCAGCAACTGACCGTCCAGGGACAGGAGATGGAGACATTCAACTGAAAAAGCCACACGGGAACCCACAATCGGATTCTCTCACCGCGTTGCGCAGCCTGCAACCTCTTCCGGGACCTGCGGAGGGCTCGGGCCGCCTCCGAGCGCAGGGGAGAAGGTGTGCGGGTCCAGGACGTGTAAGCAGCGGTGGGTCTGCCGTCCCGACACGTGCGTGGAAGGCGCCCCCCCCCCCACCTCCCCCAACCAGCAGGCTTCCTTCCCAGGCAATGCTGCTCTGCTGAGCCTCCGCGGGAGGGAATGTGTGCGGCACTATCTGCAGGGAGCCCAGCCTGTCCTTCAGCCCAGTCCTCCTCCCCTCCCTGTGATTCTCTCTCTCTCCCTGGGTCTAGGACCTTACTCAGGCCAGGCCAGTTCCAGTCGTAACTGGATCTTTCCACTGCTTAGTAGCACACAGGAGGATTTGTTGGAGTGCTTTTCTGTTTTGTTTTGTTTTGCTACTATTAAGCAAGATTGCTTCCTAATCCTTTAAATGTTTTTTAGCCAAGTTTTATTTACATATCCGGGCCAGCAAGCACGTGATTCACCCAAGGATGTCACGGAGGGAAGGCAGATGCTACAGCTGAAAAAAATTTTCAAAAAAAAAACAAAAAACCTGATGCTGTGTCACCGAGGACACACAAACAGCTGGGCTGTCACAAGGACAGTTGTCTCTCGGGCCAACACGACACAAAACGCTCAGACTCTGGACACCCTCCCAGACAAGAAGAAGGAGCTGCTGAGGTAGGGGACCCCGATGTGGATGGTCCTGCTTCTCTCTCTCTTTCCCTCTCCCCACTCCAGGGGCAAAGCTTTGAGAGAGCCAGATGCCCACGGGGTCTATACAGGTGGATGGTGGTAAACTGTCCATTCTCTGCACCACAACAATGCGCTTCCGAGGCTGGCCTTCCTACTTTAGACACCGTCGGGCAGGCAAGCAGGGACATTGGAAGCGTTTCTCTACAGGCACTCTCACCCTCAGTATTTACCGAGTGCTTCTTATGTGATAGAACCATGCTAGACATATCAAGGAGATTTTCATGGATTGCACCTCATGATAAGGATACATAGAGCCTGTTACAATTATTCCCGCTTCTTAAGAGTGCATCCGAAGACCCACCAGAAGGTTAAAGGGATCCTGACTTAACGGTGAATTTTTTTTAAAAAGTACAAGAAACCTATACCCCAAGACCTAGACTCCTGGTATCAGGATCTCCTCACCAATGAGAAAGCCTTAAACATGAAACTAAATATTTGCCAGGAGGTATCAATGAGGTTCTGACTCTGTACTGTCTGATTCTCAGGCAAAACAGACTGCAGCACAAACAGTGACCTATTTCCAGGTCTTATCCCGCCACCCTGCCTCGCTATGCAAGTCGAAGCACGTCATTTATCTCTAAGTATATATTTTATTCTCTTAATATGAAGGCACTGTGTTAAGGATTCCAAATTTCCCATCTAGTTCTAAAATGAAACATTTGTTTCATGAAAGAACCTCTTCTCGATGGCGGTTTTTTAGTTGAATCCTTAAATACAAAGGGCAATGCAGGCTGCCTAGCACAAAAATGTCTCATCGCCATAACCTCGGAAAGAATATTAAGAATTTCTTCTGCTCTTCTTGAAAAAAAAAAAAAAAAAAAAGAAATACCGTGTCATCAGGCTCTATGAGTGAGGAGATGCCAGTGATACAGGATGGGGGTGAAGGGTTTATTTATTTGCTTTGAGCTGAAATGTTTTGAAAGTGCTAGGATTTTTTTCCCCCATGGAAAATGCTTTCGCCTCTAACATGATCTCCAGCGATCGAGAGTTAGTGTCAAAGGTTTGTGAATGGATTTCAGAATGTGCTAGTGGTACCTCCCATCGTTAGCTGTCTACATTTTTTTATAACCACTTGCATACTTTTGGTCAACCGCTGTAAAATAAACAGCCCTTCCCAAATGTTTTTGTTTTCTTTGACAGCATAGCAATAATTCACTTGGAATGCTGTAGAAGAGAATAGCACTTTAATGCTGTCGGAAGGCTAGCTTTTGATCATTTCTATACATCAAGTGGTTTTTAAGTTGGAAGATGCCACACTGAAAAGAACGTAAGATGATTTGGAAGATGCGTGATGCTTCGCTCTTCTTTTCCCATCCCTTCAAAATGCGTATTCATAAATGCTTAACTGCAACTGGGCACAAGCATAAACCTATGTGTATATGCAACCTCTATGCGTAAATTAAAAACGATGCTCACCGGAAGTGTTTGCTGTATTTGTGCTTGTACTTGTGTTTCATACTTGAGAAGTATAGCATCTAAATTAAGACGCAGTTTAGTGCTCGTGCAAAAGATGATGCAAATTCATTTTTATTCCTGCCTAGGAAGTTTGAGAAAAATAGGTCCTAATGCACTCTCTGCTTACTTAGTTAAAATACTCTTTCTTGATCCCTTTTCTCCAGTCATGCACACACTAAAGAAGAAGTTTAGAAAAAAATGTATAAAAGTTGGTCGAAAGAGCTTTCTTTTCTTTCCCACTGGGGGTGGGGGTTATCGTTTCAGATGCATATAACAGAATAAATCTATCCGGAAGGACAGAAGTTGACTTGGGGAACAGCACAGTCTCTGTGAATCACTACTCGGGTATCTTTCTAGAGGAAAACATTGGAAGTAAGAAACTGGAGTTTGGCCAGGGCTCCATTTTCATGTCAACCATCCTCCTCTCTGAGAAACCCGTCTCTAGTCTGCACAACATGGCCTTCAGCTGCGCTCTACAGCGATCAGGAATCCGTCCTGTTGACACGAGGGTTTCGTTTCAGAGGCCGGGGGTCTATCAGCAGAGCCACCTCACCTGCATTCCTTGCAAGTGGTTGGAGCCCTAAAAGCCTGGCTTCGCTTTGGGCTTCTCCAGCAGAGAGCAGTGAAACACTGTCAATAAACTTAATTCTGGAAACCAGAGTAGCTTCCAAGCTACGCAAAAGGCAAAGGCAGACCTGGCAGACTCATCAGTGTTGCAGACAAACTGGGGAAACTGGGCTTGTAGATTTTAAAAACTGGTAGGTGCTGCAAGCGTGATGCCCATATCGGCAGGGCGCCTATATCGAGATATTTAAACGTTAGTCACAGCAGCAAGATGGATGACACGAAAGAAAACCCGTCTGGCTTTCCAACACTCGTTTCTCATTTTGACATAATTACTGTATTCTTAGATTTTTATTGCGTCACTTTCACTTGCATTCAGCATTATCACAATGTCAACTCTTGAATCGCAGTCTCGGGGCACCTACCTTGGCACTTCTTCAAGCATCCCTTATTTGCAGCATCGGAACAGCTTGGTCAGTCAAGTGCAAGAGAGAGCCATTTGGAGAAACTTGCAGAGAGCAAGTTTGGAGAAATGGTTGCAGAGAGCCATTTGGAGAAACTTGACAACAGCCTTCTCTGGCTCCAGTTCAGCCTTCTATGGCTCCAGCCTTCTATGGTTTCTAGGGTTCCTAATGGGGAAGTGAATGGTGCTTCCAGGTAAAGTGACATTCCCCATGAACTTGTTAAGGGTACGACACAAAAATGCAGAACCACCCTGAGGCCTGCCCTTGGCCGGGGTGCAAATGGGTTCTTCTCCTTCCAATCCACAAAAACTGATGACAGAGAATACCAGGATGGAATATGTTTGTGCCACGCTGCTCTCAAAGAAAACGCGTATTTTCACAAAGGAAGTATGAGCATTTACAAATCATGGCGTGGTATATATGACCTGACCTGTTATTTTTCCTGCACGAAAAGGAGTATACCCCATTACTGTTTGTTTTTTTTTTAAAGCAAAGATATCAGATTATTCTGAAGAGATCTAAACCAAAACCAACCCAAAACAGGCAGTGTTCACTGGCCTCGTCGCGGGGGAAGGGAATACGCCATGTATATACATCAAACAAACTTTTTACTGGCGCCTCGATGAGTTCCCATTTGGAAACTCTTTACTGTCTTCAAGTGCGGGGCTCGGATGCCAGCTTCTATGCGCAGGCTGCCAAAATACTAAGCGAGGCATGGGGCACCACTACACATCAAAGGGGAGAGGGCAGCGTGGCACTGTGCCCAAAAAGCACGCCGCACAAAGGATGAACTTCGAAGAGACTGGCTCACATCAAAAGCTACCGCGTGTTTTACATTCCCCGGGTGACCAGGCTCATTTTACCTTCCACTGGAATCTCCTTTCAGCCACTCTATCTCCCTGCCCCCCCCCCCCACCGTCTTGAAGGAAAACCCTCCCCTCCTTCCCTCCTCAAAGCCCCTCCCCACAACGCCATCCCCGCAAAAGGAAGCACCTGGCAACCAGTAATCGACTTCCTTCCACTGGGCCAATGTAGCTCCTGCCGCACACCTAATGGCAAGGCTTCCCTGCGACAGAGGAATGCGCTAGACACAGAGGCTGCATGGCTTGCGAAAGCGCAGTCCGCTGTTCCACGTCAACATTCCACCCCCTCGGCCTTTCCCAAGGTCTCAGTGAGAAAACTTTTTTTTTTTTTTGCCTTTCTTTCTTTCTTTCTTTCTTTCTTTTTTTTTTTTTCGTTCTTATCAGTTCAAACAAGAACAATGAATTCCTCAAGCCCACAAGAATGTGACAAGGTGTCAACAAAGCCAACCAAGAAGGTGATGTATGGCCCGTAGGCTGCAGCTCCCATAAATCACTTCACAAACCAGAGCTGCAAAGAATGAGCCCTGCAACCCCAGAGCCCAGAGTGCCAGTTCCTTGCCCCCTCAAATGTGCACCCCTCACACACACACACACACACACACACACACACACGCACACACACATCCTCCTCCAGCACCCCTGCCAGAGAGTACCTGCCCAAGGGTTAAGTTCTTTTCTTTCCGTGGCAAACACTGCTTATACGTGGTGGAGCACTGTATAATTTAATGTGCTTTAGGGCCTGGTGTTGACATGGCTTTGTTGAAGGCTGCCTGGAAGCATCTACCTAAAACTCTCATTTCAAAGGTTTATAAAATGGCAAAAGTATTTATTCTTTGATCAAAATTTGATCTAGGAGGTTTGGGTTTCAGTGGTGAAATGATGTTATAGTTTTCAAAAATCAGATGCCAGAAATTGCTTGCCTGCATTATAAATGTTATGAAGAGAAACTGAGAATGACTAATCTAGAATCCCTTTCTGGGTTCCTAGTATGCGGCTTTCTTCAAAGAAACATGTTATCGTTGTGTGCATCCTAACATTGGGAGGGGGGCGGGGGTATTAAACACTGCCTTAAGCAAAGTGATTTACTGACGAGGACAGGATTACCAAATAAGATCTTCTCTATCACTGTTTTAATGTATCTGCTTTATACTTTACACCATGATTTGGGGGTGAATATTCAGTGTCAGCTGCGAATGCACAATCTCCTGAAAACATTTAAACGCAAACAATTCACTAATTTTGCAGTAACTTAGAATCCGTGCTATGAGAAACATAATATAGAACTACTTTTATTGAAAAAGTGTCTTAAATACACATTTAACTAACAGACCTGATTCAGCTAAGCAAATCATTTGTAAATATGTATTCGTATGACAGACTGATCTAGAACTTCTACAGTCTTATATACCAAGTTTAAGAGAAAAAGGACTTCCAAAGAAATGGGTTTTCTGGTGCAACAACAAAAGAGAAGAAACTCACCAGTGCCCATGCTAATGGAGACCAGGGTCAGCGTAGCTGAATGTAAGTTGATTTCTTCCCTCCCACCACTTTTTTTTTAATCAGAGATTCTAAAAATAGTTGGAGCAGCAGGGACAAACTTATTCTCTACTGACTAACCTTGCTCTATAATGATCGTAAAATTAATTCAAAGAAAAAGCAAATTATTAAAAAGAAAGTGACATCCGCCACATTGGTAGTTCAAACTTGTAGGAAGTTGACTTACAATTGACCTAAGCCTTGGTACTAAAGAACAGCTAAATATACAAAAATCGGAATAAGGGATTCTTTGCAGTCCACTATAATCTTTGAAATAATATACTCAGGTTATTATAAATGACAAGTTCTTCTAGTGCATGTGAAAAGATCCATGTTGAATAATATCGTTTGCTTGAATAATAGCGTTTACTCATTCAAGAACACAGCTATTCAATTAAATGAAGTACATTTGGAATTAACCACCAATAAGATGACCAAAGAAAAGTATGTACTGAGCCACTGTCGTTTTATCTTCTAAGATGAGAATGGAGAGGTGAACATTCAATTTGGGACTACTTTGGAAGAATCACCTGTTCCATTAGCTCTCTTGAAACATGAACATTTTATTTTTACACACGTACTATTTTGAAAAACAACAAAACAAAACTCACCATGGTCATAGTCTCAAGCTATATAGTAATTCTACAATAGTGTTACTAGAGGAACACAAACTTTCTGGTTGAATAAAGAAAGAAGAGAAGATAGGATAAGTATATGCAGACCTGTGAGATTCCAATTGTCTTGCACTGGAATAACTTGCAGAAAGTGCTATAGCTGCTTCGACATGGGACTCTATTTTCATGACATGGACCTCCAAATCGGAAAAGGCAGAGAAGAGGACATTGGGGCGGACGATTTAAAATCTTACAACATTTTAAAGCATACTTGTGAAAATGTTAACCTTCATATAGAGACACGGAGAAACAGATGAATTAGGACCATGAACATCCACTCTTGTTAAAAAGAAAAACAGCTCTCCTCAACCTTTAGGTGTTTCCGTGGGTAAATTCGGGCAGCCCACTGCAAGTTATGAATTGGCCCAAAGAACAAGTGTGCCCAGGTCACCTGTGTTCCACTCCAACAAAGCCCGCGAGGCACCTGGAATCAACCAATGTCTCCTTCTGGAAAAATTTCTAAAGAAACTTCTAGAAGGAATCGCATCTTCAGATGGCATCCTTCCTACTGAAAACGTAGGCTTTGTTGTATGAGAGCTTGCTCCCATTGCAGAGAAGATGGTTAAAATTCCCTGAGTATTTGCCCACATCGTTAAAGACTTTTCCACACATTTGTACCCAATGTTTGTCTCAGCAAAACCGACAAAGCCTTCGATGAAGTAGCAGACCTTACATAGCTTCAACAGAATGGAATCTCTCTTATAATCTGTCATTAGCTGGCATACCTCCAACTGCCTTATGTTGTTACATATATTGCCTATCTTTGTGTGATTTTGAATTCCAGAAAGCAGGAATTATATATATGTTAAACCCCATGGGTGTACTGTTCAGCCCTCTGTGTTTACTATTGGATTTTTAATAATTTTCTGATGATAAATAAAATATAACTCAGATTAACGTATAATGGTTATATGTATGTGTATACATACAAAAATATATACTTCATATTACTTATATACACGGTCTTCATATGACTAATAAGACACTAACTTTCTACCAAGCTGTCTTAGTATTACGGGAAATTAAACTTTATCTCTAATATATGTGACTCACTGATAGTGACACCGGAAGTCTCTCCTCTTCCATCCTGTTCTGTTACAACGAATACTATTCCTCACTTTGTGACTGACTATATATAGCTACAAACACTTAGCCTTGATTCAATACAAATAAAATAGCAAGAGAAGGAAACAAACTTCTGCTGCAGGCTGCCTGTTGGGTTTTCCCAGCACCATTCATTTCTGACATGCCTGGTAACAGAATCTAGAGGGATCATGATGTAGGTAGACATACAGCTTGGACACACCCATTCCTTGGCTCTGTTTTATGAGACAGACACTGTGCTGTGCCCTGAAAAAACAAGGAGAAAGGAGACATAGTCTGCCGAGCGAGACCTGAAAGCAAACAAGCAGACTGCACGGTGAACGCGCTCTCTTCAAGGTGCGTTCAAGCTCCCACGATGGCAAAGAGGAGAGGGTGATTAATTTCAGGAGGGAAACACGATATGTGAACTGGGGCTGGGGAAACGTGTTGAGATTCGCCCAGATGGAGAGCAAGATAAAGAATACGACAATCAGAGCAGAGGTGGGAGGTAACCAGTGTAGGTTTCAGAGAAAACGGTCCTTCTGTACTAATGAAGTGAAAGGTACAACCAGCCAATGGTGAGAGGCAGAATGAGAAACTAGACCTCATGCTATAATCGCCATAAGAAATTTGGGCATTGTTCCTCGAGTGAATGGTAGCCACAGAAGACTTTTAGCACAGTCCTGAGCTTCCTGTCTTGAAGACAGCGCTTGCAGCAATATAAGTGGGTAGTCTGGAGGAGAAGACGAGAGACAGGACGGAAGCTAGCAAGAGCCCAGTGCTAAGTGTTCAGGTGAGGGATGGTAAGGGCCCGTTCAGAGAAAATAGCAGTGGGAATGGAGGAAAAGAAAACTCAAAACGCATGGAGCCATAAATGGCAGGAGTTGGTGAGTGTTGAAAATGGAGGGAGAAGGGAGCTCAGGATAACCGGGTGAATGACAGTGCCCTCAAGGAAGCTGAGAATACAGTCAGTAAAAGGCAGGTCATAACCGAAACACAGATGTCACTGAGCGGACTCAGAACGGACCCAAGGAATGACAAATAAAGAGGGGCTCAGTTACAACCCTGGAGATCAGCAACATGTACAGGGGCAGGTAGAAAGGGAAGAGCCTAGCAGATACAAGGAGTTTTCAGAAAAGAGAAGAAACATCGGGACAAAGTTTCATTCTGGGATCCAAAGAGGGAGAATCTGAAATAGAGAAACATGGCCATTGTGTCAAATAGTTCAGAACAGCCATGGGGATGAGGACGGGGAGTGTCCCGTTGATTTAGCAGTGAGGAGGTTATCGGTGACCTACTTAGAATACTTGCCATGGGATGAAGACGGTGGAAGCCAGACCACATCCCGTTGCTTCCCTGCCATTTCAGAATGTCTCCAGCCTACAAAAGACAGGTCGTAGCCCCTCCTTTTGCCATGTCCGAAGACCTTTAAGCCCAAGAACGCTATAATGTGCAAAGCACACGCAGAGCTGCAAGAGCCCAGAAGGCAACTGTAGGTCAGGGTGACATTAACGCATCGAGTAGGAAAGTTAAATACATTGTTCACAGTCAAAGGTTATTCCACTATTCCTGAGCCTTTCTGAGGAAAACTACCTGGAGGAGACATGGGCAGAAACCAACCCGGAAGAGACTTTTAAGAGATCCTAAGACACGCATTTGGCGTCATCCTGTGGACCTGACAGCCTGAGTGTGAACTAAAAATGGAGTGTGTCTACAAAAGGAATGTAGCTCCCCAGCCTAAAGGGAAAACCATACTTTCAGGATCCCTATAGTAAAGGGATATGGTAATGGATAAAACATATTCTACCTCATTATTCTTTAGCTCTGAGAATCTAGATATAGAACATTCAAGATCCTCAAGAGAAGGAAAAAATAACATCTGGAGGCAAAGCTAAAGCTTTCTTCCTTCTATTAATGAACTTAAATTCATTTTCCATTTGCACGCTAAAGGAAGAAACTCATATAACTGGATTAAGAGGGCCAGAAAAACACACTCAAGCAGTGGTCAGTGAACTTTTTCCGTAAAGAGCCAGGTAGGAAAAATTTTAGGCTCTGTGGGCCAGGTAGTCTCTGTGGCAACTACTCTACTCGGCCACTGTAGTGGGAAAGCGGCCAGACGTGAAACAAACAAGCGTGGCTGTGTCCCGGAAAAAAAATTTACTTATGGATGCTGAAATTTACATCTCACATAATTTTCACATGTCACAAAATATTACTATTCTTTCTGGGGTTGTTTCAACCATTCAAAAATATGTAAGCCATTCCTAGATTGTAGAGTCATACAAAAGCAGGTGATGGCTGGATGTAGCCTGTGGTCTGGTTCGCTGACTCCTATGCTAGAAGAACCTCATCCAGTTCAGCCTCCTCCATCAGCCCAGATTTGGCGAATTGGAACTTCTGTGTGTGGAACCCACTGATCTGCAGAGGCCCCGGAATCTATATACTTGGCAATGCAGAGACAACTGGTTCCTCAGAAGTGTCAAGGTCTTTCTCACTCTGTCTCTGAGCTAATCACTCACCCTGATGCTGAGAATGAAAATTATAATTGATCTAGGGGCTACCCATTCAATTCTTCCTTCATTCACCAAACATTCAATGAGTGACAATGGCTTCTCCAGTGCTACGGGAAATATTAAAGAAACCAAAAGCGGGCTCCATATCTTCCAAAAGTCTACATCTATTTGAAATAATAGACTCATGCACTGAAATAACGGTACAACAATTTCAGTGCAAGTTCATAAAATTCAAGGGAAAGCTCTCTGGCTGCTAATATTTAGACCAGATTGCTAGAAGGATGTAAATCTTTTCCCTTTCAAGTTCATCAAAGCATGTGTTGATTACCAGCTCCTGGCATTAGAAAAGTATAAAAATCCTCTCATAAAGTGTCAGCCACCTGTATTATAAATACTTATTTTAAAACTGATGTTTTGCGGGGCGCTTGGGTGGCTCAGTCAGTTGAGCGTCCGACTCCAGCTCGGGTCATGATCTCGCGGTTCGTGAGTTTGAGCCCCGCATCAGGCTCTGGGCTGACAGTATGGAACCTGGAGCCTGCTTCAGATTCTGTCTCCATCTCTCTGCCCCCTCCCCTACTCACGCTCTGTCTCGCAAATGCAAAATAAAACAAACAGAAAAAAACAATTAGAGAAAAAACTAATGTTTTGGGGTGCCTAGGGGGCCCAGGTGGTCAAGTGTCTGATTCTCGATTTTGGTTCAGATAATGATCCCAGGGTCAGAGCCCCAAAGTCAGGCTCCACACTGAACATGGGGCCTGCTTAAGATTTTCTCTCTCCCTCCCTCTGCCCTTCTCCTCTGCTCCCATGCTCTCTCTTTAAAATAAAAAATAAAGATAAAATCAATCAATCAATAAATATCAAAACTGATGTTTTGAAGAAGAAAAATATTGTAACAAATGATTCTAATCATTGGTTGTGATAGAGGCTTCTGACTCAGTTTACCTTTTTTCTCAACCAAATCACATCTGATCAGTCATTCTCTTACTCATAAATGTTTAGTAGCTTCTCATTTTTTTAAAATGTTTTACTTAGTTTTGAGAGAGAGAGACAGAGTACAAGCAGGGGAGGGGCAAAGAGAGAGGGGGACACAGAATCCGAAGCGGGCTCCAGGCTCTGAGCAATCAGCCCAGAGCCCGACGCGGGGCTCGAACTCACGGACCGCGAGATCGTGACCTGAGCCGAGACTGAACGCTTAACTGACTGAGCCACCCAGGTGCCCCAGTAGCTTCTCATTTTTTAGGACACCTGATCTCCTCGGGTTATGACCTGTTATCACTAACTACGTAGATACAGCAGCCTCTAACCCATGCTATGGCCCTAATCTGCACTATCCAAACGGAACTAGCTGCTCTTACCTGAACACACCCTATGCCTTCCTGCCTCCATTAATTTGTTCCTACTTTTCAAACAGCTACCTGGCAGGGTCTCTCCAGAAACTTGTCTTCCACCTGTTCTATTAAAATCCTATTCATTCTTTCAGGCTCCACTAAAATGCCATTCATCTTTTTCTTCCTTATTTCACCTAGTGGGAATGAAAGCCTCATAGATCTTTGTTTATGGTTTACATTTGGCAAAAATATTTGTAAGACACCTACTTTATAAGGCTTTTTATAAGGATTAAATAATACGGCAAGATAAAGTTTATAATGCACCTAGCATAACTCCTAACCCATAACTGGAGTTCAAAATAAATAGAAGTTTCACATGTATGCATATCTACCCTTAGACTGTAAGTTCTTAAAGCTAAGGGCCATGTTTGATTTACTTACACCCAAACCTCTACCAGGCTAAGTGCCCAATATTTATTAAGTATAATTAGAATATGAAGCACAGTTTTACAAAGCATAACTAGGGGTTTTAATTCTAAAGCTAAGTGTGAGAGGGACTGAAAAACTGTATGCTTTCTGTAATCTTTCTAATTGGGTTGACCACATGTTGCAGAAAAATCATGGCTTTTGGAGTATGACAAACCTAGGTTTCAGACTCAGTTTTATTACTAACCGTGTATCTGTGTCAGTGACTTGAATTTTCTGAGACCTATAAAATTACGTTAATCACATGTGCTTTCAAGGTGTATTCTGAGGTCTCTAGAACAATGCCTGGTATTGGGTGGGCATTTAGTAAGTATTGATTATGAATGTTAAACAGGCCCGTGTGTAGATGCCCCATTTATATTACCCCCATTGTGAAATAAAGCTCAAAATAGCATATACCAGCATGAAATGTGAATTGTATTCTTTTACCATTGTTTCCTAAATATGTAAACAGAGGGGCAATCTCCAGTCCTTTTTGTATGGAACAGCTGGTGCAATGGAAGGTAGTTTACTAGGAGTTTGCTCTCATCTCTGAGGAGTTACCCTATCGATAGCACCCTCTTCAACTTCTCCCCAGTGACCTTGGCAGACAGCAAGAGGGGAGTGTAGAACGTGCTGCCAGGTTAGACTTGAGGATCCATCAGCCTATCAGGTAGAACTCTGAGGGCTGTAATCTTACCATCCGCTGGGCAGGGTCCCTGAACTACAACCACTGGGTTTCATTTCCTAGTCATTGCTGGCATCTTTCTGAGTTGCACTGTGGGCCACCATATCCCTTCTTCGGCATTGCTTTGAATCATGTATGTACATGACGATGGCGGTAGTGGAAGCCTATTTCAACTGATGTATATCCAAACTAAACTGGCCTAGGGAGCTCAGACGAGAATGAATCAAAGTCTCTTTGGTATTGGGCTGCGTGAGTACGATCCTTAGAAAACAGTTCCCAGGGGCGCCTGGGTGGCGCAGTCGGTTAAGCGTCCGACTTCAGCCGGGTCACGATCTCGCGGTCCGTGAGTTCGAGCCCCGCGTCGGGCTCTGGGCTGATGGCTCGGAGCCTGGAGCCTGTTTCTGAATCTGCGTCTCCCTCTCTCTCTGCCCCTCCCCCGTTCATGCTCTGTCTCTCTCTGTCCCAAAAATAAATAAAAAACGTTGAAAAAAAAAATTAAAAAAAAAAAAAAAGAAAACAGTTCCCAGGCTCGGCCTAGCGAACCATTCCGCTGACTGAATGTTTGGCAAAGGTTTGCGCATCTTCGACCAAGGACGTAGGGCAACGTACTAATGCCAGTCTCTTAAAATACGATACAGGAAATCAGCGATGATCTGTTAGACTCACTTGTACGTGGTGTGTTGGTGATATCAGGCAGCGTTTAGTACTTTTAATAGGACAGTGTCTGTAATCCGGGTTTTCACACAAGTTCTTTTTTTTTTTAGTTTATGTATTTATTTTGAGAGGGAGTGTGGGTGCAGATGAGCAGGGGAGGGGGAGAGAGACTCCCAAGCAGGCTGTACCCTGTCAGCACAGAGCTGGATGCAGGGCTCCATCTCAGGAACTGTGAGATCATGACCTGAGCCAAAATCAAGGGTCAGATGTTTAACTGACTGAGCCACCCAGGCACCCCTTGGCGCAAATGCTTTTTTTTTTTTTTTTTTTTTTAACTTTTTAAGTGTTTTGCGAGAGAGAGAGAGAGAGAGAGAGAGAGAGAACATGAGCAGGGGAGGGGCAGAGAGAGTGGAAGCCACAGAATATGAAGCAGGCTCCAGACTCCCAGATGTCAGCACAGAGCCCGACGCGGGGCTCCAACCCAGGAACAGTGAGATCATGACCTGAGCCAAAGTCAGACACTTAACTCACCAAGCCACCCAGGCGCCGCCCCTTGGCACAAATTCTTAATTTACTTTTCAATCTCAAAATGCCAGGATTGCATTGTTCTATCAAGAATTACCAGTACAAACCACTAATCATCTAGTTGATAACTTGTTAAAATTGACACCAGCAGGGGCGGCTGGGCGGTTCAGTCGGTTAAGCGTCTGACTTCGGCTCAGGTCATGATCTCGTAGCTCACAGGTTCGAGCCCCACATCGGGCTCTGTGCTGACAGCTCAGAGCCTGGAGCCCGCTTCGGATTCTGTGTCCCCCTCTCTCTCTGCCCCTCCCCAGCTCACGCTCTGTCTCTCTCTCAAAAATAAATAAACTTTAAAAAATAAAAATTGATACTAGGATTTCCATAGGTTCTAAGGATTTAGATTAAAAAGTTAAGTGAGAACAAGCAAGACTGGAACTAGCTGCGTTTTTCTTTCATATCTCACCATTCCATAAACCACCATTTAAGATGTACTGAATTGGACAAGACCCATGGAGAAAATAGCAAAGAAACTCTTGCTTCAATTTTTCTCCACATTCAAGGTAAATGGTGTCTTGGGCCCAAATGAAGTGACTCATTGCCTCAGTTCTCTCTTTCCTGTTTCATGTTCAAATGCAGCCAAGACTGGAAAGTAATCCGACTCCTCCCTGATCATAGTGGACTGCTTCCAGGATGACATTTAGTTTTCATTCTCCGTGTGCTCTGTAAAACCACCCACTGCTCAGAGAAGCTCTTTGACATATTCTAAACTCTAAGAACAAATGAAAATGGCTTCTTGGGGAAGAAAATGAAGCCAGAACAAAGACATCAGAAACAGGATACCGCAAGATCAGGCACTTATCTGCACGGTAAGTGAAAAAAGCTTCAGGCACAAAGAATTTAGCAATTTAACTACTAGTTTTCTCCTGAGATTTTACTGTCACAAGAGATCCTTACATCCGCAGTGGCATTCGACAGATTCTCCCTGTTCACTGAGGCCAGCTGCGGGAGGTTACTGAATATTTCTTCCCTCTCAGATGCCAGGATCCTTTTGTGAGCAACGTTTGAGGGAGAAGCAGCTCAAAAGGGAGAGGACATCACAAGACAAAGGGACAGGTCGACAGGTGCCTATGACATCTGTTTCCATTCTGTACCGTGGCTGGTGGCAGAGTGGAAAGCCAACCTTTCCTCAGTCCAGCAACATGGCGCCCAAGGCCCGTCATTCAGGCTCTTGGTAAATACCGCTAGGGGTCACAGGGACTTCAGGGAATGTGTCAGAAAGAGAAGCTATGTCCTTGCCCTCCAGCTGCTTTCAGTCTTGTTCAGACGACAAGGTTTATGTTTACGAATTCAAATCCTTCCTCACTTCTTTGAAAACTCCACCCAAAACTCTTCTCCCACAGGCAGCCTTACAGTCCTGACTAATTACACACGCCTCAACTCTGTGTGCTTCACCGGACTCACATCCTCCACTTTTACACAATTAGAACTTGGCAGAAGTGCTCTTTAGTTGATTCCTGTGTGCTCAGTCCAGCCGATTTGTCAGGATCCTGAGGAGAAGGTTCTGGTTTTCTCTTTCCTTTGTGTCCTTTCACAGTAATTAGTTCCGTAGCCTAAACATAATAAACACTCACTGAGGGAGAACTGGGCAGCCAATTCCAACGCCTCTTGCTCAGATACCGTTCCAAGTGTGCGGGTTCCTGGCTCTCCCCATAACGGATTAAGTTCCTACAGGTTCCCCTCCCTGCGAAGGTCTTCAGATTTTCTTTTTTTTTTTTTTTTTTTTTTTTAATTTTTTTTTTTTTAACATTTTTTATTTATTTTTGGGACAGAGAGAGACAGAGCATGAACGGGGGAGGGGCAGAGAGAGAGGGAGACACAGAATCGGAAACAGGCTCCAGGCTCCGAGCCATCAGCCCAGAGCCTGACGCGGGGCTCGAACTCACGGACCGCGAGATCGTGACCTGGCTGAAGTCGGACGCTTAACCGACTGCGCCACCCAGGCGCCCCAAGTCTTCAGATTTTCATGCTGCCTTTGTGTCCAAAAGCAAAGATGGGCTCGACAGAGCAAAAGTTAGAAAAGAATTCAGTGTCTCAGGGGGTTACACTTCTGCTCACTATAAAATCAGGACAAGTGGCTGCTCCCCATGGTTTGTGGTATTAACTCCTTTCAGGAGCACCAGTTAACAAGGCGTGTCCTCAACTCACAACGTCACCATGTTTAGTTATTACACGAGACAGTAATTTCACCCACAGCTGAGGACTCTCATGCACCTACGTCTACCTCGTTCCTCAGAAATTCTCTGATTTATCCTCTACTATGTTCTGCAGTGTTTAGAAATCGGGAAACCAGAACTGATATCCCCTCCTCCATCCCTACCATTTCTGTGGAGAAAGCCACAACAGAACAAACAATCTGACTCAGATGGGTCAGGGGGGCACAATGCCAAGCAGTGTCGATACATGTCGTTGGCCCCATCTCAGCTATGCGATTTTCCCCCTAAGTTAGCACTGCTAAAAAGAAGAACGACTAGCTTCATCAATGACATCTTTGATCGCTTCTTGAAATCTGTGCTGAAGATTAAAAGGTGGGCTAAGGTGGGAGAAGTAACATTCATTTCACTTTGAAGCTTACAAATAGTCACCCAGGTATCACAAGAATAGATATCATGAACCTTCTCGCCTTTAACTTGCCTCTCATGATACTAGCAATGTATCCTTGGGTGTTCTGCCTACTCACGTTTTTCATAACCCAGGGGATAAAAATAAAGTCGAATGCTCAGTGAGCCTCTCCTAACTCCCTCCTCCCATCTGCTGTTAATGCTGGCCAACAGATCGACCAGCTGCAAAGCTGGCTCCTTCTTGTCATTCCGGACTCTAACTTCACACAGCAGCTCCTCTGTGATGCCTATCCAGACTGTCCGATCTAACGCAGCCTCCCCTACTCCAATATTCTCCATTGCATTAACTTGGTTCACTTTTATTCAAAACTCTTACCACCGTTGGGAATTATCATCTTTATTTTTGAGTAACTAGAACGTTGTTCATAATACCTCTCTAGAATGCAAGATCCGTGGGAGCAGGGACTTTGAACTGCTCACCAGTGTATATCAGTATCTAGCACAGCACCTACCTAGCATTAATACAGACATGATAAGCGTTAGCCAGTGAGTGAATCTATATGTCTCCTTAGTTTCCATCCTTTCTCCTACGTTTGTAAACTTTTTTTCTCTCCAATATAGAAGCCTATCTTCCTTGGACACAGAGGACTTATATATTTGGTGTGGTCCCAAGAGTTTTGATTCTCCATCACTTTAGTAACTATAGCTTAAATATTAGCAAAAAATAGACGAAGTCACAGAGGCTTAGAACAAATGTCTTCCCGTCTTGGCAACAGAGAAGTGGAAAAATGCCACTGTAGTGCACGCCATAATTAGACTTCATTCAAATGTGAAAACCCCCGGGGAACCTGGGTGGCTCAGTCAGTTGGGCATCTGACTTCGGCTCAGGTCATGATCTCATAGTTCACGAGTTCGAGCCCCACATCGGGCTCTGTGCTGACAGCTCAGAGCCTGGAGCCTGCTTTGGATGCTGTGTCTCCCTCTCTCTCTGGCCCTCCCCCACTCATGCTCGCTTTCTCTCTCTCTCTCTCTCTCTCTCTCTCTCTCTCTTTCTCTCTCAGAAATAAACATTAAAAAAATGTGAAAACTCTAGAAGTCTGAAGATTAATTTAGGTTTAACTTTAATATACTAATTATTTTAAAACAACAAGTGTGATCTTTTTAAGGCATGTAGATTTAAATATTATAGAGTGTTTTCATATCTAGCTACAAACATGTAAGATAATAAGTTCACCCTTGTGAAATCAAACAAAAACATACTAACGTGAGAAACAGCCAATGTGGCTAAAACTGGATCGTGATATTTCTAACTGCAGTTAAGTAAACCAAGAAATAGAAGCCACTGACAATTTTATGCTGGTGTTCAAGTGACCATTAGACACGGAAGCTAAAGGAAAATCCGCTAGGTTTGTTCAATGTAAACACTACAGAATCATTTGTAGTGTGTCCTAGGGAAAAAGAGGATATAATAATGTTACAATACTAACGTTACTGTCATTAGTTTAGGCCATTTTTCCAGTATGCTAAATATTTCCCTGTATTAAAAACTCATGAACGTTAATAGCAAATCTAGCCCTCTCTGCTGAAGGCAAGGTGAATGTGTGCTACCTACAATGTAGCCAACAATGGAGCCAGTAACAGAATAGAAGGTTTCAAAGAGGTGCACAAAAATGCTATTACTTTCCTAATAATCATAATTCCATTTCTGACTGTGCAATTTTGTCTTTATAATACTGTTCAATTAAATTAACAGGTGAGCCAAACATTATCATCTCGGCTGCTATGTGGCAGGCATTCTTCAAATCTCTTAAAATGCTTAAGTTTGCTTTTCTGAAAAGCACTTACCCACCTCTCCAGGGTGTTATATGAATTAGGATTCCTGGAGCCCACAGAGTCGAAGCATGGCCAGAAGGTTGGAAGCTAGTAAGCACAATGGAAATGAGTCCTACTTAGTTACTATGGAGACCGTAGACATAAAGGATTCCTCGTTGTGGTACTCATCAGCAACTACTAACACAAAATCCCACATGCCACTTGGACCTAAATATGGTCATAAATGTTTACTGCACACACGTACAATTCATACAACTGTTCTAAGGCTGCAGAGTCACAACACAGGAAACAACATGCTTCCTTTGGTGTTTTTGCATATTCCATTTTCCATCTGGAGAAGTTGAAGTTTTGTTTTGCGATTACCTTTAGAGAATAGAGCATTTTGTTGTTGTTGGATTATTAAAACTGCTTGGCCCAAATCGGGCGCAAGTGCAAATCCTGTGCGGAGTCACCGGCTTACCCAGAAATGCTTCACCCTTGAAAAGGTCTGAAAAGCTCCCACTGCTTGATGCGAGAGTTGCAATTACTGTAGCCTGAAGACAAAGTCCTCCAGCAGGTCAGAGAGACTGAACTGGGCACAGAGCCTGGTGCTCCTGACTCCTACCGTCCTATTCAAGTGAAAACCTTCCAGATCTTTTCTTGCGAATGAATCCCAAATTACAACTCAATTTCTCATCATCTGACCCATGCAAAGGATATCGTCTTGCTCTTTTCCTTTTGGTCTTTGAAATACAATAGTTCTTGATGGCAAGGCCATGCGTTTAAACACAGTGGGGTCATCGCACTCTTCTTTACAAATGTGCACTTCCTGCCTCAGAAGGGAAGGTGCGGTCGATTGCTGGGACCAGGACTCGCACTTGCACCCTATTTTGCTCAATAGTTTCGGGAAAGCAACAGAAATGCTCCCTTCTGCGAAGCGCATTGTACAATAAAATCTCAACTTTCCAGATGGAAAAAGGAGATGTCATAGATACGAGTTCCTGATCCGGCTGCCAAGGGCTTCTCCTCGGTTTCGTTCCCCTGTTTTCTTTAAGGTGTTGATAGCATCACCAGGATTTAGGGTTCACTGCTGTCTACAGTCTGCCTCCATGGTGAGCTTTTAGTCCAGTGAGCTAACGGGGAGCAACAAGCATGCTGGTTATCATGAGCTGAGCGTGGGTGAAGAGGGGCAAAGGAACCATATGAGGTTCTGTGTCTGCTGGGACGCCGGGGGAAGCGTGCCGGGATGCCCACTGGTCCACACGCCGTCACTCTTAGCTGAGGACCTGGGTTATCTCCTTTGCATGCAGTGGTCCCCAGATTCCCTTTCTTCTCCACTTGCTGCATCACTTTTCTTTTTCCACATTCTCTCGAGATCTTTATCCACAGCCACGGCTTCAATTACCACCACCAGGGGCCCCATATCGTTATCGGCAGCCGGGCTCCCTCTCCTAAGCCGCACACTTAGGCAACGAAGACATGAGTCCTGCTTCTCCACTTGGGGCTCTCCACCCATTCTTCTTCTTGGGTTTTTCTCTCAGTGGGGGCATGCCTGCGGTCCTTGACACTTCCCACTTGGTAAATGTTGGGAGGACAAGAGACTCTGAACAACTGGCTTCCGTTTTGTACAGCCGAGCAGATTAATTGTTCAAAAGCAGGATTTTAAATCTACTTTCAGAGATACTGAGTTTTTCCCCAATTCCTGTGTAATATAAAAATGTAAAAGTACTTAAAATATTTAAGCCTATTAGTAGTCGTGGGGGGAAGCAGGGAGAGAAGGAGGTAGGAAAGGGTCATTTTCTGTTGTTTGAGGTTGTGGTGTGTGTGTGTGTGTGCGTGTGTGTGTGTGTGTGATAGGTTTGTTACAAGATTCTGAGAAAAATAAACATATCCAATGCTTATTCTTTTGCTACCGGCCTTTAGATGCTAAAGTCATACTGTGAAATTAGTAACATGTCCATGCATAAATCGATTTTTTCAAAAATATATAACATATAGTCTATTCAGAAAGTAGCTGCAATACTCCTTTACTGAATTTGCTCTTAAGAGTTTGTCATTTCGTTTACTACAGACATACACGGTGTTTAAATGAACATATGAAGCATCTAGGTTGTTACCAATTTAAGAAAAGTTGACATAACCTGAAAAGAGATGAAACCACCAATGCCAATATTTAGAAAAAGAAAACGAACTAATTTTCTGGACTCAGTCTTCCGCAGTGACCAACATATATTAAAAGATGACTAAAAAATAAGAAAATAACATTCACATACAAGTTTTGCCACAAGGAACTCTGCTTTGTCCATCCCAATCAGCAAGGGCCGTTTCTCTAAATGATCTTTAAAAAAAAAAAAATCAATCACTCTTGGTGGGGGCTTTGATCACGGGGGAGGCTATGCATGTGTGAGGAAGGAAATATACGGGAAATCTCTGCACCTTCTTCTTAATTTTGCTGTGAAGCTGAAACTGTTATTATAAAGTCTTTGTTTAAAACCTAAAAAAAAAGAAATCAATCACTGACGCATTGTTTTTTTGGTTTTTATTTGGAGGAAAGTTCCCCAAAATAGACACCATTCTTTCCAATTGTGGAAAGAACGTGCTGCCATGTTATCAATACCAGCTTGGCAGCTTCCCCTTAGACTGTGTCCCGAAGTAATCCCCCCCCCGACTTTTCTAAAAGATTTTATTTTTATTTTTAGGTAATCTCTACACCCACTGTGCGGCTTGAACTTACAACCCCAAGATCAAGAGTCACGTGCTGTACGGATTGAGCCAGCCAGGCACCCTGTCCCTGAAGTAATCCTAGCAAGACTTTCTACACTTGCTATCGTTGAAGTTATTTTTCCAGCATCTACTTCTAAGTGTACTTTGTATTTTGTAATCTCACTGAATGCAGTAGCAGAGCTCATGTCACTTATATTTATGTCTCCAAGTATTGGATCCAAGAGATTAGCAGCAACAGCATTTCTTCAGGGTACAGTAATTAATGACATAATACTGTGCAAATACTTTATAAAAAAAAAGCTTGCAATTACTGCTTTAAGACATCATCTTGTGGGAATGACCTAAGTAACGTAACTACACCTTTTTCTTCCCTTCATTCAACAAATGTATATGAAGCAGCTACTGTCTACTGCTGTCCTCAGCTTTGAAGAATATGCTCAAAGAGTTTACAAAACTGAGAAACAAAGATAAAAAAAAATGGTCAAAAACTATCAGTACAAGAGACAATGAATACTGCTATAAGCAAGGCGTTGATAACATGTGCTCACGTTCCAGGGGTGAGACAGCCTGCATCTGACTAAGGGAGTCGGGAGCTATTTCAAAACAAAACAAAACAAAACAAAACAAAAAACAAAACTGGTGTCGAAACTGGACTTTGAAGGTTAAAGAAGATTTTATGCATTGAACGTGGGAGAAAGAAATTCCAGGGAAAAGTCAAGGTGAGAAAATGTCCTATTGATGGAATAGGAAATTGACCTGCTTGGCTACATGTATGTGAAGAAAATGGTAAACAGAGAGCCTAACAGTCTTATCTATGGAACCTGGAAAATTTATAATTCATTCAGTCCCTAATGAGGAGCCCCTGATGGTTTATGAACAGAAGAGTGATCTGATACAGAAATGACCTGAAAGAATAATCTGGAAGTGGCCAAGGAACACAAATTTAACAAGATTGGGGTAAGTACAAGGTGTGCATGTGGGAACTTAAAGCCGAATGTAGGGAAGGTGATCATAGCATTTACCTTCCCCAAATGGGGCACTTTGGAAAGCAAAAAAGGATGCTATTGGTAATTACACTGAAACACAGGCATAAACTGGGACTGTCCTGAAAAAGACATGACATACGATCATCTTAATTATGGGGCACTAGTGTGGCATTTTAAGAGATAATAGTTTTATACTATATGAAGCACCTTATTTAGAAATGATTTGAAAGTTGGGGTGCCTGGATCTCAGTTGGTTAAGCTCCGACTCTCGATTTCGCATCAGGTCATGATCCCAGGGTCATGAGATCTAGCCCCGAGTTGGGCTCCACGCTGAGGGTGGAGCCCACTTGGGATTCTCTCTCTGCCCCACCTCTTCCACGTGGATGTGCACGCACACGCTCACTCTCTTTCTCTCTCAGAAATAAACTTAAAAACAACGGTTTGAAAGTCAACCCCTCGAGAAATAAAATCAGATATGTTTTTGCAATATCTCCCATCTCAAAGACATAAACTCAGGAAAGTCCCCATAGGACTTAGTCAGGGCTATTGCTGAACCATGAATCCTCTGCTCACTATCACCCAGAAAACCCTGGTTCTTTCTATTCTGTAAGCTCTTTGAGGACAACGAATAGGTTTTCTTTCTCTCTGAACTTCTTCCAGGTCCAAGCATAGTGGCTTGCGTGTCATAGCTATTTGATTTTTGTACTATTAGGCAAGAGACCAAAGGCAGAATGTGGCAAAATTTGAGTTGAAGGGCATTAAGGTCTCCTCCAGGGGAGTGGGAGTTAAAATGAAATCGATACGAAGTACTATAAAGGTAAAAAGGATAGGCATGGAGGGAAGGCAGAGACATCATGGAACCAAAGGTGACTGCTATCCTATACAGTAGCCACTAGCCACAGTCAGCTATTCAAGTTCAAATTCTTTCAGGTGAAATAAACCCAAATATTCAGTTCCTCATGCACCAGCCACATTTCAAGTGTTCAAATAGCCGCACGTGGCTAGTGGCTACCGTACCAGATGCCGTAAGTACAGAACATTTCCATCATCACAGGAAGTTCTACTGGACAGTTGCTCTAGAAGAACTGGGAGAAGCCCGGCACCTTCAACAACAGGGAAAGAAAGCAGAGGGGTGGGCCTGAGAGGCAAAGCGGCATCTCAGCTTTTCATGGATGTCAAAAGCCGAGGAGAGGGAACGGAGAAGCAGGCTGGGGACACTTGAAGACCTTTGCAAAGCAGGCTCAAGAAATCTGGCTGCAAATGAGTTCACCAATGTGAACACCTACCTGGAGGCTATAGGTGAATATGATGAAGAAGGAAACAAGGGAGATTAAGAATTTGAGGGCCAGACAGGATGAGATTTCTTAGCTTGATTCCTTTAAGTACAGATCTGTGTCCTGTAACGTTTCAAATCCTCCACCAACCATGGCCTCTTCCTGCAGCTCGATAAACACGGAGTCACTAACTGGTATTATAGATACAAAAGGTCCACGGGCGCCATGCCTGGGTGACGCAGTCCACATGTCTCTCCACAAAGTCAAGCGTGGCGATATTCCAGGATTGTCAAGATTTCCCTTTTATGACTTCTAAGAATGTTTCTAGATTAACTTCGTTAGTAATTTAGATAAAAAATAATGGAACAGGCCGGTTGATTAAGATGGGAAGCCGAAATGCAAAAGGACTTTCTTGTTACAAGAATCAGAAAGGAGCATAATGGGCAACACTCTGACACTCTGGCTTCATTCCTGGGGGTTCTGTGTGCATGTGTGTTTTGTGTCAAAGGGTCTCCCATTATTGCAGCATTTAATACACGTACTCCCCCGAAATGTTGAATGATTAAGCTGCGTAGTGCTCAATTGCTAATTGATGAACTGAATCATGGAGTCAGCGTGGAAAAGCATAAACGTAAGGCTGCCTGTCAAACAAGTGACAGAGAAAAACCAAAGAAGCACAGAAAAAAATTATTACAGGGTTACAGGGCTGCAGCACCTTATTCTACCAGAAAAAGTAGTATCACAAACATGGAAAATAAATTCCTTTTTTTCACTTCACAACACACATTAAACACGAATATTATTTGAAGTTGATAAAAGAAACTGGTGTTTCCAAATAGGTCACTGCATACAACACTTCCAAGCCTTGGACCAAGGTAAGAATTACTTGAGTCAGATGCTCTTTCTTTCTTTCATTTTTTTCTGTGGTAAAGGTAGAGAGCTATAAAGTCAGTCACAAAACATATGGAATACTGAGGGATGATTCCAACAATCTGACTTGCTATTGCGTGGATACACATTTACTTTCTCGAATTAGTACATACCATTGGAAACGGCATCAACCCATAAAAACAACTCATACGCCTATTATGTTTTTCCATTTTAAGCTCGTAACAGCAATAACGATCTTAGCAAAAGACATTTCCTTGGAATTAATGGCTGGCTGGGAGGCAGAGCCAAGGGCCACGGGTTCCTCCCAGCTGGTCATTAATCCTCAGGAAATACCTGCACCTCCATCATTATTGCGAAAGCACCATTACAGAAAATTCTCACAGTTCCAATATATGGAAATTTGAGGCTATTTTGTAAGACTACGGTATTCATGTTAGTTAATAGGCCACCACTGAGCACAGAGGACGTAATTATCAAAACGGCAGAAGGGAAAATATTGTTCTCCTAGGTCTGTAAGATTATAGGAAATGGGGACCAGCCTTATGGGAAGAAGTATATTTGAAGCTAAAAGATATTACTTTAAAGGGATATTTGGAATCACATACATAAAAGTTAATAAAGGCTACGGCATCCATTCCCTGTACTTGGTTAAAAAATATTTTTAAGAAAGGTATAAATTAAAGTTATATGGGCATTTCCTCCCAGGCTGATCAAAGGAAATGAGGTCAAGAAGCTTGTTTATGAATGCAAATTATTACATCCAACTAAGAGATTTAGGGGAATGCATACAGTTGAGAATAGGATTTCTTTCCTTCTGAGTTTTACTTAAAAACTGGACACATACTATTAAATATCATATAGCAAACATTGGTTCTAGACTTCATTACTACAACAATATTATTAAGTTCAGGTTTTGTTTTTTTTCTCATCTTGGCGGGAGGCTTAGCACACAAACAAGCATCTAATAACTGAAGATCAAAATGATAAATATAGTGTTCGTGTTCTGTGATACAGTTTTCAATTCTCAAAAAAAAAAAAAAATTACTGGTTTCCAAGCTAAGATGAAAATGAAAATTAGGTGTTTTCAGGTCTATTCATTCCCTCCTTTAAATAAACAGAGCCCAACAAATGGTTTCAAAGCAGAGAATTAGTCCAAAAATCACACCCAAAGCAGTCTATAAATCTTTTCAATGTGTTATTGTAACAAACTACCAATGTTGGATATGATGCCTTACATGTAATGAAATTCTTTGCAGGTTCTCATAGTGTGTTACAAATACCTGCCTGGTTCTATAAATAGTTTTGGAGCTAAAGAGAGCTGCCATGGGGTAAATTGTGTCCCTTCCTCTCCCCCCACCCCAAAATGTTGAAGTCCTAACTCCCTGTGTGTCTATGGCCTTATTTGGAAATAGGGTCTTTGCAGACGTAATCAGGTTAAGATGAGGTCATTAGGATAGGCCCTAATCAAATAGGACAGGAGTCCTTTTTAAAGAAAAGGAGACATACAGACACACAGGAAGATATCATCTGACAACAGAGGTAGAGACTGGAATGATGCATTCAAAGCCAAGGAACGTCGAGAAGCATCAAGCAACACCAGAAGCCAAGGGAAAGCCATGGAACAGATTCTCCTCTGAGCCTCCAGAGACAGCGTGTCCCTGCTAACACCTTGATCTCAGGCCCTTCAGTTTCCAGAACTGTTAGAGAATGCATTTCTGTTGCGTTAAGGCACCCAGGTTCACGGTACTTTTTTACAGCAGCCCCAGGAAGCTCTTACAGGACCCAAAGGAAGAGGTTCATCAGAAGAACGGCCAATGTTACAAATGGAAAACCGAGAAAGACTGGTGGGGTGACAGGAACCTGCTCCCTAAAGTGGAAAAGCAATGGACTAGGCATCAGGAAACCTGATTCTTGTCCTAGCTGATGAGGCTGTGTGACCTTGAACCGGACATTTCATTGCACTCAACCGTCATTTGGTTACCTGCAGAATATGAGAGAATTCAACCACATAATCTCTAAACTAAGTCTTGGGCAGATCAAGCACCACGCGGACCAACAGTTTCGTATCGACAAAAAAGAAATCACTATTTTGGCATAGCTTAGACAAGGCCTCGGTGCCAGAAAACAGGACACAGGAAGCAGAACTGTAGGCTGCCATTTGTTACTTCCATGGCACGCCAGCAGTCTGACCACGTATATTTGGATCAAGTTAAGGCCCAGAGGAGTATGGTATGGAAGTAAGAGAAACCTCTTCTCATACTCTTCCAGATATTTTTCGTAATATACAGTTTTTTTCTAAACTTCCAAGATTCTCAAAATGTCTCCGGTTGATTTCAAAGCAAGCTTGGATTATTTAAATTATTTAAATAATTGTTACCAACAAAGAGTGTCACTTGTAAATCATGAAGTTTTAAAGCATTGGTCCCAAGTAGCAGAAGTATTCGCCCAAAGAGGAAGAGAAGTGCTTTCTTTATATGCTACGGTATAACCGGGATTTAGGATTTGATAGAACAGTAGCAAATATACTAAACTTGTTCTCTACAAGGATCCATAGTGATTACACTTACAGCTTGCTGTTCACTGGTTGTTATGCCCAAACACCATCATCATCCTAAATGTGGTCATCTCATCAAGCACTCGGATTCCAGGAGTGACTAGTCGAACGTGACAGATCTTGGTCGTTCTCAAATTGTAATAGTCACACGTTGAACTATTTGCAAATCTGGTTTTTTCTCAGACTGGAGCACAAGATTGAGATACTTAGCTGCTGGGGCAGCTGGGCCACGTGCCAGTGTTTGCACTTCAGCACAACTTTGTGGGGTGTGTGTGTGTGTGTGTGTGTGTGTGCGTGTGCGTGTATGACGGCCATTTGCAATTTTTTTTTTAATTGGGTGATCTAATGGTATTGTGGCATTCTCAAATGTGGATATCCTTACAGGTCTCAAGATAACAGGATTCTACGGCCGTTCATCCTGGAGACCAGGCCAGATAGCCAAAGTACAATTAACAGCACATTTCCCCAATGAATATCTGTTCTCATGGACATTCAAAATCCGTGTGAAATGGATTTCTAGAGGGAGAAAAGTATGTATCCACAACTCGAGGACTCTGGAGACCTGTTTCAATATATCCCAGGAGGGCAAACACATACTCAAATCAGCCTGTTGTTGTACGTGGCCTTGGGAAAAGCAGGTGTGTTACACCGCTAGGCCAACTCTTTGCTTCCTGGCCTCTGAAATTGGCAGAACTCTTAACATAATACAAAAGTATAAGTTACTCCAGGCAAATAGTTAGCTGTGTGCCAAGCCCACCTATGATTTTGGCTGGGCCAGCCGGCCTTTTCTAATGAGGGAATGTGAAAGAGTAACTGAAGAGCCACAGACAGGAACCATCGGCCAGATTTCCACTCCCCACCTTCCTACAGCCACACAGTTTTTGCGTACTTAGAAGAGAAGACACTTCATATCTGTCATCACAGGATGTGCTGAAAACTCTCAAGCACCGTGCAATCTTAGAAGAGAATATCTCAGGCGGTCATGCATGAATCTCTACAGGTGGTAAAATTGTATAGAACTTAATACACACACATACACACACACACAAGTGAGGACACATAAAAAAGGGAATATGTGAACGCAACGGGTGGAATGTATTCATGCAAAATCCTCGCTGGGATTCTGTACTGTAGTGTTACAAAACATCACCATGGGGGTGAAGGCGGAAACGGGCGAAGTATACAAGGGATTGTTCAGTACGATTTCTACTACTGCAAACGAATCTACGATGATCTGAATTCAAAAGAAAGGTTCATTTTCTGGAATTTGGAGTAGAGGAGAAAGGGAGAAAGGAAGGGAGTCTAATTTTTTCTCTCACCCAGAGAAAAGGGCAAGAAAGAACCTTTTTTATTAAAAAAAAAATACAAGTGTGTAAGGTTATCAAAAGGTCCCTTTCTAGTTTGATGTTTTTCCTATCTAGGAATTTGGAAACAACGTGGAGGGCCATCCTTCTGATCTTTCTTAGCAGGGAAGAAGAGAGGTCAATAAAATCCAAACAACGTTGGCGCAGAACACAAAGTATCTCTAAATATGTACCCCCATCGGCTATTTTTCATACTGAATACTTTCAAATGTCACAATATCACACATAGTTTATCAATTTTGCATTCGGTTCAAAGTCATTAATCCCGTAAGAGATTTTATTATGATTCGTGAGCATGGGAAGCCTCGCTGTAAAACCCAGTGTAATCGTCTTTTGTAGATTGACTGGAGTCTGGAAGTGCATTCCCACACATCTGCCTCTGCTTTCACTATGGATTTTACTTGGGGAACCTAACACCATGGTGGTGTTCTCAAATTTGGATATTCCTCTCTGAGGTCCAGAGAGAGACAGGAAAAGCAACTAAATTTATTGAGCGCTCACTATGTGCCAAGCACTGTGTATTGAGCTGCCTAGACCAGGAAGGGTGGGGACCCATGTGCGGTGAGGGTACAGGCTCATGCCCCAGACATGACATCACACTACCACTCTGCCCACTCAGAATCATTGACTTAGGAGGCCAAAAACGATTACATGATTCAATGGCTAAGGTCACAGACAGCCATGGAGAAAAGGGCCCCAGGAAAGCAGCATCGACAAGTCCCAAATGGACAGCTGGGTCACTGCGGCTGGTTTTACCGGAATATAGAAATAAGTAACCTAATCAACAGGGATGTTTCACAAAAACCTACTCTCTACCACCCGAACTTGAGGACTTTCAGCACCATAATTAAACACAAAACGAAACCAAACTGAAATGAGGTCACAAAACGAAAAACTGGTATGATACAAATATGGGGGAAAGCTTCTTGCTTCTACAAAGGCTAACTGTATACTCAATAGATTTTTTTTAAAAAAGGCAATACAGGGGCGCCTGGGTGGCTCAGTCGGCTAAGCGTCCAACCTCGGCTCAGGTCGTGATCTCACACTCCATGAGTTCGAGCCCCGCGTCGGGCTCTGGGCTGACAGCTCGGAGCCTGGAGCCTGCTTCAGATTCTGTGTCTCCCTCTCTCTCTGCCCCTCTCCCCCGCTCACGCTCTGTCTCTCTCACTCTCAAAAATGAATAAATGTTAAAAAATTTAAAAAAAAAAAGACAATACGGGTAAATAGCTATTTAAATATTACTGTGTCCACTCTACTTTCTTACCCTCCAATTTGAGCACTCGGAGACAGTCCTCATGGCTCGGGCCCTCACAGCTGAGGCATTTGGCTTTCCTGCTGGTTTCTTCCAACACCGCATCCTCGGCTCCCCACAGGTCAGTCTGCCAGACCACCCCTCCTCCTTAGATTGTATCTCTGCAGAAATGGGTTGTGCTCTACCGCTTGGGATCACTGCAACGTCCCAAGTCACTTCCACCGGAAGCGATCGCCAGTGTCCCGAAGTTCCCTTCTCATTCAGGTATTTTTTGAGCACGCCATTCTTCTGTTTGAAACTCGGCAGTGACTATCTTAGGAGACACGGGTCTATAACCTTCTCCTCTAATGCCCATCATCTTGGACATCTTTCCTGCTCATCCACTTCTCCTGTGTCACTTCAGCCCTTCATTCACACCTTTGATCACCTGGCCCCCTCTGAACCTCACCCGACACTCCTTATTGACTCACCCTCTCGACACACAAGCTCAATCGTTTCATGTTGGAACTCTTTTCATATGTGTCGTCATACATCTTAGAGTTATCTGGTTTAGCCTTCCAACTGTAAGAGCAGATGACAACAGAAACAGAACAAGAGCATAATTGCTACGTAGGACGAGGGTGAGGCTGAAGACGGTGACCTAAGTATGAGAAGTTTTATGAACAATAAGCAATTTCATTCAACCGATTGGAAAGTGTTAAATTTTAATTGCCGATTATATTTACCACTATCACCTTATGCCTGTTACGGTGCGTTGTGGCCCACAAATTACTTCCTTACGTTATCCTCGCAACAACCCAGAGAGGAAGCCGCGGAAGATATAATTGTCATCCCCGGATTACCTATGAGCAAACCAGCTCAAGGATGTTAAGTGGCTTACCTAAGGACATAGAGCCACAAATTTATTAAGTCAGAAAGCAAGTCAGATAAGACCTTCGTTGCAAACCTAGTGTTGCATCTCCAATACCAACTGAAGTCTCCTTTAGAACTAAGATTAGTAGGTTAGAAAAACAGGACCAAGTTAGAAATATCTGGGAATGTTACCACGGAAAAGAAAAAGCTGACTTAATAAATTCTCAGAGGTTCTAACACATGATACAAGGCACTGTACTTTGAGCATTTACTAGGAACTAGACATTGGAGCTAAAATGCAAGGGAGGGATTATCAGCTGTGTTGTACATGAGAAGACGTTTAGACTCAGAGAGGCAACAGTGGCTGAAGGCTGGTCAGTGCTGAGGCTCAGACTCAAACCCGGATCTGCTAGGACCCAAAGTGTGTGTGCACTTCACACTGCCCCGAGTCGGAAGAATTATTTTGAAGAAGGACATGCCAGAGGTTCTCTGTCACCGCTAAGAACAACACAAGAGGAAATGGACTGAAAACCGTATAAGGAAAAATTTAGGTCGAATATAAGACCTTCTTGTCACAGGCAGGCATCGTGTCACCAAGAGGACTCATGAAATCTTTCTAGACAGCTTTTTCTCATGTATAAAGAGATTTTTCTACCAAAGGTAGCTTTGAGATTGTAAGTAAACCACTAGAAACGTCTTCTCGGTCTCAAACATTTTATAGAAAGAAAAAAGCCTCAACGTAAGACACCTAAATTGTCACACAAATTTTAAAAGTTGTATTTGCCTTAAGGATAGAAAATGGCAGCTTCTCAAATGGGGGGGTGGGGAACTAAATTTTTTGTGACAGAATTACTTAAAAGAATAGGAAACAGCAATGATGAATACATACTGCATTATAATAATCCTGGGCAGAAAACTCTTTTTTTACCAAAACAACAAAAACCAAATTCAGTCACAAGGGAATTCTTCACACTGAGATCAGGTGTGGCCAAGTGCCCTCAAACTATACAATCTAGGTACAATGAACATCCTGTTAATCCCATAATGTACGTAATGAACACAAAAGCCTCCCTTGCTTTACCATAGCAGGAAACGATGTGGTACTTAGTCCACATGGCACGAATTAGTTTCCCTGTGAAGACTGAGAAACACCTAAGAGGTTTCTGCAATGCAGGTTAGACAATAGAGCAGTTTTGTTCTCATAGTTGCTAACATCTGAACAGGATCCCAGTTGATGTCCACTGAGATTAGGGATTTAACGGCCCAGCGGATTAAGACTATGTGTTAGACGAAAGTTACCATTTTATTGTTTAGAAAATGTCAAAGTTTAAATGGTTTCTGTGTACCCCATCAATTGTCCAAACAGGATGTAAGGCAACACACAAAATCCTAAGCCTGACTGATTCATGGATAAATTTTAGTATCACAAAAAAGGAGACCACCCCTGGAAGAAGAAAATTACTAATAGAAAGCTAGGACCCACCATCGCCTTGGTTTGACAGCCTGGAAATGAGCACACCATACATGGCAAATCTACACAGAACATTGTTAAACTCTAGCCCATTGCTATGAAAGGAATTCCAAGAGGGTGAATTCGGGTTGGGAATGAGTTCATTTTTATCCAACACATATAGGAAATATATGGGTCAAAGATAGGAAAGGGGAATAAAGAATGTAAAGTCAAACTTGACTGACTCCTAAACAAGAAATTTACGATTTAATAAGAGCACAGGAGAATGAAAATGTTCCAGGATGGACAGTATTATCACACATTGTCTTTCCATTCTTTCCAATAAACTCCCAAGTCGCACACCCAGCGTCAAGAACAGTACTACCCGTGGAATGTCGGTGTCCAGAGAACAGGCGGGGGGTTGGGGTGTGTGTGTGAGGGATGTGTGGAGGGGTGAGGGTGGGGTTGTTGGAGGGAGCACAGAGATGGTCAAGTTCATACCTTCCAACTCCATGCCGGATCTATCAGCTGATAGCGATGCTTCGTCAATTGCCATTAGGGAATTTAAAGAACACTGAAGTTGGGCCGTTCAAGAGAATAATGGCAGGAAAGAAAATGTAGGGACAGATTCTGTAATAAGGAAACTATACTCTAGGGTCAGCTTCTGACACACACTGGTCTATGTCTTCTCTGACATCAGAATCCTTTGGAACAGTGAGTGATAAAAGACTGCAAAATAAACGGTACTTTATAGGACAGTATCAGCTATAATCTTACGATTCCCTGTTCCTCCACATAGGGTAATTCTCTCACCTCCCTGGGCTTTGGTGGTTCCCGTAATAGGGTGCTCCCTCAAGACCGAAAATATTTGGATCCTCTGGAAACTTGGCAGACCTGCACTTCCTTTATTGGTAATGTTAATGCTTAAACTTCTAAGTTATGTGACATTGCTACCTTTGTTATTCCGACTGTGAAGTCCTTACCCCTTTAGTGATGTAAAACCTAGGGTATTAGATTTCCACTCGCCGCCCCCCCCCATGAACCCTTAATTGTAAACCCCACTGCTTTGTGTGTCCTTTTAAGTGCTTCAGAATGCCCCTGAAAGAAGTCAAAGAGACAAATAGTTATTAACCGATTTCCCCCTTTTGTTTATTTCCATGTTAACACTAAAAATTGGGAGCAAAGGAAATGGGAAACAGGCAATTAAAAGAAGTTTCTGCAGAAAAAATTAGAAACTACCTGAGAAAATTATTCTGTGAGGTTTTGCCAACAAAGCTTTCTTCTGTTTTTCTGATGATCCAAAGCTGTGACGAAAATTCTTTGAAGGTACAGCACTAGAGTCTATTTTGGAAAGCACAACGCTATTTCCAGGAGTGAGGGAATGGAAACATTAATATAGGGCAAGGCATCCGGAGTCTGTATCGAGCCTGGGTGATAGCAGCTCACAGCTTACTTCTACAGGGGAAGGGCATAAGCTGGAATTTGAAATTATTACAAACACTGCTTTTGATGCCGATGGTTTTTATTTTTAACCCCTTGGTAGCCTCAGATTAAAAGAAAAAAAAAAGCCACAGAATGCAGTTCAAATCCACATTCCTACCGGAAATCAAAAATGCAAAGACTATGTTTTACGCACAGTAAGAAACACTGTCATTCTATTCAGCAAACATTTATGAAGTCCTGCCGCGGGCCTGCAACCGTACTAACGTCACAACAACTCGATGGGAACACCTGCCACAGACTGAATACAGTTTTTGGATGGCTTCTCACGTAATTCTTACAAAATCATCCTACGAAATGGAAACTATTATGACCCTTTATTTTACACACAAGAAGACTGAGCTGGTGACAATGAGCCACTTGCCTTGATAAGCTGATAACTGAGCGCAGGCACAGGCGGTCTGAGCTCTTAATCGCTTTGCGGAATTTCCTCCTAGGTCCTAGGTGCTAAGAGTAAAAGGATACATATAAGCTTTCTACTTTCAAGGGCTCATTTTTAAATACAAAGGGTAGCAGTACCCAGAAATCTTAGAGTATAAATTAATCGCTTTGACACCAAGTGACTTTAAAGTTATCTGGTAAACATAAATTACCAGCATGAACAAAGAGAAAAAAATAGAGCAACGTATGCTGAAGCAGTGGCCCAACAGAACTATCTGATCCTTCTGCTCTTTCTTTCTGATTCCATTTCCCCTCCTTCCTGGAGCCTATATCTGACAATTTAATACCTATCTTTTTAAACCTATACTAATGAGATAAAATGACTCACTACTTTGATTAATCAAATAGGTATGCATACATTTGATGTAAGCCTGGATATCTGCCGTGGCAATAAAGAGAAAATGTAACCCCAGGCCCACTAGTACAATTAACTCATAGATTATATATATATATATATATAGCTATATTCAAAGAATGCTATGGAGTGCTCTTGGGATCGGAAAGCAACACAATCATTTCTGTGGAAGGACTGTTGAATTCTAAAGAGCTCACAACACTTGAAAACTGGAATTTAATTTAGCCTCTCAGCACCCAAAGCCCAGGGTAGTAATCTAATGGGCCAGCATCAGATTTTCCTATTTGGTTCCCCAGACTGTAAGTGCCCCAAAGGCAGCCCCCATCTGTGCTGCTGGCCTCAGTAACCCCCCCGCCCAGGACCTACCTACCACAGGGCTTGATCCACAGGACTGTCAGAAGACTCTAGCAAAATGCTTCGACAAGTGGAAAATTACAAAAGCAAAGGGTCTTGCCATTGGAACCCTAGGGTTTATGGTCCAGCCAAACAAGAGAGAAGCAAACAAACAAGTGAAGAAAACAGTGTCCGAGCAGTTTCTTGCACGTCTGAGCTGTCCACCTTACACGCTCAGCCTTCTTCGTGATACCGCGTTCAGAGAGACACTCAAAGTGTGTTTTCTGACTTAATGCGTTGAGACCATCACAAGGCTTCCCTTGGCCATACATCTAGGCTTAGCTACATGATCTATTCACACCCAAACAGGACTCTTTAAGCATCATAAAGCCATCTCCCTCTACCTGAACCTGAAGAACTATTATTCCACAACCCGAGTCTAACGTAAGAGTAGATTTAATGCGTTCTTTCTGGATTCGAATAGGGGGCAAAGGCCTGCCAACCCAAGCCTGCTTTGCAGCCGCTCATCAAGACTGAGGAAACAGAAAAACAGAGACTTTTGCTTCCTACAGCATCCTTAAAAAGACATCTTATCTTACTTCTAAAGTCACATTTATTATAAAAATGAAAAAACACTGAGTGAAAAAACAAATTTCACTGTAACTGCTGCATTGGATTGTCCCTGAGGATAGAGTGTGGGGTAGCCTGGATCCGTCAAATCAGAAAACCTTATGTCTGCCATGACTCCCCGCCTCTTTCCCACCAACTCTTTTACCAGAGTTGACCCCCTGTTCCTGGCCCTGCCCCCCATCTGGTGGAGGTGCTAATGAGTAGTGAAATGGCCAAAGGGCAGGCAGCAGGGGGAGCAGGGAAAACAAAGCAAAGAAGGGGACAGGAGGCTGGATCATCTACAAACTCAATAATCAGTCCCTGGGTAACTAAGCTGGCTGTCTCAATAAAGGTTCTTGTGTTTTACAACCCAAAATGCTTGAAAGCCATTAGTTACAGATAGAATGTTCCTGTGAGGTACTTAAACAAGAGAAAAAGCATGGGTAAATTAAGCAACCTGCCCAAAGGTATTCAGCTCCTTAAAACACAGAAGTCCTTATTTCCAATGTAGACAGAGTAGGCTTGATTAAGTCCCATCAGATTGAAATTTTGCCAAAAATGGTTAAATATTTGTGTCAGGTATTGAAGAGTTTAGAATAAGGAATTCCTGGATTAAAAAAAGAATCTTAAAGTAGAAACAGATTCCACCCTTAGAAACAGAACAAGGGCGTGTGGGTGGCTCAGTCCGTTAAGCGTCAGACTTCGGCTCAGGTCACGATCTCTCAGTTATGAGTTCAAGCCCCCTGTCAGGCTGTGTGCTGACAGCTCAGAGCCTGGAGCCTGCCTCAGATTCTGTGTCTCCCTCTCTCTCCACCCCTCCCCCACTCATACTCTGTCTCTCTCGGTCTCTCAAAAATAAATAAAATGTTAAAAAAAAATTTTTAGTAAAAAAAAGAACAGAAATATTATCTTGAAATATGGAGTAGTTTTACCTGTTTCCTAGTAAAAAATGTGTGTGTGTGTGTGTGTGTGTGTGTATGGATAGAGGGATGTGGCATTTATTTATATATATTTATATACGTCATGAGAATGTATATAAACTTATTTATATACATCATGAGAACTTCTAATATTTTAGAAAAATTTACTCCCATCCATAAATACTCAATTTTCGGAAAGCACGGCTAACTATGTGCATGGCGGTAAGGATAAAGTCTTAAATACCTTTACCGTCATATAATTTCATATCATCTTGAATTCCATAATACCTGACATTGAATTAGAGTAGAATTGTCTTAGACAGGGCTTCTTGAGCTGCTAATTTTGTGCAGGGAAATAGAACATTTATCTGAACTAGCTCCTGTCTATAATTTGCCACTCAATCACAAATGGGACAAAAATATGTCCTCCCTTGATGATAGTTTGATAAGGTCCCATGGTTATTGTGATATTGTGGCAGTAATACCTGGGTGGCAGACCCTGAGGTCAATGGTTGTGTAGTCCTGAACAGTCAGGATCTGGTAAGCAGTTGGCCATGCAGATGACAAAACAGGGAAGGTTATCAGCCTCATTTTTAAGGACTCATTTAGCAGAACAATTAAGACCAGCATTTCAACATTCCAACAAGTAAGAAAGGAGTTTGATCTTGAATCAAGCTATGAATGAACAAATCTAATTCTTGCCTTCAGAGTATGATTTATTTCTTAGTATTTTCATATTTAACCTTGCAACTTTAAATAGTTATGTTAGTGAGTTTTGCAGTCAGCTATTAAAAAACCAAATAAAGTTAAAAAAATAATAAGTTAAGCCACTTCTCGCGCCCCCCCCCCACCAAGAGTTCCATGAGAGTTTGCAAAGTATTCCATGTTTATCAGAAAACATTGCAAAGGAGATCATGTTATAATGCATGTTATAACAAAAAGTCTCTAAGGGAAAATGGTTTTGCCTTCACACACTCCATTAGCAGTTCTTGATGTTATATCAAAGTCATTTCTTTCCCTCTGACTCCCATAAAAAGTTACAATTATCTGCAATATGCATTATTGGATATTCCTTTCTAAACATCAAAGTTATATTTCAGTTTAAACAAAGCAAGTGTTAAATTACAAATGGCTAAAAGCTAAAAAAAAAAAAAAAAGTAACAAACATCTGGAGGGAAAAAGTAATGGAAATGAAAACCTAATGTTTGAACTTCAACATCAGATTTCCAGGTTCCTCAATGCATTAATGTTTGGGATCTTTAGAAGAAATCCGAAGAGTTTTAATCAGTCTAGTTTGTAATGGGCTTTATTCCGATTTAATTTCCTGTTCTGGATCTTCAAATAATCACTTAAGTTTCTAGATTTCTTCAGACTTGAAAGAACAAAAAACCCCGTTGCCTATCTAAAATCCCCACGTTTGACTGACAGCTGAAATGACATCACTTTCCTGGGCATCACAAGCTCTTTAACAAAAGACAACTGCCCCCTCAGAAGAGACAGAACAGAAATGCATATTTTTATTTTAGTTTATATATTTTTTTTTGCTTTAGGAAGAGAGTGTGTGTGAGCAGGGAAAGGGGCAGAGAGAGAGGGAGAGAGAATCTTAAGCAGGTTACACGCTCAAGGCAGAGCCTTACGAGGGGCTCAATCTCACAACCATGGGAGCATGACCTGAGCCCAGATTAAGAAAGAGTCCCACACTTAACCGAATGAGCCACCCAGGCGTCCCGGAAATGCATAGGTTTCAAACGTACTGCACACACCCTGTTACCAAATAAAGAGAACGAGCAACCCCCGAAACAGCTGGGGTTTGTTATTAACTTCCTAGCAACCATTCAAAATTAAGCTTCAGCAGCTAGTCCTCGGTTCAATTTTTAGGTCAATCTCAGTATCTCCAGAGGATTTTTTTCTCTTTACAAACCATTAATTCATATGGGGGGTATACTTCCCTTCTGTTATTAATTTCCTTTCTCATAAAGATATTCTGAAAACAAAACACCTCCAAGCATCTTTGTTCCCAGTGCTTTATTCTTTATTATTTCATCCTTGCTTTTCTGTTCTTCCGGAAGTACTAGTTGCTTCTTTAAGCAACATCTGGATGGAGCCTTTCACCTACCAGGTTCACATCTTCTTGAGCTTTCAGTCCATCCTCTGAAATTTTTTCCAAGTATTTCCCATCACTAACTCTGTTATGTGATGAGCTCCCTTCATCGGCAAAAACTGAGAAAGGCAATTATTAAATGCCTAGTTTCAACTGGCATAAGGACTGACTAATGGAATTCTATGGAGGTTCCAAGAAACCAGCACATCTCTGCATGTGCGTATGGAGACAAACAGAAGGAATAATACTTTCAAACTGATGAACAGCACATGACACCAAACCTCCACAATTGGAAGAAAGATTTATAAGCTGCTATATAAAATCTCCCCCTTAACTGGAAATAGATTTAAAATATACTTTTATATGGGGGCGCCTGGGTGGCTCAGTTGGTTAAGCGTCCGACCTCAGCTCAGGTCACAGTTTGAGAGTTCAAGCCCCGCCTCAGGCTCTCTGCTGTCCGCACGGAACCTGCCTCAGATCCTCTGTACCCCTCTCTCTCTGCCCCTCCCGACACTCGCTCGCTCTCTTTGTCTCTGTCTCGCCCTCAAAAAAAAATAAACATTTTTTTAAAAATTACTTTTGGGGCGTCTGGGTGGCTTAGTCCGTTAAGCTCAGGTCATGATCTCGTGGTTCATGAATTCAAGCCCCCTATTGGGCTCTGTGCTGACAGCTCAGAGCCTGGAGACTGCTTCAGATTCTACGTCTCCCTCTCTCTCTGCCCCTCCCCTGCTCACTCTCTGTCTCTCTCTCTTCAAAAATAAATACTAAAATAAATAAATAATTCTTAAAAAGTGCTCTAGTATTATTTGTAAGCAGTTCTTAAGCTTGGTGATGTTCAGCACAGATACATTAAAGACAGGATGATACCATCAAGGGTCCTTGGTTGGTTGGATACGTGACTGCCACCTCACTCTATGTGTGTAACTATCGGTAGCTGTTAAGTAGGGTCTAGGCTGTCAGCGGTATCTATAGGAAAATACACAGTGGAATTAATCACAGTGCCTAATATTTATCGAGCACTTGCATGTGCTATGCCTTTTATTAAGCCCTTTGCATGCATGATCGTATTCAATCCTTGCAACAACTCTACGTATGAGAAATATGTGTATCTAACAACTCTGTGAGAGATGTGCCGCTCGTGCCACCTTTCTAGAGATAAGGAAACTAGTTCTTTAAAAGGTCATGTAATTTGCTCAAGAATCCACAGTTAAGCAAGTGATGGGCCGAAATTGGAATCCAAGCCACCTGAATCCAGATCCTGAGCTCCCAACTATTAAAGACCGGGAGAAAATTTGGGTCCCACTTCTCTCCCCTTCCTTAACCTCTCACCTCCTCCATGTCAAAAAAAAAAAGAAAAGAAAAAGAAAAAGAAAAAAAAAAAAAAAGCGGAAGTCCAGATTAGCTCATCAAAATAGCAGACCCGAAATCTAATTCAAACTCTGGGGATGGAGGGAACAAAGGAGAATAAAGGAAATAATAGAAGGGCCCTTAATCAAAATTCAGCTAATATACTCACTGGATTAGCCAATGGTCCATCTCTCACCAAAACAAGACCGACACAAGTTTCTCCCCTCCATCTACTTTTGGTTAGTCGACTTTGGTTTAGTGTACTTTTCGTTAGTCAACTCTTGAGCAACCTACGAGCTGCTGATTCCAATCACATCAGATGAGAAAGTCACACCGTAGGTATTTTTTTTCCAGGTCTCTCACATGACACTGTCAGATTTATAAGATATCTTTTTAAAAGTGAAAGAACTTTAAAACAAAATTTAACAACTCAGAAGAATAAAAGGGTAGCAATTTGGCTTTTAGGCCACGTACCTAGTAAATCCAGTCAAAATTATGTCTCTAATACAAGGAAATTGGTAAACGACACTGTTGGAAAGAACTGAACTAACTATAAAGGACAAGCCCATTTCCTATGGAAAATGCAATAATTTATCTCTTCAGTACAAGCTTTCCAGCAAAGAATGGCACTGAAATGAATGCCTTGCTGTGACTGGCTGCATACTCCCCCCACCCCCCAACAGTATACAAGCAAAGAGGAAACACACTGTCTAGAAAAAATACACAATTTCCTTTTATTTCCTCTTCTAAGTAGAACAACTCTTCTCTGGAAACCAAATCAGGGACTAGTAACAATTCGCCACATGACATTTTTCATTCTCACAGCCAATGAAAAATTAGAAATCATGACAGTCAATGAGGATGACCCAGAAAGCAGGGGTTTCTACGGTGGATGCCTCACATGGGGTTCTTACCCAACATAAAGATCAGATGGCTGGAATCCATATATCCCTCAAATACGGAAGAATCCACTGAGAAAAAAAAAAACCCACATAGGTCCTTGGCTGAACCACTGGCTGTGTAAAGATGAGTGGTGGGAAATAAAGCCATAAAAATAGGTGGGTGTAAACTGGGGAGGGGGTGGGGCCTTAAAGTGCTAGGGCATTTTGTGATTAACTCAGTGGTCATCTGTGCAACTAGAGAGAGCTTCCGAGAAGAGTGGTGACGTGACTATAACCTACAGATGTTATTGGTGAACACTACAGGATACTCCAAAGGCAGAACAAATAAAAGGTAGGAAGACCATTTAAGAGGCAAGATATGGAAACAACCTAAGTGTCCATCTACAGATGAATGTTTAAGGAGATGTCGCGAGTGTATACACACACACACACACAGAATATATGGGACAGAATATTGTTCAACCCTGAGAAAGAAGGAAATGTTGCCATTTGCATGGATGGACCTTGAGGGCATTAGGCTAAGTGAAGTAAGTCAGACAGAAACAGACAGATACTGAAAAAGACCTCTTACATTTAGAATCTAAAAACCTAAACTTACAGGAATGAGAGTGGAATGGTTGTTGCCGGGAGTGGAGGACGGGGGAAAGGAGGAAACATTAGTCAAAGGATACAAACTTTCAGTGGCCAATTCTGGGGATCTAGCAAGTGATTATAGTCAACAACACCGTGTTATATGCTTGAAAGTTGTTAAGAGGGTGGATCTTAATTGTTCTTACCACAAAAACAAACCAAAAAAAAAAAGGTAATTATGTGAGGGGGGTGGAGGACTTCACACATGTTACTACAGCAGTCATTCTATAATACGTAAGTAACAAATCATCACTTTGGTTCCCTGAAGTTAACATAATTTTATATGTCAATTATAGCTCAGGAAAGATGAGAGACCAAAAAGAAGTCACACTTGATGGAAGCTTTTGTGCTCATTAACTGTCATTGCAGTTGCTTACAACTTACTTCACTTTAGCGACCTTAATCTCCTGACTTTAAAGAACTTACGTTTTCTATTATGTTGCATTTTAGAAAGTTTGTATGGGTCTTTCTTATTGATTATTAGCTCAGGGGGATGCCGTCTCAAAGTTCTGATGCTTAGAAACTGGCAGACCTATATTCAATATGTATGCCAGTACCAACTTAGCCAACCGTGTGCTCACTGGCGTGTCAATGGAAGCGACACTTTTTGACTTCTGAGACTAAGCAGCTTTCTCCTCATTAGTCTAGGAGCCATGAGTGTATATCAGAAGGCTGAATATCTACCCTGAGGCCACCAAGCTGGAAAAGCCAGGTGTGTGGGTGCTCCTGATGCACCCAGACTTCAAGCCCATCTTGCAAAAGCAAGATGTGAGTAAAGAAGCCTCCAGAATCTAGACTCCAAGTGCCTGAGTCAACCCCAGCTGTTTGAGTCTTCCCAGTTGAGGCCCCAGACATCCTAAAGCAGAGACAAGACTTTTCTGCTGTGCCCTGCCCATATTCCTGACCCAAAGAATCCAGGAGCATGATAAAATGGCTTTAAAAAAAAATTATTAAGTTGGGGGATGGTTGACTAATTAGTCAGTAACAGATAACTGGAACCACACGTACAGCAAGAAAGGTGATAAACCCACCAGTTGTGGAGCCCACCCTTGGAACATGATACTTAGCTCTGGGTGACCTATTTCAAAAGGTTAATAAACAAACATACTAAGAAGAGAAAAACAATAATATTCCTTTATGGGGAAAAAAACCGAAAGGACTGAAGATATTCAGACTAGAAAAGACAACAAAGAATATGCATTAATTGTCTTCAAATATGTGAAGGACTATCATGAATAAAAGTGAAAACAATTACTAGATATCTATCCTTGGAAGGAGGACCAAGGACAGTGAGCGGAAGCTAGAGGGAGTCAGATAGAAGAATTTTCTAATGTTCAGAGCTTTCCAAGAAGGAAGAGGCAGGCTTAAGAGGTAGTGAGTTCCCTAACACCGAAGATATCAAACAGCCCAAATGATTACCACCCGGTGGGTAGGTTTGGAGATCATTCATTTATTGACCAGAAGGTTGAATGCAATGCTTTACTTTAAGGTTATACTGCGACACTGAGATGTTTTTAATCTAACGATCATCCCCATTTCCTTGTGCTAAGAAGTCTAATCCCAACACATGTTGAGCAGAGGAAAAAAAATACAAGACGAATAAATTAAATGAAAGGCAATACCACGGTATAAATAGAAAGTGATGTAGAACTCAAGAGGAGAAAGGAATGGCATACCACCAGGAAAATATACTCCAGCATAGAAGCGAAGACACTTTTTAAAATGATGAAGCATGAAGACTAAACCAGGGAAGGGAGAAAAAGAAAGCCAAAGATCCCATCACAGATGATTCCTCATATGGGGGACGCCTTTATCTTTCTTGAGAAATGGTTTTACTCATGTTTAAGACTTTTCTCCGCTGTCAATGGGAAGACAGACCAGAAGAACATGGGTAGCGCGCGCAGCAGCAAAGGGAACAAGGTTTAAATGGTAAAATTAGCGAAGCTCTTCAGCTATCACTGAACTTCTGGTCTCAAAAAGATACAGGATCGGTGTTCCTGCAGGATCAAGAGCTTGCACAGAGGCCACTGTCACAAATGTTAGTATGTAAGAAGGACCACTAAGGGAAGCAAAAAAAAAAAAAAAAAAATCTAAACTTAAACCTGGTTTCCTAAAACGCCAATGTGAAAAGGAAAACACAAACCACCTAGAAAATGAGATGTGCCCAGAGCAAAGCCATGGAGGAAATTAAAAAGAAGAAGAAGAAAAAAAAGAAAACGTTAAAAAGTTATCTCATACACATTTCATCTGAATTTTATCACCATTTGTAATCAACTTCCAAGGTTTCATAATACCCTTTAACCTTAGTTACTCAACCCACCAGAACAAGTCAACTCATTGTTTGTTACTCCCTTTGAAGGAAGAGTGGAGACTCTTTTCATGTTGATAAGAGATAGAAAGAGGAGTCACTCCCAGGAAAGAAAAGCGTTCTGAGTAAACTCCTGGAGCCTCATGGTAAAGAGCAGTGATAATTTGTCGCCTGCCTTAACCCTTTCAAAGATTCATCAAACCAGAAGTTAGAAATACATGTAATTGATAAAATAAAAGTAATTTTCACTTAAAAAAAATAAGTTTTCTTTACAAACACACACACACACACACACACACACACACACACACACAGAAATTATATCTTGTTACTCACCCATTTCCTGGGTCTGCCTCTTGGCCGTTTTTCTCCAGTGGCTTCTGCTTTCTGCAAAATGAAAAAGGAAGTCATATTGTTTCCTACCTGACATGATTTATAAGTGCTGCACCAAGGGATACATTCCAAGCGAGAATGTTCTGGTTTGTGATGAGGCATTGAGATTGCTTTAACAATCTCCCTCTGAATGAAGGCTCATCTTCTTGTCCATGTTTGAGTAGATTCTTCTTCTGGTTTTTCATTGCATGATGTAAAGAGATATCTATCTATGCAACTCTCACCCTAAAACATTCCCCTGGAGTGATGTCTTCTCTAATGCATGAAAATACTTCTAAAAAGCTATTTGGCTTTTATTTCCATCCACAACAACAACAAAAATACTCCCACATATCCATAATTATATAAAGGAGTATTTTAGAAAACTAATGTTTCTTAAATGATTTTTTTCCATGTCACAAGTAAAGTTACAAAAATTAATATTGATATGTTGCATAACACTTTACAAAGCATTTCTACCTACATCTAAGCAAAAGCATTTCTACTTTACCAATCAAAAGTAAGTCCAAAGTAAGAATACATAGGCTTCTAATTCAAAACACCAAATGTCTGTTTACTTTTACATAATTTCCTATTCCTTGCCAAAAACAATCACTTGTCCATCAGTTCATTTAAAGGAAAGAAAGAAAAAAAAAAAAAACCTGGCAGAAATCATCAATGTTTGTCTCTAAGATAGAAACTGGGAGTGCCAGAAAGCTAAAAGGTTTTTGTTTTTTTTTTTATTTCTTTTCTTTATAGAAGATTTTTCTGGTATCAGTGGTTTTCACCTTTTGAATCAGATTTCATCATAATCTATAAAGTAATTTCCCTCTGTTTTTGACCTCTACTCCAATCCCCAAATACACCAAAAGATGCATACAAATGCACCTGTGCACCCACACCCATACGCAAATTACATCTTCTGTATAAACGTATATTTATACTTTTCAAGATAAAGAAAACGTAGTGCATCTTGTTCTATATATAAGAATCATCCCAAGGCTATACAAACACAAAAATACAGGTAACCTAAGCCAGGATAACTTGTTTTGTATTCTACTTTTGTTACCTGAGTTAGCAGCCAGTAGATACTTGGTACAATGATACTAAAATGCTCCGTTATAACTGTCTACACTGCCAAGTGAGATTCTCCTCTTTCTCTCTTCCATCTGCCTTGTAAAAATAGATGCAGATAGAGGATGGAAGGATAGATAGACAGACAGACAGACAGACAGACAGACAGGCAGACAGGCAGGCAAAATACTCCACAAGATTTCTCACAAATGGTATCCCCCTAACCTGGCATTACTATCCAACAGGTCCTAGGCATTAACCCAAATTCTGCATGATTAGCATAATGTTAGTTCACATTTATTGAGCATTTAAAATACCCTAGGCACTGGGCTAAGTCATTCACGTGTGTTATTTTAAGCTTTATAACAGTCTTATAAGGTAAGTATTATTATTTCCCTTATTTTACAGATGAGCAACTACATCTTAGATAGTTGTGAAAGGTAACCCACAAAACTGGTAAATTGCACACCTGGGATTTGAACCCAGTTCTGCTCATCTCTAAAGGCTGGCTTCTCCCCTCCTAAAACTATTACCTCTCCCCAGCATATAGGCATTCTATACCATACGGAGATATTTTCATCAACTAAAATTGTCACTGACTCAGCTAATTTCCCCGAACAGAAGGAAACTTAGTAGCTATAGGAGCTCAGTCTAACCATCAGGTTTGGGCACCGTGAATCGTTTTACTCCCTGTGAATGACTCCACAAAGGAATCCTTTATTGTCAAAGGTTAGTGTCGCTGTCCTACCTTTGGTCATAAGGGCAATGAATTAACTTAAATGAAAGCCAGGAGTGCCCAGTGAATCACACCCTCTTTCTGAGTGTTGTCTTAGGGAGAGAGGGAGTTGTCTTAAGAGGAACACAGACGCTACTTGGGAAAGCTTAGATTCAAATCCCTGCTCTGCCATTTAGCTTTATGACTTTGGGCAGGTCCCTGAAAACCTTAATTCGGTTTCATGTGTGAAACGGAGATAATGCCTCCTGGGAGGAGTGAAGTGCCCACCATAAATGAGGTGCTCAATAAATGCTCTTTCACGCCTAACAAGATGGAACTCTTCAAGGGAAAGTTTTCCTTCAAGTTAGTCCAATCTCAAAGAAGGTTCAGTCAATGCAAATATTCCATTACACCCATCTGTCACCTTTAGAATGAAGCTTTTAAGAAACCCTTTGGCTAGTACATAGTGAGTTATACGAGTACAAAATTCCCTAATACAGAAGCAGTGTCTGATTTAATCTTTGGGATCAACTGTGAGACTGCACAGTTTACCCAGTAGTCAATTACACAAACATGGAAGATAGAAATCCTTTTTCATGGGCATGGGGATGGTAGGTGGGGTTAAGAGGAGGAGGCTATTGACCTTAAAGGCTAACAGGGCTACACCAGGCTTTCTCGGTGCAGTTGTTACGTTTCAGGGGCCACGATGTGATCCGGGCGTATCTAAAATCTGCTGAAGAGAAGGTTGTTTTCACAAAGGGTTTCACTGCATTTCCAAGTCACAGAAAGCAAATCTCTCAAAGAGAGAGAGAGAAAGCCCTGCAAGTAAGAGGACTTTAAAATGAGCATCTCATTTACAAAAAGCCTATTCAAAAATAAAATTCGCACCATTAGCTAAAGGGCAAAATATCACAATTATCACTTGGACTTGTTAAAAGCAGACTTGCTCCTTGGTCTTCAGGCCAGTGTTACATGTAAACCGAAACCCTCTTCTGAGTCTACATCTAGAAGAAACACATTAGCTGCGCTGTGTGGCGTCGATCTGGGAGGTTCCCATTGTTCTTTAAGACCCACACTATTTAATCATTCTGATCAACCTTCACAAAGGCTGCAAAACAAGTTAGGATTTTGGTCTGTAAACCAGCACAGATCCAGGATTTTTACATGTAGGAAAACACTGGCTTTAACTTTTCTCCTGTGTTGAATGCCCTTCGGAATATTATTTTTCAATAGAAGACCAACAAAACCTTCCAGGGGCTTGTTTTGTTTTTAACACGTCAGCCTGTCCAATACTGTGGGAGTATATATTTGGTTTCCCTTCACCAGGGTGGAATTTGGTTCTATACTACAAACCCATGTATAATTGAGACAGTAACTTGTTCTAAGCATTTACAACTTGGGGGGGTGGGGGGTGGGGGGGGCTGGGGGTTGGGGAAAGAGGCTGGGAATCCTGCATGTGTAAGAACAGAGATTTCAGACTACACGATCATACTAACATTTGCAACTACCACATCATAACTTGCTAAAAGTGTTACTTATTCCTTGCTTGTTTTCATATTTTCGCTTAAAAAAAAAAGCTTGGAGGCAGAACTGTATACTTAACTTTACATAATATGCTTAGAAGCAAGTTCATGAAGGTTGGAAGAATGTTATGTGGGAAACACAATTTTTTCCTTTCCTAAGAAGCCTGGTACTCCAGGCCCTAACATGGACTCCGCATTAAAATCATCATCATCATCATCAAAAAAGGAAATTCGCCTAACAAATAGAACTCTTAAACACGGAAAGAGTGCTTAGCATTAGTGCCTGGTGCACAAGATGTGCTCACTACGTATTTACTGAATGAAGAAGAACAAGGAAAGAAAACCTGGTGTTCCGATCACATGTGTGTCTTATTTCCCTCCTGCCATCAGAATTCTGCGGATTGGTCGGAACTTCAGAAGGCATTTCATCTAGCCCCTTCATTGAACAAAGAAGAAGAGTGGATGTGTTCTAATCTCCAAAGACACAGCCCTGTGGGTTTTGGGGGCCAGAAGTTTGGGGATATCAGCTGCGGTAGGCACACGTTTCGAATCCCTTTATAAGCTTGTCTTATAAAGACAAAAGCTTGTCTCCAAAGAGAAAGTTTGTCTCCAAAGGGTTTCTTGAAACCTAGCTTCTAACCTGCATTTCAAGTTGCTGGAGATAACATGACCTACCCTATAGCAAATAGTTCCCAAAATATCTGACAGCACATAGTAGTGGAAAGATCATAAGCTTTCGAATGAGACTTGAATTCAGGCCCAGGTTCCACCGTTTTCTAGAATTGAACATTAGAACTAGAATAGAACATTACATCTTGGAATCCGAGCTCTCTCATTTGTGAAATGAAGGCCATAAGATCTAGATCTACGCCAGAGGCTTAAGGAGCTAATATCTACGCAAAGTGTCTGACAACAGCTACAACATTTAGTAGGGACTCAAATGTAGTTTCTTCTCTCCCTCCATATTCTCAAGTGTTACCCTTAAAGAGAATTCCTCCCAAACTCTGTAAGTTTCCAGTGTGATTTTCTGAACATTACCTTACTCAAATAAGACAGCTATGACTTCCCCTGTTTCACAAAATGAAAGATTAAGCAAACTGCCCATGTTCAGAAGTAGTGGAACCGAGTGAGGCCCAATCTGATTTCAAGGCAATAAAAGGGCTGTTCTTCTGGGAGATACTTCATATAAAATAAAATCACCATGGGCAAATAAAAACAAAACAAAAAAAACTCCTAGGGTGAAAACCAAATGAGTAATTAAAAGTAAAACATTTCCAAGTTTCCTATAAATACATAGTAGTTAAAAGTAAAACATTTCCAAGTTTCCTATAAATACATAGACAAGAGCTGAGATGGGGAACCAAGAGAATTATCCAATTCTGACTTCTCAGTCAAATTTAGATAGCTATTAATTTTGGTTACTTTAAATACTCTCATCACATTTTATACTTCTGTGATAAGGCATGAAAGTCCAAACCCCCTCCCCCCAAATCAATCAGTGCCTCTGCACACAGATTTTTTAAAAAAGGCCAGAAAAATATTTGGGCGTAAAATAAAATTAGAAAGAAAACAAAGAAAATATTTGGGCAGAGTACCTTGTTTTGTTTTCACGGGTCTTTATATATACACTTTTAAGACAAAGACCTGCAGATCAAGCACATATGGAACCAGCTATCCAATGTCTAGAAAGTCACATTACATTTCGTTCAGTTGTTCTTTGAAATATATAAACAGTGCAGATCAATGTGCACTGGCATGAAAATCAACTGGACCAGTCAATCAGACTAAGCATTGAGTAGTTCTCATTTTACTTTTCTGATAATCCAATTCTGTGGGTTTCCAATACGAGTTTGCCTTCACTACATTTTTTACAGCAGGAAATATAAGTAAGTTCTGTCACCCATTGTAGTTCATGCTTTCATGCTCATTTTACTCAAGGAAGCCCTTATTGTCAACTCTCATGTCATTATTTACACATGCCTGTCTTCACCTATACAAACACCAAATCAAAGCCAAGGCCAAAATGACAGGAAAAGCTATTTCCAAAGGTTGAGTCTCCTCCTTTAAACCATCGCTCTACTTCTTTTGTAAAGGGAAAAATCAATAGTAATGATACAAGAGTTCGCAGGGGTTACCTTCTGAGCAAACTGCCCCCTACATTAACTTGGGGAAAAGAAAATGATGCTGCTACTCCTCTCTAAGTCAATCAGAAGATGCCGATCAAAATTGTTCAGTGTCTTAAAACAAGAGAGGACAAAGCAACAGTCCAAAATAAAATCAGTTTTCAGCCTTTTTCTCCTGATTTGAAGAACAAAAACTCATAACTGAAACTTCTAGAGTCCACGATCATGAAGTTCATTGTCCCACCTTGGGGCCAAGCTATGCGGTTCCAAGGTGAGCTCTGAAAACTGCAGGTGGTGAGCTAACGAGACAAGATGGGCTTGAATGATTTACCTGACAGGCTCCATCTATTCTCAAGAAAGAACTGAAAACACAACAGAATACCAATCTGGTATGCTCTATCTTCTTAGCAGAATGATTTGTTGACACTTTGAGATAAAAATGAGCCACAGTTGTGGGTCGGTCAAAGCAATGGAGAGCTCTTGATGGAAAAGTTCAGAAAGAATGATACCTTCCAGAAAATTAGAACCATGGGTCCCTTGAAACAAAGTTACTTCATAAGAGAATTCAAATGTATCTGAATCTCCCATATTTGGATCATAATCTATGACTCAAAGGCATTGCCAGATAGAATTTATTGATGCAAAGTGAAGTGGAAAAAAAAGTGAGTCGATTGTTTAGATAAATGAGCATATAATACCAAGAAAATGGAGACAACAATTAGGTTTTACTTGATTCCACCTGTCTGGATACATTTGTATACTCACAGAGGGCCCTGAATCTCCTGAATGGAAATTATCTGCCCATTCAAACACAGAGGAATCAAACTAAGGCATACTAGTAACACAGAAACCATAGGCTGGAATTGTATGACAACTTCTAGTACCCAACTTTCCCTGACTGACCTATAATGACGCCTTTGATTACTCTCTTCAGCTGGGCCTGTTATATTGTGAAAAAAATCTTGTCCTCACTCAGCATCTATGCTCTGACAGTCATCTGAAATGGTGAATAAAACCTACATTCTCTCATCACAAAACCTGTGCTTGGTGTTGGTAATCATTTATGAAAAATCAGCCACATTTCTAAGAATGCAATTTGAAAAAAGCACAGATCTTCCTTCGCAGTATCCAATCCACTCCAGGCCTTTTTTGTACAAGCAAATGGAAGATACCAATTAAATGTTTACCTGAACACATTACTTGAAGTACACATACGTTACCTAGATGAATGATATTTTCATTCTCTGCCTCGTTCTTTAGCTCTGGTCATTATACCTAAAGTCAAAGGGAAGTTCAAGCTAATCTATGACACTATGCAGTGGGGCTGTCTCTCACCTGAGATCTTTTTATATGCAATTTCCTTCTATTACAGTTTAATTCAATCTCAGAAAAAGAAAGTGTTTTCTTGAAAGTACCCAAATGAGAATTGCCTTGAGGCTTACAGATGAACTTGACTTATGACCTTAAACACTGGAAAATGAGTGACAGCCCCTCCAGTATTCTCTCATGATCACAAACCCACAACAAAAACCCTAAACATACAGGAGATTATACCTTTCTCTTCTCTAAACATGCAAAATGTGAAAATACACAGAAAGTATTTCCATCCAGCACAAACATGAGAGGAAAACGAAGCAAAAATTAAGAGACAACTGGCCACAGTTATATCTCACACTAAAACATAAATAAAAGGGTCAAGACAGACATGCACACACACACACACACACACACACACACAAATTATTTATTCAGGAAAACATTAACTTCTGATTTCTTTTATTAAGATAACACTCTGAAACTGGTTCCGGGACACATTTTGAGCACTCAGATTGGAGTTCTCAGCAATGATTACAATTGCTACATGATGGTCATCCATGGGAATTTGTCATAATGGAATAGAAGCAGATTGAAGAATCATTATTGTCTCTTCCACAAGTTCCAAGCATAACAAATTGTATCTTTATAAATGTTTGTTTTACATATTATACAAATCAATTTTATATTGACTATGGCCTGAAATTAAAGTGATGGCTAATTTAGGAGTTGTCCACTTGGTCTTGCCACGTTCAGCGTGCATTGTCAAGTTTCACATTGCTAATTTCCCAACAAGCAGTTTTGTTTTCAAATGCCCCAAGGCCAGTTACTGAGTCCAAACACAAACTTTGTAAGTAAAGAAACCCAAGCAACAAGAAATTTTAAACACACAACATCATCAGGATTCCAGCGTCCACTGCGTCTTCTCTAATTTTAGAGCTCTGTCCTCTTATATGCTTACCAGTTTTGTTTCCTCTTTTTCATTTGGATGAGTCTCAGTTTGCACGAGAATACCCAATTTATTAATCATAGGAGACTTCTTATATCTGCTGTGGTCAGTCTAGCAGGATATGTTTATCTTACATGTTACGAACAACAGAACTTTTTCGAAAAAAGATTGCTTTTCAAAATCCTAATAAACATGTCTTCTCAGAATACAATATATGTCTGATAAACAAATATACTTTGAAAATCATGCTTACATAGGGTAGTAGCAAACTCAATAAATACTGATTTCAAAGTGAAAATACCTTCAGTTTACACATGCCATGAACAATTCATCAATGTCATTCATTATTCTGCCAAGTATTATCTTCTCCAAATGAAGCGTAATTTATAAAACTGAAGAAACAGAACAGTCATGTTATGGGCAAATATGTTTACTCATTTTTACTAGAAGGGACTTTTACAACAGAACTGTGTGAAAAATAATTTTACCTGGATGAATGAAAGATTTCAGGGAAAGATTTCTCTGGGAAAAAGAAAACCTACTTCTGTTTTAGAAGTTGTAACAATGTACACATATACTGTACACATATACATGAAGAAGCATCAGAAAGATAAGCAGCCTAGCGGGATCATCTGTAAACGCCTATTATTAAAAGGACTGAAAATCAATCAAATCTTACTTGGGAGGAGACCAAGTTTTTCGTTATTTTGCTTTAGGTAGTAAATTAGACCCAAGTCTCAGCTTTCCTTTTATCAGTAAAGATTTTGCTAGTCAGTGGTAAACTCTTCAAGATGAAGGGAAGGAGACAGAAGTATCTCTTTACTCATTCAGAAAAAAAAATGTAATAAGGTGAAATCGGAAAGATAAGGTTCATTTTCCCTTTTTTTTGTCTTAAATTTCAAATAAATTATCTATGATGAGATATACAGATTTCTTCCTGGGAGATGCTGTAATGATGCATTTTTCAGAGCAATTACATCAAACTTTCAATGTTTGTTCGCTACCTACCAAGATACTCCTTCGCCATTTCATTACAGTAAAATTCAGTTAGGTAAACCCCACACTTTACACAGCATTTAAAAAACTCCTTTGTCAAATTAGCCCATGTTACCTAACTTAATAGACCAGGTAATAATGTAACAAGTAGGAAATATTCCTGTTAGAAATATCAGATTAGGTACTGTCAGTTCTAAATGACAAGGTAACTTAGAGCTACTTCAAAGTTTATTGACCAAATGCGAGTCACAATTAAGTTTTCCCTCTGTGAAGCAGTTATATTTAAATACATTAGATATCTGCTCCTTCACCGTCAGCTCTGCTCAAGATTGTTAAAATGAAACAGACAAGAACTCATAGTTACTCCCTAAATAACTTTATATGTATCACTGGTTGCTATGGCAGTTTACAACACTGAAAACTATCACATATAATATGGTTAGTGCCCAGTCACAGAGAAAACCACACAAAACCTTAATCCCCAAAGATGATCATATAGTCGTTTTTAACAAATACTGTACATCATGCACTCAAATCTACTAAAAAGATGTATCAAAATTTCCTTCTGAATTTTGAACCTTTGTTTTCAACTAATATACAAACCTACAAATAAAATACAGAAACCTTTTTTTGATTTATTTGTAAAGCTTAAAACAAAACAAAACAAAACAAAACAAAGTGAGTTTCAGATTACCTTCACTTCTCTGTACGTGCATTGACCCTGAGATATTTCCTCTTTGCTAGCTCAAATACAACCAACACGAAGTCATGTTAAACTGCAATTTAAAATTTATAAATAAAAACACTGTAAGTTATACTTCACCGGTTTCTATCCTGCCCCCAAAATATACAATGAATGATTCAAATACTTGTATAAAAGAATTCTCATTGTCCCATTTAGAGCATTTCTATGTCACCTGATGGAAAGGCATTCTGAGAGATTATGATCTATGCAACAAGCAGCATACTTGACCATCACATTTAAATATGTAAAACTCATGAAAATTTTTTTTCCAGTATTCCACAATTGGATCTACTTCTAATTACCATTTGGCAAAGTACTTAACTTCATAGAAGGATTTGGTTTTGCAGTAATCATGTAAATGAGCACAAAGTAAATTCATCTTTATTATTTTTGAAGGAAATTGCAAACATCACCCCCAAGCAAATCCTATAGTTCTGATTTATTTTTAACTATTTCACAGCTGGTGCAAATCTTAACTGTCTTTCTCCACTCCCCCTCCGCACCCTCTCACCCCTGTTTTCAGCTTCGTATTCTTTGGTAACTGTTAAGAACAGCATCTTCATAAACTGTTTATGCTAAGCAATTGCTTAGAAATCGAACTCTGCTGAGAAATAGCACAGTTGGAAGATGAGTCTTGGGTTACCCAGTTGGGACAAATCCTTAGGCTTGCATCTAGAATGGGAAAATTACAGGGAAGCTCATGTGGTCATGGAGAAGGTGGAGGGACTTGACTTGAGAAATCTCACCTTTTGAGCTGCTTTGGAGGGACTCTTGTTTTTGCTGCCTTTGGGTCTTCCCCTGGGTCTCTTAGGAGAGGGCTCACCGGCTGGCTCCTAAGTGTGGGGGGGAAAAAATGCTGTTGTGGAAGAATGTCTGAAAGAAATTGACCCTGACTCTAGAGTTATATTTTCTGCACGTGCTGCTCAAAAGCACTGTTGGAACACATTCAGCAAGAGCATAAATGGAATAATGATGGTACTGAGTTTACAGAAAGAGGAAATAACTCTACTTTTAATCCAAGGGTTCAAAAAGGAAATTCTGTTTTGCCTGTGAAAAGTAGGGTCTGTCTCAACTCCAGAAGGTAACAAAGGCCGGCAAGGTTGCAGGTTCTAGAGAGAAAGTTACACGTTTTTAAGGTGTAAAATTTGAGTGGTCATGCATTTGGCAACTTACAAATATTTTATACGTATGCTACTATCCGTTGTGCTAGGATTTCAAACAACAGAAGTATGAAGCTAACAGCGTAAGTATTTCAACGATCTTCCATATTGAAAAGATGGTTTTTAATCATCTCTGTATATCAGCATTGCAGATCAATTGTGACTCAATCAACACATTGAGTGAAGTACTGGAACAATTATCCAAGATCTTCAACTCAAAATAGCTCCGTTCCCCCTAAAATTTCCAAATAATTATGGTAAATCTGTTGTGGGAGGTTTTGCTTGAATTATCTAGATAATTGCTTCAATTCTCCACTTCCTTTTGGAGTTGGAGGCATGGTCTCCAGTCTACATTTAAATATCTTTTGACAAAAATAAACATTTTCTCCAAAAGTTGCTTTGCAGAAAACTTATGGAAGGGGTGGACTGGAGAAAAGTAAAAGAGGGGAAAAATGAGGAAGACTGGAAGTGTCTGGGAGGGAGAAATTGAAACTATCAATAGATTTAGCAAAACTTTAAATGGCTTCTATGCCAAGTAGTAAATACTCAAGTGGTTAAGAGAATGCGGTGATTAATATTCCAGATCCTAAATATTTATCCAGTGAATCATCAATTTACATTTCATTCAGATTCGGTGATTAAATGGGACTAATTAACTTAAAACGCATGAAAGTCTTCAACGAAAATTCGCATCCTGTTTAGAGAATCTGGGGACGGTTCCCTGCAAGCTTCTGTGGGACCACTAACGCCAGTGGGCACATCCGGAGCAAACACACCGGAGACACATTTTTCTTTCTTTGTGAACTCTGCCTTAACTCAAAGGTAAAACCTCCAATCACCTCCGGAACCCACTGCAATTTCTTTTGGATTATTTTTTGGAGATGGGAGATAGAGTCAGAGGGAGCTGGGTGGCGGGTGGGAAACAAGAGTGGGGGGGGGAGGGCAGAGACTTCCTGGGAGGTGTAAAACAGGATCCTCACGCGGTTTAAAGTGTCGCTTGGGCAAAGCGGGAAAACTCAGGGCTTCTAGATTGGCTTGTTTCCTTTGATGATTTCAAAAAGGTACAACCCTTTCAGTTTTTCTAAAATGCTCAGGCAAGCATACATTGTTCAATTTCCCCGCACCTTGCTCTCGGGCAGCTTTGGGACTCCAGGATTATTTTCTAATAGGCCTATTTGCCGTGAAGGAAGCGCTTTAAGGCTAAGGAACGCAGGAGAAGTTTTAAAGCCCGCGGAAGCCGAGTTTAAATGTTCTCAATAGACATGTCCCGCTCCAGCCCTGCCCGCCGAGGCTTGGAAATTGCAGCGAACAAAACCCCCCGCGCTGGGCGCTGCGCGCAGCTCTGCAAGCGCCGACTGCACGCTTAATTGGTTGCATCCGCAGACAAAACCCTCCACTCCGCGGGGTCCCGGGCGCCCCTCGATCGTCCCCTCCCAACCCCCAGCCAGTCGCCCTGGAGAAGTACATTTAATGTCTGCAGCTCGGAAGCGCGGGATCCAGGGGCCAAAGGGAGACTGGGCGCCTGGCGAGGAAGTGACCTAGCTACCGTACACACTCTCGGACACTACTTTCCACCGCGCCCTTGGCCAAATGAGTTAATCTCGTCCGGTGAGGACCCGGGCTCTCCCATAGCCCCTTCCCAGGGACACCTCCGCGGCGGCGGCCAGCAGAGCGGCCGCCGCGCCGCATTTAAAGAGCTCTAAGAGAACCGGGAGGGCCAAAGAGTTCTTTGTCGGGAGGGAGCGAGTCCCAGGCCACCGAGAACTTGGGGAGGGCGCTAAGGGGGCGGCTGCGGCGCGCCAGTCCCCGGCCCGCGAGCAAAGCCGGTTGGCGGGAGAACTAGCCTCCGGCCCCCGGGACTTCAGCCCCTCCGCCCCTGACCCTCCAGAGCACCCCTGCACCCCCACCCCACACCGCCCACCCGCCCCCACCCCGGCAACTGTAAAGCGGCTTGGAAAGTGCCCGGCGAGCCCTGGACTGTGGGACCCCGGCCGCTTCGTCACCAGGAGACATCGCGCCACTCGGGGCCGTGCACAATAGCGAAAGTCCGAGGACGCGCTTCGCCCGACCCCACCTCCCGCCGCCTGCCGCGGTTCCCCACCTCCCCGCCCCGAGGAGCGCGGGCGCCCCGGGGCTCAGCGGCGCACTCGCGCGGAGGACGCCGCAGCCCGCCCCCACGGCCGGCCGGCAGCGTGCGGCGGCCGCCGCCACTGGGCTCCCGCGCTCGGGTCGCCGCGCGTCGCGGGGCCCTCGCCCAGGGAGCGGAGGTGGGCTGGTGCCCCCACCCCGCCCGCGTACTGACTTGCTGCTGCTTCCTGGGTCGGCCGCGTCCTCTCTTCTGAGGCGCCGGGGCGGCAGGTTGTCCCTGGGCTGAAGTGGACGGCTGCCCGGCGCCTTCTCCGCGTGCGCTCATCCTGCCTCCCGCCGCCGCCGCCGCCGCCGCCGCCGCTACCGCTGCCGCCGCCGCCTCTACCGCCGCCGCAGCCGCTTCGCCTCCGCCGCCCCAAATGTGCCCAGCACCTTTCGGGAGATCGGGTGATGGGACCGGAGAATGTGGCAGGGTGGGCGAGAGCTGGCGTGCTGCTCAGGCTGCTGCTGCTCAGGCTGCCGCCGCTGCCACCATCAACACCGGACGTCCAGCGGCTGCCAAAAAGAGAGAAGAGGGGCGGAGGAGGAGGAGAAGGAGGCGCTGCTGGTGGCGGCGGCAGCGGTGGGTGGGTGCCGGAGGTGGAGGTGGAGGTGGAGGTAGCGAGAGGAGGAGGAGAGCGGAGAAGGAAAAGAGGGTTCGAAGTCGGGAGGCTCCCCTCTTGGTTTGGGATCAGGAGTTGCGGTCACCGGTAGCACTTCGGAAGCGGCTTGGAAATGGAAGAGACTTGGAGTGGATTGTGTCCCTTGAAATGTTAGGCGGAGAAAGAATTCCTCCTCCTCTTCCCCCCCGCTCCGCGCTCACAGAGCAAGAAAGAGAAAGAGAGAGAGAGAGAGAAAACAAATAGCGCCTTGGGCAGTCGGAAAGCAATAGGAGGATGGGGAGATTCTGCCGAGATCGGGTCGGGCACTGAGCGCGGGCAAAGGACGGAGCAGTGGGTGGCACCGCGCCTCCTCGGGTGGCGGGAGCTGGCGGCAGCGGCACCGGAGAGTCGGAGGGGGACGGGCTGCTCGCTCCTGCGTCCTGTACCAAGCGCGCGCTGCCCGGGCTGGAAGTTTTCTGAGTTCCTGCCCCAGGATTCTAGTGGGATGAGTGTGTGTGTGCTTGGGGAGGGGGCGGCGGGGTTCGGGGGGAGTGCCCACCTCTAATCGTGGGCGGATAAAGGGGAGGGGGCTGCGCAGGAGGAAAAGTATGAGGAGGAGGGAGGCCAGGCGGACCGCCGAGCCAAGGCGCCTGGCCGCAGGCCAGAGGCAGCGTTCGAAATACAACTGCTTCGGCGGCGGCGGCGCCCGGGTGCCACCCGAAGCCCCGCTCACGTGCTCCCGCCCGGCGGCGGGGTTAAAGGGACAGGCCGGGGATCCCGGGACAGCTCGCCGCCGGCTTCGTCCCGCCAGCCGCCCGAGGTCGCCCCTGGGCGGTTGTCCTAGTAAGGCACGGGAACGTGACCGCCCCGGAGCCGCGTTTAAGGGCTTGGCCTTTACCTGCACCTCCACGACGCGGAGCCAACACTCTGCAGGAAGCGTCTAGCTGCACGCGCGGCAGAGTTCTAGTTCCTGTGAGTGGGAAGAAACGGAGGAGGAGTAGGGACGGGCCCCCCCGCAGCCTTGCTCTGCCTGGGAATACCCTCATCATAGACTGCAGGACCCGAAGCGCGCGCACACTCACGCACACACAGACATGCACACAGATCCACATATGCACACTCGAACGGGCACATCCATGCATGAGCACACACGTACACAAACACGCGCGGCGACATGCACGCAGATATGCGTGCGCATTCGCAGACACATGCACACGTGCATACAATGTGCACACGGGCACAGGGAGCACGCCAGCCCCTACGCTGAGCTTTTTTTCTCCGGAAAAGTCTAGAGACCACGCGAAGTCTCCCCCGCCCTTGGGTCTGGCGCTACGCACCCGCGCTCCAATGCAGGGTAGAGGGGTTGCCCCATGCGGGAACCCCATAGCTTCCTAAACATCACAATCGAGCCAATTGTCCAACTCTCCCTTTAATTTACCTTGATTTAACCTTTTCCCTAGGAACTCCCTTTCTGCCAAGTCCTAATTTTATTGCTTGGGCTGTTTCTGAGTTATGTGAACACTGTAATGACCACAGTCCGTTTTAAAAAGGTGGAGTGCATTTAAAAATGTACCTCTTTTCATCCTTGAATAACAAAAAGCTCTGAAAAAAAATTAGGTTCAGATTCTCACACATCACGCCCAAAATTATTTTGGGCCAATTCCAAAATAAAAACTTTCACCCGAGGAAGAAGTTTTCTTCCTCCCAATACAGACCACCGTAAAATTTAAAAAAAAAAAAAAAAAAAAAAAAGCCTACTTTCCAGCCTTAAGCCGGGAGTTAGACACAGCCAGGGTCCGCCGTGCCTGTGGAGGAGGCGCGTGTAAATGTCTGCTTCGGCGCGGCGGCGCTGATTGGTCAACGTTGCCATTTTAAATCCGTTTCCAGCTGCCCTTTGCAGAGCTGGGACACTTAGCCGCACGTTGAGTGCCCTGCAGAAACCCAGCGTTTCTCCTGGGCCTGGGAACGCTTAGCTGTGATGGAGAGGGAGAGCCTCCTTCCCTCCGGATGGAGCCCAGCAGTTGACTAGGGAGGGAGGGGTCTAACAGGAACCAAAGGTTTTCTGCCGGGGCTTCGCTGAAAGATGGTATCTTCATCAAAGGGATTGAAATTTCACGTACTAACGATTGCAGTGACATCTCCGAACTGCCAAGTGGGCACATTTTTTAATGTGATCACACTTGCACTGTGGTGTGCGCATTTTACTTACACGTACAAAACGGGCTTCTAGGTTTCTGTTGGCTTGCTTTTGCAAGGACTGGAGATGGAATTCTGAGGATGAAGGTAAAAGATATCACTGAAGGTTTCAGCCAGCCAGTTTTATACTGGGTACGTTATATCTTTCGTATGCACACAGCCGGCAAGAAGGAAACCCAAAATTTTATTTTTGCATTAATCCTTGGCTGTAAGAAACGCACAAAAAAATTAAAAAGGGGGGGGGGGTGAGAGAATGTCCGGCCACTTGTTTTCAGGCCACCATGACTTCACTATCAGACTATTTGACCCCTTTTGAATTTATAACAAGGCTACAAAACAAATGCTGCATCACATTTTATGTAACTCAGTTATATATATTTTAATTCTTGGAAGTTATATTTAATTTTTTCAAGTTTTTGTCTATTTTCTGTAGAAGAGACATTACAATTTGTTTTTGAGACCTTAAAAAAATTGTGTCATATTTTTCTGAAGTTAAATGGGTATATTTTAAAGAATAAATTTTGTTTAACAATTACATTTGGGGGTCCCCACCCCACCCCAGTTTAAGTTGCTCAATTTTTTGCTTCCCTTTCTTTACCTCATCATATTTTACCCATCCATTCAAGGTTAAAACTCTTATTTCTAATTTGAAAACTTTCCAGGTGGTTTCTGTTCACGTGAAACTATTTCTTTTCTTCTGCACCTACTATCAAACTGAACAATTAGCACTTTGGTTGTATATGTTAACAAGGTTTCTAATTAACTGATACATGATTTAGTGTTTGGGTCAGGTCAGCTCCTCAGTGGGTGGTAAAATCAATCCAGTGGACCCAATAGATACACAATACAATAGATCATATCACATGTAAAAGTTCTGTTTAAATTACATAGTACATGCGTGTGAAAGTTGTATTCAGATGTTTTCCCCACCTCCTAATATTTTGGAAGTTGGTATATATCTTAGAGTTCAGGGTCTCTTGGCCGTGTGTTATCACATACTAGCCAGGATCTTTTCTATTTTAGTTGTATACATGATACTGATGACACCACAAATCAGTGAAATATATGTAGTAAAGTCGATTTCTTACTATTTCTTACCAGCTCTGCAGTCTTCAGGAAATCATTTCTCCGACATAGCTCAGTGTCCCCGTGTCTAAAATGAAAGGTCAATATAATGTCTGAGGGTTCTTCCAGTTTTTAACAGACTTTAAGACATGTATGATATCTTGTTCTCTAGTTGTGTTTTGTTCATATGTAAATTATGTGTAGATGCCATGGGGACTAGTAGTATTTCTAACACTTCTTTTTAGCACCAGTCATGTGTAGGTAGTCTTCAGTTTATGATAGACTTTTGGTACTTACTAATGTATTGCTATGACAAAGTTACTCTTAATAAGCTCCAAGATGAGACAAGCATTACATATATAAAAGTATCTTAGTAATTCTTTTCAGTAAAGGAAGATGCACCTGCGATGAAGAGATTGCGTTTCTCACTTTGCCCTTTATCACATTATATTTATAGTTTAATATAGCCATAAATTAAGGAGTAGTTTAAGGATTTTCTCAGATTACAACTGACTGAATTAATCATAGATGTATTTTATACGTAATTACACAGATTTATTATAACCAGATATTTTGAAAATCAATCTATTTGGGGTCACAGAAAAAATTATACCTAATATTTAGTGAACAGAATGCATACTATACACATGCACACATATACATACACATATACATATACATGTACATGTAAATGTACATTTACATGTATAGTATATAGGAGCTCAGTATAATGCAAGGTAAGCACATATTTCTGAAAAATACTTCCAACGTTTTGACGGGGACTCATTTGCACTGCTTAAACACATAATTTTAGAGATTGTGTCTTTTAAAATATGCTCAGTGTTTAATGAAATGTAGGAAGAATAATCTCTAAGAGTTTCCTACATTATCACCAAGAAAAAATATATGCTGCCAAGCTAACATTTTGTTGGTTAACAATGTGGGAGTGGGGAGGTGGACAGGCTTTCTAGTCCCATAGACAGAGAATCATCCAACAAAATGAATTTGTCCACTCATTCATTCACTCACTCAACAAATATATGTTGAGTTGGTTTTGTGCAATCTCACTTCTTATTCTCTCAGGATTTGGGAAAGCAATTCATCTGGAACTAGAGAAAATCTCTTTTGAAACAGCTCATTTTCAAATGAGCTATGTGCTCATTTAAAATCTATTTACCTATTACGTTAAGCCTTTCATTTACCCTTAACAAATGTTTATTCTCCTTTATCCAATCCATAGTTCATTCAATAAATACTTATTAAGTAACTAATATGTGCTAGGATTCACAGAACATCCTTTTTGGCAGAAATCACGGAAGTGGAACAGAAACAGAATAATTTTAGTTTTATTTCCATCTCTTATCTATTGACAATATACTGTCATCTCCAAACAGTCTCGGTCTAGATATACTATCAGGTAACTTTGGGTAGCAAGAAGAATAGGGGCTTTTTAAAGTAGTTTTCTTTTTTTTTTTTTTAAGTTTATTTGTTTTGAGAGAAAGGGAGGGAGAGAGAGAACGAGGGGGGAGGGGCAGAGAAAGAAGGGAGAGAGAGAATCCCAAGCAAGCTCCTCTACAGTGCAGAGCCCCACGTGGGGCTCGAACTCAAGAACTATGAGATCATGACCTGAGCCAAAATCAAGAGTCGGACGTTCAACCGACTGAGCCACACAGGTGCCCCCAGAATATGTTTTTTTAAATCAGACTTAGGAATAGAAGGTGTGGCCTGCAGAATGTTAAAAATGGCTCCTAAAACTTCTTGCCCCCTTGGCGTACATGCTCTGCATAATCCCTGGGGCTATCATATGATGGATTTTATTCCCATGATTAGGTGATGTTAGATGGTACAGTTTACCTTAAGATAAGGAAATTATCCAGGTGAGCCTGACCTAAGGATATGTGTGCTTTAAAAGCAGAGTGTTATTTCTACCTGATTTTAGGAGAGGAAGTTTAAGAATTGGAACTCAAGAAGGATTTGACTCGCCATTGTTGCTCTGACCATGGAGAGGACTCATGGCAAGGAATGTGGGTAGCCTCCAGGAGCTGAGAACAATCCCGGCTACCAGCCAGCAAGGAAACAGGGACCTCTTTTGTAGAACCCCAAGGAACTGAATTCCACCGAAGAGAATGAGTTTGGAAGCAGGGTCTTCCCCCAGAGCCTTCTGGTAAGGACTCTAGCCCAACACCTTGATTTCAGCCTGGTGATACCACCAAAGAGAATCCAGTCATGTTATGCCTGACTTCTGACCTACAAAACTATAACCTAATAAATGGGTATTTTAACGGTGTTTAAGTCATGAAGTCTGTGCAACAAAAGAAAATTGATATAAGAGGGATCTGGTCATATAAACTTTCCCTTCTTTTTCTATCCCATGGGCTGTTTCCAAAACACAAGTACGCATAGTTTGTCTAGAGCTGTCCCAAGTGGTTATATCACACCTACCACGCCACCTGCTGTGTCTCTTTCGCTTTTAAGGAAGCAATGGCCAGCATGGAAACACATCATCTTGCATTGTTTCCATCCTTCACTCTCTCTCTTTCCCTCCCTCCCTCTCTTTCTCTCTTTCTCTCTCTTGTTCTCCTATTTCTCTGTCTCAGTACCTTAGACTTCCTAACGCCATCATACTGGAGGGACAAGGGGGGGAGGTTACATATTCAGACAATTCCAGGTTCCCCAACCCCTTCCATCTAAACCACCTCCAGCTGATATAAAATAGATCAGAGAGATCCCTGCTGAACCCTGCCCCAATTGCAGATTTATCAGTAAGATAATTACTGTTTTTATTCTTAAGCCATAATTTTTGGGTGGTTTGTCACATAACCGTAGAAACTGGCCCATCTTGTTTTCCCTAAAACTGGTCTGTTTTCATTTATCTCATCCCGATTAATAATCTTAAACAAGTGATTTGCTTAGCTGGGAATCACTCTAACTCCTCTCTTTCCACTTCAAGTGATCATCAGGTCCCTCCAGTTCTGCCCTCTAAATATTTCTTGAATCTGTCAACTCTCCACCTCCAGGGTCACTGCCTTAGTGAGAGCTCTCTCCGATTTTCATTTGGATAACTCCAATGTCTTTCTCTCTGAGCTCTTAGCCTTCAGTCTTACATTTAAAAAAACCATTCTCTGTAATGCCTCTAGAAGAATCCAAGTCTTTGTTATCAGTTCTTTTTATTTTCCTTTTTTCTTATCGCAAATGGAATAGTCCGTCTACACTTTAAATGAAATAATATAGGTTCATGCTGCACATTCTGTTTCATCGCCTATTTTATGCAAATGATATATCATGAATATGTTTATGTCAATGAATGTTCTTCTACAACACCACTTTTTTTTTAAATTTTTTTTTTTTAACGTTTATTTATTTTTGAGACAGAGAGAGACAGAGCATGAACAGGGGAGGGTCAGAGAGAGGGAGACACAGAATTCGAAACAGGCTCCAGCCTCCGAACTGTCAGCACAGAGCCCGACGCGGGGCTCCAACTCACGGACCGAGAGATCGTGACCTGAGCCAAAGTCGGCCGCTTAACCGACTGAGCCACCCAGGCGCCCCATACAACACCACTTTTAATGGCTTTCTTTTATTCTACAGTAAATGCATGTATATATGTGTATATATATAAATATGTGTATGTATATGAATAAAATAGAACACCTGAAATTAAGTAAGCACTTGATAAAGTATTTTATGACATCCTTGTGAAAAAATGAAGAAATACGGGTCAAATGTTTTGCATTCTTTTGTGCTGACATGAACTTCAAAGACAGTCTCTTTATCAGCATCATGGAATAATTTTCAAATGTTCAGATATCCTAAAGGTAGAAGAGAAGCTAGCTATTGATGCCTAAATTAAGATTCAAAAAGATCTCAACAAGCCATAATACAATTTAAGAAAATGAATACGAAGTATCAATTAATTTCAAAAGGAGGAAAAATATACCAGTACAGGTAGAAAAAGTGACTTAAAAGCAATTCCTAGGATTGCATATAAGATTAAAAAGCAGGTATTACTGGGTTCCACCTCATATCCATTCTGCCTTTCTAGTTTTGTAAAAGAACACCTACAGTGCTGAGTATAGCAAATTGCCCAACTGTAAAACCACATTTCACAATCTCCCTTCTAGATTGGGGTATTCAATGAAATATAAGCAGAAATCTTTGGTAAGTACTTCTAGGACAGCCCTTTAAATGGGACTGACTCAGCTGAAAGGCCTCCCTTTGCATGTGGATATCCAATTGTTCCAGAGCTATTTGTTTAAAAAAAAAAAAAAAAAAAAAACTATCTTTGCTCCATATTTCCTTTTCTCCTCTGTCAAAGATCAGTTGACTATTTTTATGTGGGTCTATTTCTGTGTTCTCTATTCTGTTCCATTGATCTATCTATCTTTTCTTTTGTGAATAACACACTGTCTTGATTCCTACAGCATTATAGCAAAACTTGAAGTTGAGTAGTGTCAGTTGTACTTCTTCAATTTTGAGTTGGCTATTCTGGGTCTTCTGCCTATGATATAAATTTTAAAATCAGCGATCAACCCACAGGGGGTTTGCTGGGCTTTTGATAAGGATTATGCTGAATGTATAAGTCAAAGTAGGAAGAACTGACATCTTGACTATATTGAGTCTTTCTATTCATAAACATGGAATATCACTCCATTTGTTTAGTTCTTCTTTGATATATTTCATCAGAGTTTTGTAGTTTTCCTTATATAGATCTTGTACGTTTTTTTATTAGATTTATACCTAAGAATTTCATTTTGAGGGTTGCTAATGTGAATGGTAAAGTGGATTTCATTTCACATTTTTCACACAGGAAAACAACTGATTTTTATATATTAACTTTGTACCTACAACTTTGTTATAATCACTTATTAGTTACAGAATTTTTTTTGTAAATTATTTTGAATTTTCTTTGTGAACAAAGATAGTTTTATTTTTTCCTTCCCACCCTATATACGTTTTATTTCCTTTTCTTGTCTTATTGCATTAGCAGTTAATCAATTACAGTTCAGGTTTCCTTACTCCAGTACTAGTTTTGCTGTGGTTTCTGCTCTGGAAGTTTGTGATTCTCTGTATTCATCTCTCTCTTCAATTTTTGAGACAGTGATTTACCCTGTGATCCCACTTCTCTTATGCATCTAAGAATTTTTTTTTTTTTTTTTCCAGTTTGTTCAGCTTTTTATGTGTTAGGACAGAGTGGTAATTTATAAGCTCCTTATAACTCAGATTGGAACCCCAAGGTCCCTGCATCCGGCTTTTAAATAACTAGAGTAGAAAAGGAAATAATATCACTGTACTTTTCCCTTGTCAGTGTACATCAGGAAAACCACTTTCAGTTCTAGGCATCATGCCTGAAGAAGGATTTTGACAAAAAATCGTGCGATATAAGTGGGTTTTCCAAACATGTCATAAGAAGATAATTTGAAGGAAATGGGTTTTTAGCCTAAAGAGAGACTTGTGTCAGTATGATCACCACATTAAGGTACTGCTATTTTGGGGGCACCTGGGTGGCTCAGTTGGTTAAGCAGCCAACTTTGGCTCAGGTCATAGATCTGGTGGTTTGTGAGTCTGAGCTCCGTGCCAGGCTGTGTGCTGACAGCTCGGAGCCTGGAGCCTGCTCCAGATTCTGTGTCTCCCTCTGTCTCTGTCCCTCCCCCACTCAAACTCTCTCTCTCTCTCTCCCCCTTTCAAAAAAAATAATAAATGTTTAAAAATTAAAATAAAAAGTACTGCCATTTTGATGAAGTAAATTTAGACATATTCTTTATTGCTTCAGGCAGGATGAGGGGTAGTCCTATTTCAACGAAATATAAGATAAAACTTTCTAAACTTAGGGTCATTTGAAAACATACTGTTTAATATTATTGCATAGCAAGTGAGTTCCCCAGTTAGTGGTGATGGTTAGGCAGAAATTTAGTGACTACATAGAAGAACACTGTGGGTAATGTGAGTAGCAGGAAGAGAGATTAGGCCAGAACCCTTTCTTTAAGTGAAAGCCATACTGAAGGCATCTCAATCTATCCCCACTCCCAGAAAGAATCCCTAGAACTTCCCAGAGCAGAGCTTTTTAAAAGACTGGATTACAAAGTAGGTTGAGAATTTCAATTCCAACTCAAAATGTTAGGTAGGGCCAGTTACAGACCAATATTTGCTCATACATGATATTTTTTCCATTTGATACCCAAGGAAAGTTTTGAGAGAAGATCAGGTTTATCGCCTAAAAACTTTAAATTTTTTTTTTAATGTTTATTAATTTGAGAGAGAGAGAAAGACAGAATGCAAGTGGGTTAGGGGCAGAGAGAGAGGGAGACACAGAATCCGAAGGAGGCTCCAGGCTCTGAGCTGTCAGCACAGAGCCCGATGTGGGGCTGGAACCCACAAACTGTGAGATCATGACCTGAGCCAAAGTTGGATGCTCAACTGACTGAGCCACCCAGGCACCCCTCACCTAAAAACTTTTAAATAAAAATAAAGTCCGCCATCATGTATGTATCATAGCTACATAATTATTGCATATTTTAAATGTAACAACTACATTATCACCAAAGGAAAATTTTAGTCTGTGCCATCATTTTCAAAATTTTTGTAGTGTATATATTGTTATAAATTAGTAATTGGTACCTGTTATAATAGTAATAAGAAGCAACAACAAATCATCATAAGAATGAACAGGGGCACCAGGGTGGCTCAGTGGGTTAAGCATCTCACAAATGGTGAGATCAAGCCCGAATCAGGCTCTTCACTGACAGTGCAGAGCCTGATTGGGATTCTCTCCCTCTCCCTCTCTCTCTGCCCCTCCCCTGAGCCCTCTCTCTGTCTCTGTCTCTCTCTCAAAATAAATAAATAAACTTAAAAAAAAAAAAAAAAGAATGAAT